>NW_006408534.1:18078634-18088637 GCF_000296735.1 Chrysochloris asiatica | reverse complement strand
TCCAGTGAGTAGTATCCAATCTGTCTAGAAGGGGCTGATGAAAGGATATGCGGATAGGTGTCTTGTGATACAAAATGGTGAATAATTGTTATCAGGACTGATTGTGAGGTTTGGAAATGTTAAAGGTAGACGTTTTGTTGCAATGAGGGGAGTGATTAACTTTGCAGTCTAGGAGCGGAGGTCCCTGGGACCATCAAGGGTGAAGAGCGGAGAGCGGGACCCTACCCAGAGAAGCAGTGATGCCCAGAGATGGAAGCAGAGATGATGACGTGTTAAGATGGAGCAGCTTCGAACTTTAGACCCAGGGAGGGAGAGGGGCTGTGTGCTGATGACGGTGGGGGGCAGGCTTGTAGGATATACCCTTTGGTTGGTTGATGATTCATGGAGGGGATTGTAACCATGGCAGTGAAACAATATATGATAGGATGAATGTAAAACTAATGTTCTCCCATGTAAACTATCACATAATTCACAATAAAACATTTAAAAAACAAAACAAAACAAACCCTATGGAGCAGTTCTTCTCTGGATTTTAAAGGGTCACCAAGAGATGGAATACACTAGACAGCAAGTCGTTTGGTTTGTGTGCTTGGAAGTTGATACAGGGGTAAATGGTAAGTGTCCACCATTATCGCAGCACTCTGCTGCCCACCCCACCCCTCTCCTGGGACCTGGCATGCTGTGGCATGGTTTGAGCACACACTGTGGGAGACTTTCCACACCCATCAGCAACAGTGTCTGGAAAATCAAAGGTACAGACTAGCATCCTCTTGTGGATGGAGGGCATCTGAGATCCTGGAATTCAAAATAGATCTTTTTTTTTTTTGTAAAAGGTGATATCTTTTCCCCATCCCACCTATTTTCCTCATTTCTTTTCCTAGACGGCCTGGCCTTACAGCGTTTCTCATGCTGCTCTGAGTGTTGGTGGCCATTCAGGGTTCCGAGTCCTGGGAACGAATCCCGAGCTTGCCAGAGACGGACGGTACAAGGTAGGCTTTGGCTCAGTTCCCCTGGTCTACCACTAGAAGCAGCCTCAGACCTACACATGGCTGGCTGTGTTCTCTAGCACGAAGTTTCTGGAGGAAATGTGGGAAACGTAGCTGGAGCTCTCACCCTTTTGTTCTGTGAGATTTTCCCACAGGCTAACTGGTCCCCAGGCATTAGCTATGCCACCTTGACCCCACTCCTCCTGAAATCTAGCTAAGAGAATCATGACTCTTCTTCTCTTACCTGGGTGCTCTCCCCAGGGTTGAATCTGAGGGTGATCAGCAGTTGTGTGACTTAAGCTCTTCAAAAATATAATTCCTTTTTTTTTGCAATGTAATTGTTGTTATTAAAATAGTATTCATTAAGTGTCATTAAATGAAATTTGTTCATGTAAAAAGATTTTTAAAAAGATTGCACTTAAAATTATATCATTATTTACTATTTTATTTACTAAAATTAAAATATCGCTATCACTATCGTTGTTGTTGTTAAGTGCCTTCGAGTCATTCATGACCATATATAGGCATTCCGAGGAGCAGCTGGTGAATTTGAACCACCGACCTTGTGGTTCAAACTGATCTTGCAGTCCAGTGGTTATCCTATAAATACCACATTAAGTATCATTAATAGTCCTAGTGTAGTGCTGTAGGATAAACACTGGAATACTAACCGCAAGGTCAGTAGTTCAAATCCACCAATCACTTCTCGGAAACTCCATATATGGTCACTATGAGTCAGAACCTATTTGATGCACTTAACAATAATGACATCATTCGATATTATTTGTCCATTGAAAACGATTTTTAGAAGATTGTACTTAAAATTATATAACTCATTTATAATTATATTTTCTAGAAAGAACCATTTTCAGGTCTCTTTTCATGTGCATATACATACAGTGTGTATGCACAATCATGCAACATACAAATGAGATGGTTCTGTATATAATGCTTGGTAATATGTTATTTTGACAATATATCACAGGTGCCTTCCAATATTAATAAATATAAATCTATATCAATTTTAAAGCCTTTCTATTATATGGATATGACATAATTTACCTCACCAATACCCAAATGATAGACATTTAGCATATTTTGAATATTGTACTATTACAAATAACACCATAGCAAACATTTTTTGCACATATATCATGGCATAGTTGTGTGATTATTTCCTTGGGTTCAATTTGTAGTGAGCCTAAAATGATGAGTCAGGATTCTCAGACCTAGATTGAGGAGATCAGGCAGTCAGGAGAATTTGGAGGGAAATACAGCCTACCTTCTGCAAAAAACTGCCACATTAGGTACAGCACTGGACTCAAGCATATCATCAATTTGAGGACTACACAGAACTGGAAAATGCTTTGTTCTTTTATACATAGGGCTTCTGTGAGTCACAACTGACTCAATGGCACTTGACAATAACAATGAAGAGAATCCCTTTCTACCCTCCAGTTGATGCTAGGTATGTACATGTAGAAGTGAGGACCAGGAGGCTGGAGTCCTCAACACTTACCCCACTTCCTGCTTCTAAAGGGGCAGGCTCTGCCTACAACCAAGCAGGTTGGAGGATGCTAAGAGGGCACTGGGATTCAGGACAGGGGAGACTGAGCTGACTCAGTCTAGCAGATCCTTGCAACACTTGAGCCTTTTGAAGTCCCTAGGCCCAAGCTACGGAGGCCTGGTGTGGCACTGTGGGTTAATGCACTGAACTGCAAAGGTGGTTTGAACTGCAAGGTCGGCAGTTCAGGCTTACCAGCTGTTCCTCAGCAGCCCTATACAAGGTCGCTATGGGTTGGAACTAACTCGAAGGCACTTAACAACAACAACAAACAGGCCTAAGCTATATCTATAGTAACATAGTAATGGGACCTGGTACTGAGCAAGCACTGGCCATGGCGGCCCCATACCTGTGCTATGTTCCATTCACAGCATCACCATACCCTGGTGCCATCTGACCTGGAGCCCCCTGGTCTCTGCCTGGGGCTAGCTTGTGACCTGAACTCCAGCTTTCTTCTGCAGCAAGGGCCAGGCCATCAGACCACCAAGTTCTATCTCTCTTTGAACTCCAGAAACCATGGGGTTGGGGGTGATTTTCTACTCCCCAAGCCCTTGTACACAGAGAAGAAAATACAACTCTGGGATCCTGGTGGCAAAGTTTGCCAGCAGGAAGTGGGAGGAGGCTCCAGGCTAGAACTGGATCGGCTGGTACAATGGAAGAAATATCCACTGTGTACCCAGCTTCTGGGAGTGGGCCTACCAGAGTAGGACTAGAGGGCTCCTGACCTGAGGTGCTGGTGCAGGCTTTATGACACCAATGATCGCTGTACATCTGGCCCTTGTTAACTACCCCAGTCACTATGGAATGCTTCACTCCTATGACTGTCAGATCAGAGAAGAGCATTGGAAAACTGGAAAACAAGAAAGCTAAGGCTTAAATTGGTGACTAGAGCATTCCCAGCCCCTAGAGGGAACGAAGTATCTGAGAAAAGATCCAGATGTTCTTCACCCTCTCGTAGGCTATGCCTTCAAAGTTTCTGACACTGAGACGGGCAGAGGTGAAAGGGGGTGGGGCGGTCCTTAAATTATGGCCCTTAATTTGTTCCCTGCTGGCATATGGCTCTTGTTCATTCCAGCCTTCAAGGAGGGGGTGGGTAAGGGCTATGAGGTGGTCTCATCAGGCATTCCTGCTAGGATGCACCCATTGTGGGCTCTGATCCCACCTAGCTGGTGTCTCTGCTGCAAACTTGTATCTGTCTTGCCTGCTGCTTGATCTGTTCCTGGAGGGTGGGCATCATGTCTGATTCATCTAGGTCCTCCCACTCCACCTCTTTCACTCAGCGCCTCCCAGCGCTTTCAATAAATACATCACTGCACACATATCCAGAGCCATTCCTGGGAGCACCAAGATAGCACACGTGCCCTCATGCTGAGCTGTACTTTTCCCTCACGTGCAGGTCTCTCAGTGAAACCTGAGAAGATAGGAGGGTTCTTGGTGGTCAGGAGAAATGGCTATGAGTTTGCTGTGGAAATTAGGCCAACTCACTGGACTCTGTGGGTCCTGCTATGAAATGGGTGCAGGAGCAAAGCACAAGTGGCTGCTCTCTGCTTTTCCATGGTTTAATGAAAACCACCCACATCATGGAATGTAGGACCAGAACCAGCCAAAAAAGAGGCAAGTATGCCAACAAACAAAGCCCATTACCACGGACTCAGGACTCATGGCGACCCTATATGTTACAGAGTGTCCTATAGGGTTTTTCTTGGCTGTAATCTTTATGGAAGCAGATTACTAGAGCCACTGGGTGAATTCAACCTGTCAGCTTGTCAGTTCGTAGTAGAGCACAAACTCAAAAGCAGTCAACAGGGCTGACCCTGCAATAAGGACTACCCTGTAGTGTGTGACCCTGTCAGGGGTGGATGGACATGGCTTGGTTGGGAAGTTGAAGCTAAGGCAGACCTGCTTTGTGCAGAACCAAAGGCTCCTTCAGGGATGATGGTGTCAGCAGACTGCTCGGCTTCAGAGGTGATGGATGGTGGCACTGGTCCTCATCCACACTGAGTGCTCATCTGTGCATCATTCCCACCAGCTCGGTCACTGGGGCTGTCTCAGCACTGTCCATCCACGCCATTTGCCCCACTACTCTTGGCAAACAAAATGCACTGCGTGCCCTGTCTCCTCGGAGGACACTGGAACGGTTTCCAGAGCTGCAGGGATGTGAACGGTTTGGTTAAGAACAGCCGTGCGGTGCCCAGAACTTCCGCATTCACTGCAGCGCCACTTCCCACAAATCAATCCTGAAGGTGTCCTCTCTGACCACTCTGTCCTGTCCTTTACCTCTTCTCACAGCCTTGCTTCATTGAGATCACCATACTGTTCTTCCCTCCTTTTCTCCCTTTTCCATTCCCTTTCATTCATCAGGACTCCCACCCTAATAATGGGTCTTGTGGACAGCCTTCTCACAACAGATAAACAACTCTGCAGCCGCCTGCCCTGACCCCACCATGGGAACCTTTCGCAGATAATTTTTCTCCTCTGAGCATTTATGTACTCAGGTCTCTGAGAAGCTGTGTAACTCTACCAACCTGCCCAGGCACAGATCCTCAGCAGAATGTCAGCCAGACCCTCAACACTGCCCTTCCCAGTCTGTCACAAGTGTATCCCTGATCCATTTGCTGCCCAATTCCTGGAAGCAATTCCAAACCTGTCCCATCATCCTCAAAACCCCCAACCTGCCCTGCCCACCTCATACTTAGTGAATGACCTCTTCTCCTAGTTTCATGGGATACTTGAGTCTTTCTCCTCTTGCCTCCATGGACTGCATACCTCTGCTCCCTTTCTGACCACTGCAGCTCCTCTTCCTTCTCCCTCCTGTATAGGAGGTTGGTTGTGGTACAAGGTTTGCCTCAGCTTTCCCATTTCTTGCCCAATCACTCTAGCATGTCCGGTTAGCTGTGTCCCAGCCTCATTCCAGGACAGCACCTCTCTTCTAAGGTCTGGACCACTTCTCCCGCTGACTCCTCAGTATCTGTTACCTGCTTGTCTGACTTGCAGTTCCTACTCATTCTGTCCACAGCAAGCCTTGATTGATTGCCGTCTTCCCTGAAGACCTTGTGTGATCCCTGTGTCTTTGCCTCCACTCCGTCCATCCCCCTGGACTTTAATCTCTGTCTCCTTGGCCTTGGGCTTCTCATCTTCGTTCCTAAACCATGAGCTTCTTGAGGACTGGGGTCTTACTTTTGTGCATCTCAGAGCTCACAGAGCCACAGAACAGAACATCCTTTGAGGCAGTGAAATAGAGGGCACCCTAGACCACAGGCAGGCCACTGGGGTCTAGTCTCTAGTCTACCACTAATCCTGGGCAAGCCCTGTAAAGCCTCCTGGGCCTCGGTCTCTCACCTTTAAAATGGGAATAGTCCTGACTTTCCTACCTCTCAAGACAAGATTGAGAAAATGAGAGAGAGGAATGGTGCTACCTGGACCACAAGTTCTCAGCCCTTGGATGCACATTAGAGTCACATGAAGGTTTGTGTTTTTTTTTTAAATGCAGTTCCAGGGTCCCCCCACCCCACCCCCAGGTACTCCAATTTAATTGTTCTTGTGAAGGTAAGCATCAATTTTGTTTTGTTTTAAATCAACCTTAACCAGATTCCTGGAGTTTAAGCCTTGAGATGGAATTTAGAAAGATTTTGTGAAGCAGTATTCCTGAACAATATGTAATTCACCTATTCTTTCAGATACATGAAGTCCACCCCCTGGATCAGGCCATCCAATAGCTGGGTACCTGGACTGCCTCAAATTGTTACGTCTGTTCCTCTTACCTTTCCTCAAAGTTTTACGTGAGCTCTATGTGCTTTTGGGAGTGTGGTGGCTCTGTAGGATAAGCACTGGACTACGAACTACAAGCCTGCCAGCTTTTCCAAGAGAGAAAGATGAGCTTTCTGCTCCCACAAAGATTTGCAGCCGCAGAAACCTTATACAGAGTTGCTATGAGTTGAAACCAACTGAACACCAACCAGTATAGGCTGTAGGAGTCCCGGTGTGGCGCTGTGGGTTAATACGCTAGACTGCAAAGTTGGTTTAAACCGCAAGGTCGGTGGTTCAAGCTCACCACTCACTGCTCGGAAATCCTATACAGGGTCGTTATGATTGGAACTGACTCGATGCCACTTAACAACAACAGTACAGGCTGTTAGGAACTCTGGTCGCTTAGTGGTAATGAGTCGGGTTGCTAACCTCAAGATCAGCAGTTCGAAACTACCACCCAATCTGTGGGAGACAGATGAGGCTTTCTGCTCCCATAAACATTTACAGTCTCAGAAACCCTGTGCAGGGTCACTATGAGTCAGAACTGACTCAATGACACACCATCACCACCACTACAAGCTGTTAGAATATCTGCAACCCTACAAATCACATCCATCACCCACATTTAGGATTTTGTGATGAGGCACTGGACTACTAATTACTAGATCGGTGGTTCAAACCCACTAGCCACTCCAGCGGCTGCAATGAGTTAGAACCGACTGTATGGTACTTAACAACTACAACAACGCTTTGCTGGGACCCTTGCAAGAAATGTCTCTGATTTCAGCACAGACATGTTCTTCTCATTCACAATCTACTGTCTGACTGTCTCATAGACACTGGGAATCATGTTATAGTAGAAAGCGTCACGTTCTTGTCTCCCAGGCTCTCTATGTAGTAATTCTCAACCCTGACTGCACATGAAATTGCCCACAGCAATTCCTTAAAAATCCTGATATCCAGGCTATCGTACCAGATCAATTAAATTAAGAAATATCTCTGGGAGTGGTACACATCCATTAGTATTTTTGTAAAGGTCCCCAGGTGGTTGCCATGAGCAGGGGAAGATCAAAAGCACAAGTCTTTGAGAGGCAAATGTGTGACCTCCCTGTAGCAAATGTTCAAAATTCCTTGGATGTGTCCTATGGAACTCAGTTCTACTCTCGGCCACATGGAGACGACATGAGTTAAAATCGAGTTTGCAGCAATGGGTCTGGGTTTGGGTTTGGCTGATTTGTTTCACGTTGGTGGTTCTCCCTGCTCTGTTTCCTGTCCCTACACCGGTTTCGGTTTCTCTTCACTCTCCTACTTCTGACTTACATTACCTCACGTGGATCCATTGAAGTCACCTTCAGTACTTCCTGGAATCTGTGGCCTGGGCACAGCTCCTACCCCAGCCAGGCCTCCTTCCAAGAACTGGGGCTGGAATCAGCCCCTCTCCAGTCCTAGGTGCCAGGGCCAGTGCTCTGGGTTCAGCCCACAGTGCTCCACAGCCCTGTAAGGGAGGTTTTGGTTACTTCCCAGCATTGGTGTGCTGGGAAAGGACTGGGTGATGTTAGGACTGACAGGGATGGACTGACAGGACAGGTAGGGGCTGTGCTCGCCCTTCTCGGCCTCCATCAGTTAACCTGAATCAGCTCAAGCCCAACTCCAAGCTGAGATCAGGAGCAAAACGCAAAGGTGCCCCCAGGTAGAGTCTTTGACCATTCCTGGAAGCAGAGGACGCGTGTCAGTGTGGATGCCCAGCAAATAGGACAGGACTAGCTCCTCCTGTGAGTCATTTCTGCTCTAAGGAAATAGGAGAGTTCTGACTGTTTGAAGCTCTTCTAGAAAGCAGCAGGGTGACCCGTCCTCCTGCCCTTTTTGCCACCAGTACTGCCTGCCCTGCTCGCCGCAGTAGGAAAGGTTAAAAGGTTAAAAGGGCCCCTGCTTGGGCTGGTTACCACAAGTGATTGGAAAATGAGCATCCATGGAACCACTGTGGCTTTCACTCACCACATAAGCAGCCCACAGAGGTTTGTTGCAGCATTCCAGATGTGTGACAATTGCAGGGCCCAGCATCCAGTAACTCCACTCTGCTCCTTACGACACCTGACTCAGGGCCATTTGGGTGTCCTAAGAGTTGTGACTAAGACTTGTCATGACTGCAGTCCTCTGGGAGGCTGGCTGTGTGGTGCTGTGATGTCTGCTATGCCTTTTCCCAGGAAAAATCAAGAGTGGAGCATCTTAGCAGTGGATCTCCAGGTAGACCTTTGAAATGGTTCTAAGGAAATAGGACAGGCTATACCATGGGCTGCCAAAAGAACAAACAGATTTGTGTTGGAAGAAGTACAGCCAGAGTGCTCCTTGGAGGCCAGGATGGCCAAACTTCATCTCTCATACTTCAAACATATTGTCAGGAGGGACCAGTCCTTGAAGGAAGGATATCCTGTTTGGTAAGGTGGAGGTATGAGAAAAAGAGGAAGTCCCCAAGCAAGATGCATTGGCAAAGTGGCTGCATCAATGGTCTCAAGTGTGACAGCAATTGTGAGGTTGTCCCAGGACCGGGCAGTGTTTCATTCTGTTGTGCATAGGGTCGCTATGAGTTGGTACCGACTCATTGGCACCTAACAACATTAGCTTTGTAGGCAGTCTGATTGCATGGGAATGAGAGGAGGAGCAGTTGGACCAACCCACACAGCCAAGGTCCATGCCCAGAGTTCCTTCATGAAGATGGAGTTTTCTGAGGGGACAGGGCAGAAGTCTGCAATGTCCCTCTCACCCCAGATAAGGAGAAACACACCAGATCTATAGAAGATGGGAGGTTCAGGTACAGTACCTGGAAGATAGCATTTCTCCATCCACTCCCCAGTGCCCTTTGCTTTGGCCTTCAAGTGCTTCTAACAAGCCAGGCAGCTAGGAACCACTAGTCTAGAGTCTTCAAGGAGTATCTCCTGAGGCCCACCCTTTGTGAGGGAGGCTAGAATAGAAATATAGTCCCCCAGACTCACATTCTAGCTAGGAAGACATAGAGTACACCGAAACAAAGGCCAGATAAGTGACGAAAGACTAAAGCTGATAGCAAAAGGTAGCAGGGTCCACTGGCGAAGAATATAATCTCTCACATCACACAGACCTGGGTTTGGATCCCAGATCCCATATTTTCTCATAAAATGTCCTTGGATAAGTTAATTAAACATCCTGTTCTAGGGTGGTGCTGTAAGACAAGCACTGGACTACTAATCACAAGGTCAGTGGTTCAAACCCACCAGCTGCTCCTTGGAAACCCTATTCAGGATCACTTGAGTTGTAACAAACTCAATAGAACTTAACAATAAAAGCAACATACCTCAGTTTACTTATCTGTAAAAGGGAATAATCACATTACCTTCCTCCATAGGGCTGTGTGGCACTGTGGGTTAATGCACTGGACTGCAAAGTCAGTTTGAACTGCAAGGTCGGCAGTTCAGGCTCACCAGCCGCTCCTCAAAAACCCTATACATAGTCACTATTGATTGGAACTAACTCGGTGGCACTTAACAAGAACATAGGGCTGTTGGGGGTTGTTGTTGTTGTTGTTGTCAGGTGCCGTTGAGTCGGAACCGACTCATAGCAACCCCATGCACAGCAGAACAAAACAATGTCCGATCCTTGGCCAACCTCACTACTGCTGCCACACTTGACGCCATCAATGATGCCACATGGCTGATCCATCTCGTTGGTGGTC
>NW_006408534.1:18072276-18077123 GCF_000296735.1 Chrysochloris asiatica | reverse complement strand
TCAATAACGAAAGTCGAGGCTTGAATTTTTTCTTCAGTTCCCCCAGCTTGAGAAATGCTGACCGTGTTCTTCCCTTTTGGTTTTCCAACTCTAAATCTTTGCATATTTTATTATAGTATTTGGTTTTATCTTCTTGAGCTGATCTTTGAAATTTTCTGTTCAGTGGGGTGGGTTAAATGAGAATGGTCAGGTAAATTGCTTAGCAAAGTACTTGGCACTTAGTAAGCACTGTAGGATAAGTACTGGACCACAAGGTTGGTTTGAACCACAAGGTTGGTGGTTCAAATTTACCAGCTGCTCCTTGGAAACCCTTATACAGGGTCACTATGAGTCAGAACTGACTCGATGGTACTTAACAACAAGAAGCTCTTAACAAATGTTGTAATTACAGAGACTAAGTCTTACCTCAGCCCAAAAGAGGAGCAGACCCTTTGGTCGGGCGTGGTGAAGGAGTGCTTCAGAAAAGAGGCTAGGACTGTAGGGGCTGTTGGGACACCAGAGGGCAGAAGGGTGCTGCCCTTCAGGATGGCACTGGGTTGCTGCAGCCACACTCATCCTCACCAGGGCACATCCTAAACGCCTAATTGTTTATTGGCAGCTGACCTTATCTCTTGGGTTGTGAATTATTTACCAAATAATGACTTCATCATGGCTAGTAACAGATGCCTCATGAGCATGCTGACACATTCTGAAGGCACAGTGCTAGTCTTAGCTGAGCTTTAGCACATGCCCCCCCGCCCCGCCTCAGGCACCCACATCCAGAGGGCCTGTCCTGAGGTAGATCCTGACTGACATCATGAATCCACTCCTCCAGGCTACAAACCAAGAAACTGAGACCACAGAACTAGATGGAGCCCGGCTACCACTACCAGTGGCTCTGAAAGGAATCACATTAGGAGGTCCCAGATAGAGTGGGATGAAATGTGAAATAAAATTCAAAATTAAAACAAAGACTAGATTTACTAGTCAGAAAGAAATTAGAGGAACCCAAGATTATGGTCCTCAACCACCCTTCAGATCTGGACTAGTACTTAACCCTTGTGGCCAAAATTTCAGCCAAGAGGTAGATAAGTATATGTTGTTGTTGTTAAGTACCATTGAACCCTGTACAGGGTTTCCGAGGAGCAGCTGATGGGTTTGAACTGCTGACAAAAACACTGGTAAGGTATGCTCATGATAAAATGGTCAATCATTCAAAATCCAAAGGACAGCATTTATCTAAGGACAAAGTTGAAAAGGGATTGGAAGGAGGGTGGAATGGAAATAAGAACCCCGGTGGGGGAGCGAGGAGGGAGGAGAGTGGGATAACTGTTGTTATATGGAGGGGATTGCAATCACTGAGATGAAACCAAGTGTAAGATTTGTTGAATGGAAAACTGATGCTCTTCTCTATAAACCTTCAATTCACAATAAAAAGTTTAAAAAAAGAAAAAGAAGAAGAAATTGAAATGAAAGAGGAACAGGGACATCTTCCAGGTCCCAAGTTCATCCATTGCAGTCCTGGATGGGACAGGACCCATAACCTCTAATGGCCTTTCATCCACAGTCTGGGTTTAGGCTGCTGGTCTGTCCTATGTACTGAAGAGAGGGGTCAGGTTTTCTTTAGAGGACTAGGGCAGGAGTAAGGAGGAACAGTAAATTATATGGGCTATGGTGGGTATTTGAGGATCCCCCACCCATGCCTGTGATGAATCAGAGCAGGATGCAGCTCAGTGGCTGTAGAGACCCCTGTGGGTCAAGGAGGGACACCTCCCCCAGAAGCGGATGTACTTGGCAAGCAAAGGCTGCGTGTGGAGGGCACGCAAGCATCTTCCTTGAAGGCATACTTAGTCCTGAAGCGAGTTATGAGTTAAGTTCATGGCTTAGCTGTGGTCCTAGCCTCTTAAGAATAATAATTACAACAAATACTTGTGTAATAATATGTTTTGTACATTGTTCTAAGTGCTTCGTTATGTTAACTCATTCAGTCCCCACAATCGCCTTCTGAGGTAAGTGTTACTAAACTAACTGCCACCAAATTGCTTCTGAAATCTTTATGGGAACACATAGCCTCATCTTTCTCCAATAGAGCGGCTGGTGGATTTGGACAATTGACCTTTCAGTTAGCAGTTCAGTGATTAACCCACAGCACCATCAGTACTTCTTAAGGTATTATTGGAACCCTTTCTTGCAGATATAGACACTAAGGCACAGAGAGGTTAAATGACCTTCTCAAAGTGTGTGTTGTTGGTGTTGTTAATTGCCATCAAGTCGGTTCTGATGCATAGCAACCCTGTATAGAGTTTCTGAGAGTGATTAGTGGATTTGAATTGCAGACCTTTTGATGAACACTATTAGCAGTCCAGTGCTTATCTGTCCCACAGTGCCACATCAGGGCTCATACATGCTCAGAGTGACAGGGCTGAAATTAGGGTCTAAGCAATCTGACTCCAGCATCCCTGCTCTTGACCACTTTACTAAGCTGCCTCACTAGAAATGTTTCCCAGATGAGTGAACAAATGAATGACTGATGTGAGGTCCCTTTGAGTTTAGAATGTGCCTGTTTAAACCTGGCCCAAATGTGAAAGAGAACCTACAGTGACCTTCGGCCCTGAGGCATGTGTTGTGCAGCAGAAAGGGGGACTCTGACCTGGGCTGAGTGGGGTAGCTGGGGCAGCACCTTCACTGTTCCAAGGTGGACAACCTGTGAACTGCTCCCACCTGAGTGCAAGAGGTAGACCTGGTTGCTCCTTCATTCCAGAAACCTTGCTCCCATACCACCCACTGTGCACAGGGGATGAGCCTTGAACACACGCTGCACAGTGAAAGAACTGTATGTGGACAGTAGAAGAACCAGTAGCCGTCCAGTGCTCCCTGACGCGTAGTGTCCCCGTGTGTGTCCGACTAAAACTGTGCACCACAGAATTTTCAGTGGTTGGATTTTCAGAAGTAGCTCTGGGTGGACAGTTCTCCGAGCACATTAACTTTTGCACTACCCAGGGACTCCCAACCTGAACTGAGTTCTAAATGGATACTAGGGGAGTAATACCATCAGGAAAACAGAGAAGAGAAAATTCTGTGGGTGGGTGGTATGGGAGCATTTTGCCAGTAAATGAGTTAGGATGGAGACAGGGCCTTGTGGAAGCCTTGGGCTTAGTAGGACAAAGGGCCTGGAGGTCAGGGATACAAACATGGGATAAGTTAGGAACACAAGGGTCTGTCCAGATGGATGCAAAGGTCATATGCACCTGAGGGGAGGCTCAATGGGTGGTCACAGTAAATTCACAGCAGCTAAGTTTGGCTAGGTGGTGCAGGGCCAGGACACAAAGCCAGTGGCTGCAGTACCTGTGCAACCTGACAGAACACCCTGGATGCATTTTTAAAAAGCCTTGAACAGGTGCTAAATAAATAACTATGCTGTTTACTCTGGGATGAAGGCAGGCCACCTCCTCTCTGCACTAATGGGGGGGTGGGTGAGGCTGTGACTGGCTCTGGGGCTATATCCACACTGATCTGAGAAGAGACCCTGCAAAGAGCCTCTCTGTCTCCTGACTTTCATCTCCCACTTTAAACACCTATCTGTGTACCTGGAGAAGGGGGGCAGGTTAATTGTTACCTCCTGAGCTGTTACTAGGTTGCTTTGTAAAAGCAAAAAATATGCTTTTAATGATTTTTTGTTGTTGCTACCTTACGAACCAGAAGCTTTTATCTAAATGAGTTGCTACAAATCAAAGGTGAGGCCCATGAGGGTTGCTAGGCTGCGTCTGTTTTACACTGGCAATCGCAAGCTCTGTGAATGAGGCTTAAATCTCCCCTGTTCTTTTAGCACCCAGCTCTCTTACAACTAAAAGTCAAAATATGTATTGACAGCTGTAATTAAAGAGCCTCTGAGTGGCCTGGATGAGAAGACTCTGTAAGCACCTGGAGGATGTTCAACTTTCTTCAGGCCAGTGATAGCCTGAGTCGAACTGACCCACAATGCTTAGGCCACTTGGGTCTCAGTGAATCGGGGTTGGTCTGAGGCAGCCCAGTCATTGGCTACTCATCCTTCAACCTGACACATAGTACGTGCTCAACTAACATTTGTGGTAGGTACTTGCTCAGAGCTTTCTAAAATTTGATGTAAGGAGTAGCAGTTTCACGTTGGGGCAGGAGGGGTCTCTAGATTAAGTAATTAGGAAACAGACTTTCTATTTTAATTCCTTGTGTGACCTTGGACAAGACAATGGCCCTCTCTGGCCTCAGCTTGCTTCTCAGTATGGTAAATGGTAACAATAATCCTTCCCTGTTGTGGCGCTGTAGGATAATGCACTGGACCGCAAAGTCAGAGATTCATGCTCACCAGCCGCTCCCCGGAAACACTATACCAGACTGCTATGATTCTGAACCAACTCGATGGCATTTAACAACAAAAACATTTCTCTCATGTCCCAGGAGAGGAAATGATGTGAAAATAGTTTGCAAACTTTAAGCACAAGGTTGTGGAAATAACATTTAAAAGTCATAAGACCAGTGGCAGAGGGGAGGGGTGCAGACAGGTGGCCCTGTCAGAGTGGGTGACAAAATGCCTAAAAAAAATTTCGTGCAAGAGTGTTTCTTTTAATAAATATATTCCTATAGTTATAATATATATATTTTTTAATATCTGCAAGGCTAAATCTCTTTGCCACTTTGGTTTGTGAACCTTCAAATACACTGTAGTCAGAGCTGCCATTGATACCCACATATAGTGAGGCTTTCAGTCACGTGCATAGTTTTGTCTGCAAGGACTACAGCACAGCCTGCTGTTTTTGTTGGTGATATATATATATATTTTTTTAATCTAAGGTTTTTATTGTGGATTGAGTGAAAGTTTACAGGGCACATCA
>NW_006408534.1:18061143-18069572 GCF_000296735.1 Chrysochloris asiatica | reverse complement strand
CTCCACAATCCCCGTTCAGTCCTTTTTCTAGTTGAAACAGTTCAGGGCCGGCTGTGGCTGTTTGGTTTTAATTGGAAACTGTCTCTTTAAATTTCAAGGAGCTCTGTGTGCATGCGTAGTAAAACCCTCCAAGGGTGGGGCTGGGTGCCCAGTAGCTCAGGCACCCCTATAGTCACCAGAATGGAGGTGCGCAGACAGCAAGGGACCAATGAACAGCTACCAAAAGAAAAGAATGTCCACACCTTTATCTCAGCGGTTCTGTCAGGTGTCTGTGGCCGCTCCGATCTTTCCCCCAGGTGGTCTCACCCAAGATGGCAGCTCCCGGAGCAGCCAAGAATCCTGGACTAGAAAGCAATAGATTTCTTGCTTCTGACACAAATTCCCCTAGCTGTGAGCCTTCCAACCTTCTAAATATTCCTTTATATGCGGTTCAGAGTTCTGGGACCATCCCCTGAGGCTGCTTGGTCAGGTATTTTGTGTTGTTGTTGGTGGAGCTCTATGCTATACGTCCACCCGATCCGCCATCTTGTTTGTTCACTTGGTTATATTTTTATAGTTGATGTTTTCAAATGTTCTGGTGTTTTCGCTAAAATTCTTAGTATGCGGTAATTGGTGTTTGTGAACCGTTGTTGTTAAGTGCCATCCAGTAAGTTCCAACTTATAGTGACCGTGTTATCTTCATAAAAAAGTTCAAACCAACCTTTCCATCCAGTGTTTATCTTACAGGGCCATACCTTCAGCAATCTAGTTTTTTATGAGAATGAATTAGCAATTAAAGGAAACGGAGACCAATCAAAAATGCTTCTGCTCAGTTACTCATAATGTTGTAGCTAAATAATGTTTTAATTCAATGTAGAAAGATTTTATAAAATAATTTTGTTGTAATCTAAGAAATATGACATTAAAGCAATTTACAACTATATCATGTACCATTCTATGATTAAAGTTGTGAATGAACATTACTGAGGATTTTATATGGTCTGGTAAGGAAGGAGGTTCATAGGGGCTATGATACCATGAGTTACCATGCTGGGTGGCACCAACTCTAATAATGCTACTGCATAAGACTTTAGCCATGGACAGCCTCGCAGAGATTGGGTTTGGGCCTGTGGCTGACAAGGAGTCTCTGTTAGGTCTCAGGATGCGCAGAGAGAGCTTGGCTATGGAATGGTCTCTGGCAATGCTGTGTGAGCCTTCAGGTATTTCTTCAAAATTTGAGAGGATGACCTCTTAAGAGATCTCCTGTTATGGCATTCATAGCCCATCACAGCCCTGATCCACTGCATCTCCAACTTCTCTGGTCGCCCTGATCATGCATGGTTGGAGGTTTCTAGTCCTTGTATATTCCCAGGGCTTTGTACAGCTGTTGCCATAGTATGAGCTGCCCCCCCCCCACACACACACACATATCCATACATAGACTACAATCTACAGCTTAAAGTCGCCTCTGACTTTGAAACCTGTGCTTTGGACCAAACTAAATTAGTTGCTAAATACTCTCATCCCTTAAATGTAAGCTCTGGGTCAGGAATTTTGGTCTCCTGTGGTCTCTGTTGTAGCCCCAGTGCCTAGAGCCATGTGCCTGGCATGTAGGAGGTGCTTAAGAAATATTTGCTGAGTGCGTGAGTTGTTCTTCTATAGCACTCAGTATCAATTCTGACTGCTGTATTTATCCCTTCCAATTATAAGGATCCGTTCACTTGCTGGTCTTCCCAGTGGACTGCAAGTTCCTGAGAACCCTTGTCAGCCCTTTCTGAATCCCAGACCTAAAATAGTATACATTGTGGATGCCAGTAAGCGCTTGAATGAAAGAATGTTGAAGAAAGCATTTCATTTCACCGTGTATTAGGTATTCATCGCACAGCCCCCAAGTGCTCCTGATATGTTAGGTTGCCCTTTGGAGATAGAGAGAGGTTGGTTTATGATTAGAAGTCAAAAATGAAAGAGTTCTTTTGAAAGACCTTTGCGTATAAGTAAATGAGATCACCAATAAGTGGGTGTGCAAATTAAGGAGCACCTTCACAGCATCCATCAGTCACCGAATGTGCACCTGTGCAGGATCCTGTGAGACTTCAGCTCTGTCTCCTCTCAGGAAAGCCGCTACCGTGGCCTTAAAGGCCCATCGCAGCCCAGCTTATTCAATGTTTTAGTACAAATTAGGGAAAAGCTCCTTTCCAGAGCACCTGGTGTACCCAAGGGCATATGGCAAGGTTTGCAGGCAGGGTGTCAGCCTCCTCCTCCCCCTTGGCCGGGTGCCCTTGTATTGGACACAACCTTACAAACTTCCTGGCAGCCATGGCTGCTGGGGCAGGTGCAAGGTAAGGAAGGAGACAGCCTGCTTGGAAAATCAAACTTTGCCACAAAAATAAACTCTGAAGTTTGCAGATAAGCTATTTCTGGCCCAGGTGCCAAACGAGGTTCTACAGTTAGAATGAACTTCTTGGTGGCCTGGTGTTGCTAAGTGGAACTGCCCTATGTGCATGCCATTCCTGAACTCGTCCAACTAGGATTAGAGACCCATTCCACTGGCAGGGTTTCTCCTGGTGGGTCTACGTGTCTCTGCATGGATGTTGGCTTGGGGCTGAATCAGGTGGACCCAGGAGGGCTGAGCTGGTGCACACAACTGCTTTGCTGGACAGAGTTAAGCTCCGGCAGAGCCATCCCTGTTAGTCCCAGCTTCATCCAGTCCTGTCCCAACAGACAGATGCTATGAACTAACCAAGCAGCTTTCACAGAGCCTTTGAAAGCTCTTAAGCTAAACGCCTGGTGATCTACTTCCAAATATCAGCCAGTGAAAACCCTATGCGTCACAATGGTCCAATCCATCTGTGCCTAGGGTCACCACAACTCAGGGGCCAACTCAACAGCTGCTAAAGACAACAGAGAGTGCCAGGACTTCCTGGGTGGTGCAAACACTTACCCCACTCAACGAAAAGGTTGGAGATATGAGTGTACCTAGAAGTGTCTTGGAAGAAAAACTCAGAAACACACTTCTAAAAAATTAACTATTAAAAATATAGTTCTACTGTGACCCACATGGAATGCAAGAGTCAGAAATGACTCCTCCTGGCAACACGGGTTACAACTCTCTGGGTGGGATTATCAGAGCTAAGGTGCTGCCCCTGGGTCTTGTGCTTGGGGAGGGAGGTCTGGCTGGGGCGAGATCTGTGCCTAGGTCTCAGGTCTCTGTTTTTACCCCATCCAGTTCCAGGAAAGATTGAAGGTGACTTCAAATGATCCATTAAGGTGATGATGTAAATCAGAGGTAGGAGAGAGAAGAGAAAGAGAAACTAGTGTAGGGACAGGAAATGGAGCAGGGAAAGCCGCCAAAGTGAAACAAACCACATAGATAGAATGTTGCGCATTTGTTACAGGTGGTTACATATTTGCCTCCAGGCTTGTTTCTGCTTCTGTCCTTGGCTACCCATTGGAACCATCTGGGAGTTCCAGTCTGCCTCTTGCTTACCCCTAAGAAGAGGATTGCATCTCAAAATCAGCGTTCAGGGATTCTTCCTTGGTACTCTCACCCTCATTCTCTTCCCCTTCTTCCCCTTTCTGGCAGCTCTAACCCATCAGGACAGGTGGTGTCTTCCTATGGCTGGCTGTGCATAGCTTGTCAGAAAACAAAGCTATTATCTGAGGATGGGGGAAGGCCTGGGGGTGGGGGTTGGGGAGAAGGGATGTTCTTCAGTCTAGCAATCTAGGGAAGGAAAGAAATCGGCTTTTGTCACAAGGCAGTGAGCATGGCATTTCCAAGGGCTATAGCAGATAGAAAGTATAACCTTCTGACAGCACCCAAGAAATGATGTTCTATTCTGCACATGTTCACATGCAATTTGCCCTCCTGTTCTCAGTGAGGGGGTACTGTGAAGCTGTGCTGTCCTATGCTGGAGGAGTTGGTGCCAATACCCAGGCTGAACTCTGAGGGAGTTTATGAGGGACACTCTGTCCTTTTCTTCCTCCAACACTGAGCCCTGGACATGGATCACCCTGACACTAAATCCTGTTCCCAAAGATCTGCAGGGAAAGAAATTCCATCAGCTCTCAGATCCTTGCTCCAGTAACTCCTGCATGCTTGTCTTCTATCTGACCTAAATCTTTCTTGCTGCAATTTAAGCCCATTTTCCCTTGTTTTGTTTTGCATGGAAATGGAGAACAGCTAGTCCCCAGCAGCCTCTTAAAGTAGGGTGAGTCAGAAGTCCTTCATACCTCCTACCACACTAAAGCATTCTCAGAAGCCAGCACCCATTGAATCGCTCCAGAGACAGCCTCCCAAGAGAACTGCTTTCATGGCAATGTGTGAAACAAGGCTCCATCCATTCCAGGGTGTGTGTTTGGTGGTAGATTCCATACCGCAGGCCCAATAGTGCACTAATTCCTGGGGAGGACGAGTTTGAGTGGTCACACTCCTGGGAGATGTGACCAGGTTGGCACTGAACAGAGGGAAGTACAGTGATGGAGGTTTGGCCAAGAAAGCTCCTTTGCAGGAAATGATTCCCTGGCTGCGTCCTAAAGGAGGGAGGGAGTCAGCCAGAGAAACAGAGGTAGGCCTTTCAGGCAGGAGGAAGATTTGCATCCTCTCCCACTCCAGGGCCACATTTGGGTTTGAAAAGAGTCCTCTTCATTATACACAAAAAGCCTTGTTAGCATAGTGGTTAATCTCTTGGCTATTAACCAAAATGTCTGTGTTGGAACCTACCAGCAACTCTGAGGGACACAAAATCTGATAATCTGCTCCTGTAGAGATTGTTATTGTTGTTAAATTATTGCTCTCAATCTGTCCTGACTCAGCGACTCTGTCTGTATAGGGTTCCTGAGGAGCAGCTGGTGAATTTGAACTGCCAACTTTGTGGTTCCCAGTCCAGTGCTGATCCTAGAGATTACAAGCTAGGATATCTATTGGGGGCAAGTCTGCTCTGTCACATGGAGCCTCTATGAGACAGAATGGATTCAGTAGTACGCAACTTTATAAGTCCCCTTAAACCAAAGTAAAACAAACCAAGCTCATGTCTTTGTCTTGATTCTGACTCTTTGTAACATTTTGTTTTACAAAGCAGAACTGCCCCATAAGGTTTTCATGGCTGTAATAGGATAAACACTGGACTAGAAGGTCAATTTGAACCACGAGGTCAGCAGTTCAAACTCACCAGCCATTCCTCAGGAACTCTTTACACAGTCGTGATGAATCTGAACCAACTCCACAGCCCTTCACAATAACAATCTTTACATGAGCTGGTCACCAAGTGGACAAGTATGAGTCATTTGCTCCATTCAGGAGCCTTTATATTCTCCTTGACGTTAGTGCTTGTTGTGAAGTACCACCAAGTCAGTTCCAACTCGTAGCGACCCTATATAGGGTTTCCAAGGAGCAGCTGGTGGGTTTGAACCGCAGACTTTGTGGTTAGCAGTCCAGTGCTGATTCTACAGTGTCCCACCAGGACTCTAGTGCTTAAATGGATTTTTTCCAACCTGCTTCAGCTGATGGTAAGTTAGGAGTGAAGCCCCTCACCTGTCCGTTCACTTCTTTATTAAACATGTATTTCGGGGAGCCCACCACAGGCTGCAGGCATATAGTCTCTGGAGGTTTTCATTGGTCTTTTTGATCTCCTGGACCAGTAGATTTCTGTCTTGTTTATGTGCCTTTTTATTTCTCGGAACAAATTAGCCCCCCACTTGTTTCTGCTGTTGCAAGACTTGGGTTCTGATTGGAAAGCAGTAGATCGCAGCTAAGCTCACCAATATCTGAGTTTAAAACCAAGTGACAGTGAGTGTTCTTGACAGCCTCAGAAAAGGCACAGTGAGTGAGTGAATGCAGGAGAAGAATTTTTATTTTCCCTAGGCCAGTGGAATGAAACCCTTCCCACTCCGAAAGATAAATGGAGGGAAACTGGATCCCTTTTCCTAAGCAGTTATCTAACAGCAGCATAAAAATGGGAGCAAGGTCATTTGACTTTTTATTTTCCATTCCGTGGTCAGAAATTCCTCTACACTACTTGGCTTCCATACAGAGACAAAAAAAAAAAAAACAACAACAACACACACACACATACACAAAGCCCTGTATTGATTGGATTTAAATAATGGAATTACCATTAATATCTTCCATAAAAGATGATTGATTCTGACTTGGACTTATGGGAAGTTGGGGCTTATAAAAGTAAACAGAGTGGCAGCCGTTCAATAATCATGCTGCTTTATGCACCCTCCCTCCTTGGGCCTGTTTAAATGAACAAGCTCCCAGCCTGAATCACAGGGGTCTGAGGACAACAATGAGCCAGTCCAATGACCAGTCCAGAGCCATGCTGAGTGTAATCCCATCCTTTCTTCTTGATCAGATCCTGAGGACCTTCTGGACTGGACGTGCTTTCTGCCTTGCGGCTTTGTGGGTTAATGTGCTAGACTGCAATGTCAGTTTGAACTGAAAGGTTGGTGGTTCAAGCTCACCAGCTGCTCCTCAGAAATCCTATGCTTTACAGGGTCGCTATGAGTCGGAACCGACTTGATGGCACTTAACAACAACAAGACCACTCCAAACCCTGGGCAAGCCATCAGCTTTTAGTGTGTATATTGGTGGCAGATTACCTCCTACTCTGTGGAGACCATTGCCTCTAAGAAAACAGAGGACCCCTCTTGGCCCCAAAGTATCTCCTTCTGCCTGGACTGACCCCTAAAGAGCATCCCCTTTCTATGTGTGAACTCTAAGCACCCCTGCAGGTGGGTGAATGTGTCAGTTCTGTGCTGGCTGCTAAGCCCTGCAGTCTTTAAGGCCATGAGCTCAGATGGACTGAGCTTTAGTCCAACGCTAGGTGGGCCGTGGATTTCCTATGTGCTTGTTTTCAGGAGGAGTTTTTCCAGTGACTATGTATAATTCCCTCTTGGGAAAAGACAAGGGGGCCTGGTGGCGCTGTGGGTAAGGCTGCTAAAGCAAAAAGTCAGCAGTTCAAACTTGCCAGCCACTCTTCTGGAGAAAGATGAGGCTTTTTGCTCCTGTAAAGATTTACAGTCCTGGAAACCTTACATAGGGTCTTTCTGAGTCAGAATCAACTCAATAGCAGTGGGTTTGAGAAAAAGTAGAGTGGAGGCCCTGTTCCTCCAGGACAAGGACCCAGGTGGCCTCAGATTCTCTTTGAAAGAGGCAGTGGCTGTGGGTGACCCCAGGGGAGATGTCTGTCACATGTCAGTGCTGATGGCTCCCACCCAGTCCAGACATCCTGCAGCAGGGTCACCACCTCTGCTCCTGGTCAGCAGCAGCTTCTTTCATCCTCCCAGCCAAGCAGCTTGAAACGCTTATCACTCTCCAACAGCCCTCTGAGTATATTGATCTCCTGTCCCCCGCTGTAAGCTGGTGACTCCCAGATCTATTCTTAGGGTCTATCCAACATGCCCACCTACCTTCTGATGCCTTTTAAATGTTGTAAGCCCTCACTGAGCTGATGACATTCCTCAAGCTCACTCTTCTTCCTGTGTCTCCCATTTCAGAGAACAAACATCATCTACCCAGTCCCTGATGCAGAAACTTCCATCTCTTGCTACTCCAGTACACCATATTCTCCATTCTACCTCCTCTCCATCTCTTTATCCGTCTCTGTCTCTCCATCCTCATTGCCCTTGCCTGATTGATTCACAAGACCCTCACCAGTTCTGATGGGAATGGCTACAGTGGTGTCGCCGCCCGCTGCTCTGCCTGCTAGTTTCTCCTCCACACTAACCTACAGAGTAAGCACTCTACAATGAAATTACACACAATCTAGGATGAAGTCCAAGCATCTGTCTGATGAAGCTCATGCCCTATACTGGAAGCACCCACCACAGTCACACTCTGGGCTCGTATATCCGTATGCCTTTTCCATTCTATTTGCTCTGCCTGGAGTCCCATTCTCATCTCCCTCTCTGCACTTACCCACCTAGGTCTCCTCCAAGGACAGAATTACCTATTTCCATGGCATACATAATGCAGACAAGGAAATACACCTTTGCGTGCCTTTGGAATTAGACATGTTTTAGATTACTTTACTTGTCCACACCACCTTCTGTTAACATCTGCACCCACCCATGACCCCTATTGTTGCATAACAGATCACATGACCCTGATCCTCTGTTGTTGTTGTTAAGTTCAGTCGAGTCAGCTCGGACTCAGTGACCCTGTGTAGGGTTTCTGAGGAGCAGTTGGTGGGTTTGAATTTCCGACCTTCTGGTTCACAGTCCATTGCTGATCCTACAGTGCCACACCAGTTGTTGTTGTTGTTGTCAGGTGCCATCGAGTCAGAACCGACTCATAGCGACTCCATGCACAGCAGAACGAAACATTGTCCGATCCTGGGCCAACCTCACTACCGCCACCACACTTGACGCCATCAATGATGCCACCTGGCCAATCCATCTCGTTAGGGGTCTTCCTCTTTTTCTCTGACCCTCCACCTTACCCAGCA
>NW_006408534.1:18001634-18060253 GCF_000296735.1 Chrysochloris asiatica | reverse complement strand
TCAATAAAGCACAGGTAAACATCCTTCTGGTATTGTCTGCTTTCAGCCAAGATCCACTGGACATCAGCAAAGATATCTCTCGTTCCACGGCCTCTTCTGAATCCAGCTTGAACCTCTGGAAGTTCTCTGTCAATGTATGATAGCTTCTGCATATTTACTGGAATAGAGGTAGACAGTGGACACCTGACTTTCAAAGAAATATCTGGCGAGCAACATGTAGCTTATTGGTTTTGGCTATAAAAATTTAGCTGGATCAGTTGAGTATCTATCTCTTATTTGGAACGTAAACTAAGAGAAGATGGGAGAGTTTCATTTTTGGCTGGGGGCTTAACCGAATGGTAGTGCAGATGCAAGTCAAGAGCAGTTATTACAGGACACTAGCCAATCAGGAGAGACACGAAAACGGAGATGCTGCCCCAAGATAAGAATGTTGAGCAAGAGAGACAGAGCTAATAGTGGATGGTTTCTGAAGATCTTCTTGCTTCTTAATGTCTTAAAAATATTCAACTGTTTTAATATGAGCTGGTTTGGATGAGTTCTTTTTGTTGTTAAGTGTCATTGAGTCGTTTCTAACTAATAATAACCCTGTGCAGGGTTTCCAAGGAGTGGCTGGTGGGTTTGAACCACTGACCTTGTAGTTAGCAGTCCAGTGCTTTTCCATCATGCCACATAACTGCTTTTGAGTGTCTTACAGTAATCTAGCCATGTAGGAATTATTATTCCCATTTTCATGGACCAGTAAACCAAGGTTCAAAAACATTAAGTAACATGCCCAAGATCACAGGAGTAGGAAGTGGCAGAGCCAAGCTGCAGACCAGTCTTCCTTACTTTCAAGCCAATTCTCCTTCTTCAGCACAAACTGCCTTCCTATGTTGTAAATCTAGTCTGTGTCTTAGTCTCCAGAGACTGCCCTACAGAGTATACCTCAAAGTGGGTTACTTTAAAGAAGAGAACTTTGTTTCCTCATGATTCTCGACATTAGAAGTCCAAGTCAGGCATCGGCCATGTTGATTTCCTCAAGGGCTCTGAAAGAGGAGCTGTTCTGTGCATCTTTCCTAATTTTGGGTGGCTGTTGGCAAGCCATGATATTCTTTGCTGCTTATTGTTGATCGGCCTCCCTTGTCACATAATGTCTATCTTCCCCCGTGTGTGTTTCCCTTTTTATAAAACACCACTTGAAGGGATTAGGGTCCACTTTACTCTGGTATGACATTGTTAACTGATAACATCTGCCAAGAAAAACCCTGTTTCCCCAACCAAAGTCACATTCACAGGTACTTCAACACATCTCTTTGGAAGACACAATTCAGTGTGTAATAGGTGTGTTCACTGTTTCCTCGTCCATCCAACTCTGGACCTTTAATGAAAAGACTGTGTCCTTTTGTCCCTGTGTCCCCACTGCCCCACGTTAACACACAAGTACTGGTTGCCGTGAAGTCAACACCAACTCATGATGACCCGCATATATCAGAGTAGAAGTGAACTCCATAGGATTTTTAGTAGTGAATTTTTTCAGAAGTAGATCACCGGGCCTTTCTTCCAAGGTACCTTGAACCTCCAAACTTTCACTTAGCAGCTGAACTCATTCACTATTTACACCACCCAGCGACTCAGATATGTAATGGCTGTGATTTAATTTAGGAAACAGCCTTCAGAAAAGGCACTGGAATTTTGAGTCCAAAAACCAGAATTCAAGTCCTGCCTCCGTCCATTACTAGCTATGTGCCATGGTTGAATCACTTTCCACTCTCCCCACCTGACCCGTAACCGTGGAAATAATCAAAACTGTAATGGGAGGAGCTGATTCTTAGTCTCTGCCATCTTTGCCCTGCCTACCCTACAGAACTGATGGAAATTAAAACATCCACACACTTGGCCAAGCGCATCGGTTCCCCGACCTGCCCTTTCACACTGTTCGTGTTGGCAGAGTCCTCTTACTGGGGGCCTTGTATTGTGTTGCTAGTTGTTAAGAGAGCCTTGACCGTGGCTGGGTGGTCCCTGATTTTCCATGCACTCCCTGACTACAGCTTTATCTAATGAGGATAAGATGCTTACACATATTTTCATTCTTAAAAAAAAAAAAATCAGCTATTAATTTGTCAGAATTATTCATATTTTACTGATGATATTTCCATGTATCTAATCAGGAAGCTCATGAATAGAAATGAAACTATTTAAATACAGAGATGGTGTACATTGTAAGATCTTGTTTTCTCAAGCTGTTTCATAATGCAGTGAATACATTTGTTTCTTCTAAAAACAGGTTTTGCAACCATCAGAAATTTTTTTTAAATCTTTGATTAAATACGACTCTATTCAAATATGCTAAGTTGTTGTTAATGGTGTGTGTGTGTGTATCTGTGTGGCTACAAGGAAGCCTGTACATTGTTTCCTGGTCTTCCTCAGGACAGAAAACTGCTTTCTAGTGAGAACACTAGAAAATACATTTGGGGTCAAATTTTTTAGGATGGATGGATGACGAAGTGAAAGTACAAATTGAAATCGAGCTGAATAATATTTGAGATAATTGTTTGTACAATGCAGACTTTTTTTAACTGCTCAGAATTCCAGCAGCACTTACCTACATTGAAAGAGGCTTAGAATCATTAAACAAAGCCAGATATTAAATATACTACTGCTATCTCTGGAAACATTAGCAAGTAATGTAAAACACATGGCATCTACTCAATGGAAAATCTGAGAATACAAATTATAATAGTTGTCTTATAAGACCTCTGGGAAGCTTGAACTAAATTGCTTAATTCCATTAATAACAAACTATTACTCTAGCTATTAAAGTAACATAAGGTAATAGAGATCATGTCGAGAGATTGCATGGAGGTTCTTTCTTCACCTAGCACAAATTTATTCAGGGGCATTGATAGATTTTAATTGACTATGGCAACTGAATAGCAACAAAGAAAATTGAATGCCTTTTGAAAAGCTCCATATTTTGTGGAAGCAAATAGCAACATCAAAATGAGGGTTTGGGGGGAGCCAGGACAGGCAGGGAAGGACGTTGGAGAATGTCTCCACCAGCGCTGCTCCACTGACATGCTTTTATGCGACCTTAACGAAAAGCTTCTTGGAAGCAGCACGCCACAGGCCCAAGCATCTTTTTCAGCTCTGTGCAGTCCAAATTGAAACCAAGCCAATCCAGACTGCTGTAGAAACACATGCTTCATCCTGAAGATCCACAGGGCACATTTCCAAGATATGCGACTGGAGGGGCCTACAGGCTGTGGAGTTCTCCCCAGGCTTTCCTGAGACAGGCTGTGTTTCGGCTTGAGCATCTGCACTGGACTGATTGACCCCAAGTCAAAGGCCACTCAAGAATCCCTCAGCTCCAGACCCGTCCTGGTGTTTTCTCATGATGTGCTTCCCCTCTCCCCCCATTCTTAGATTTTCTGTCCTCTGTCTACGATCCTGCTGTCTTCTTTGAGGCAGTGGTGATTCCATGATAGAATGTGGCTAACCATGTTGGAGACACAAGTTTGATTCCTGGTCGGTGGGCCTGATGGGCATTCACATTCATCATTCTGTGGAGGTGTTTGTAATGCTCTACAGCTGAACACATTCCAGCAGAGCTTGCAGACTTATATGGACTGAGAAGGAAAACCTGACAATCTACTTCCCAAAATCAGCCATTGAAGACCCTCTGCTACACAAATCTACTCTGACACGTTGGGTCACCCTGAGTCAGAATCCACTCCGTAGTAACTGCGTACATTCTTTGTTACATTTTAACTTTCAGACTAAGAGGGAGGAGGAAGAAAAGCCTGGTGACCTTCTTCTGAAAATCAGCCAATTAAAACACTGTGAATTGCAATAGTCTGATGCACAATTGATCCTGGGGATGGCATAAGACCAGGCAGTGTTTTGTTGTGTTGTATGTGAGGTCACCTGAATTGTGGGCCAACTGAACTTCCACTAACGACAGCAACAGTCTCAACAACATCTGTCTTCTTTCCACATCCCACTACCTCAGGATGTCTGTCCTGTACCTGACTTGCTTTAGTCTGGAAGCCCTCATTTCATCTTCTTGAGCTGGTCTCTCCTTCCCCGCTTCTCCCTACCTTCAAGTGCCTGGGGCTTTAGTGCAGCCTCAGCTCCTAGGCTGGAAGGAAACCCCATTTTTTAAAGACAACTGTACCAAGATGTGAGGGACTGCGAGGAGGTGTTACAGGGTCCTCCAGTATAGGTGAGGTGGTGGTGGTGGTGATGTGCCGTGGAGTCAGTTCCAACTCATAGCTACCCTGTAAATCTTTATGGGAACAGAAAGTGTCATCTTTCTCCCATGGAACAGCTAGTAGTTTTGAACTGCTGACTTTAGACCCGATAATTACCACACCTGGCCCTGGGGCACATGCACATATTGCTGTTGGGCTGTCTGAAGGCTGTGTCTTTCTGTGCCAGTATAGGCTAGCTCCCTGTTTTTTGCCTGTGTCCTGAACAACATTTCCCCTAAACCTGTAGACTGCTCATTCATTATCTTCTGCCCTGGATGATAACGAACACAACTCTCAACTCTGCTGTATCCACTGTGGTCGAGGACACTCTCTCCCTACTCCTGCTCCTCCCAGCTTCTTTCCAGAACACCAAGGAGAGACTTTTGACATCTACCTGCACCACACACCATCTTCTCTGAGACAGCAGCTCCAGGGCCCTTCTTGTGTCAGAGCAAAAGGGGCTTACAGGTGTGGAGACCAGGACTGGCTCTGGCTCCTGGCTGGGGCCGCCTACCTGGTTCTCGCCTAGAGAGTCTAATCCCGCATGTCTGCAGCATATGCATGTGTTTGAAAACTCCTTGGCAAGCAGGACCTCCTAATTTTTTCCACTTCTTGTGATTAGCGTTGCAGACTAATCCTAGCACCAGACTCAACACCAGCTGTTCTTCCCCCAACTGCTTGTTTTACTTATAAACCAAATCCTGGAGCTGCTGCTGACAGCGGCTGGCCCATTCCTCCCCTCAGCCCTAGGCTGCAGCCAGCCACCTACAGACTGACCTCAGGTGAGTTGCCTTTCTTCCTGGCTGCTGTGCCCTTCTTGTCCTTCCTGGGTGGCACCAGTGATCTCAGAGAGTTAGTGAGGGGCACATTCATTTCAAAGATGCCTTTGACTTACGCAGTTTGAATTCAGTGGCTGAATTCAGTGGTTCCCAGAACCAGAATGATCTTAGAGATTTGATTATGTGTGTCTACCCATTGGTATTCATGGATACCGTGTTTAAAAAAAAAATGTAATAAAATATATTCTAAAGAATCCATGCAACATTTCAATCATCTTTATGTTGATAATTGCCATTGAGTTGGCTGCAACTTCAGGAGAGCCGATGAACAACAGAACAAAATGTTGCTGGTTCTTTGCAGTCTCCATGATCATTGTGTATTTTCAGTGCCTTTCAACCTAGAGGGCTCATCTTCCAGCACTATCCATAAGGTTTTCATTGACTAAATTTTGAAAGTAAATCTCCAGGTCTTTCTTCCTACTCTGCCTTGGTCTGAAAGCTCTACCGAAACCTGTCCACCATGTATAACCCTGTTGATATTTGAAATACCATTAGCATAGCAACATGGAAGCCACCACAGTATGACAAACTGACAGATGGGTACTGCAGGCTGAGTTTTATAGCCTAGTAATATGAACACCTCTGGTTCTACCACCACATTATCAACATAAGTGGAGCTCCCTGTTTTCATGCTCGATTCTTGCCAACACCTTTTAAATTTGGAAAGAGGACTCCAAGGAGACTACTGGTCTTAGCACACCTCTCCCCAGGCCCATCACCTTGTCTTGGTCACCAGTGATCCCCCAGTGATTCTCCCACTATATTCTGGAGCTGGACAGGAGGGGGTAGAGCTCCAAGAGAGTCCTTGGGAGCTCTGTCTGCTCTGGGGATTTCTCTGGCAGTTTCCCGTCTTCTGATGCCTTCCATGGCAGTTCCTGGGAGAAGGTTATTTACAGAATGCAGACACAGGGGCTCGGACTTCTTTAGCCTTAAAAAGCATCCATTTTCATTTCTATAAGACTTTCTCATATACCTGGGAGGCCCTAAAAACAAATCAGGGAGCATGGTATATGGGACATTTGCCCTCCAAACACTCCAGCATCAAGAATTGTGATTGTCAGGAATATCATATTCCTGTTGAAGTACATGAAATCAGTTCTGGAAATTGTGAAACATAAGTCACAGCTATATTTGTTCTGCAACCGTGTAAGAATCATGAGTTTCTCATAGAGCAGGAAAAACTATGAGCCCTTTAAAATGACTTACTGTCCAGCCATAGATAACTCTGCCCAGCCATGCTGTTTCTCTTTGTATGAGATTTCTCACTCCCTGTTGCCCCTAGATATTTGGGCTAGGTTGGTTTCTTTCTTGGCAGTTGTAATTACTTGAAAACAGAATTAGAATAAATCTCTTTTTGTGTGTGTCCCTGGCAGTCTCTCCATGGTTTTGCCTCTCTGGAAGCTGCTGTCCATTTGGTTTTCTCTCTTCCATTACTCCTTCCCACAGTCGGTTCAGAGTCCCTGAACTTGGGGACCATGGGAACCGACAGTTTCCTGGGATAAAGTGATATTCATTCAGTACCATGAGTAGTTTCCATACTCTGACACTGCCCTGCCCCCGCCCCCAATTTGTTTGTTTGGTTTTTGTTTTGTTTTTTTCTTTTTTTTTTCAGTTAACAGGCTTATTATGGACAAAAGGAACCCTGGTAGCACAGTGATTAAAGTTCTCAACTGCTAATCAAAACACCAGTGGTTCAAATCCATCAGTAGCTTTGCAAGAGAAAGATGTAGCTGTCTGCTTCTGTAAAGATTTGTTGTTGTTAAGTGCTGTTGAGTCGGTTCTAACTCATAGCAGCCCCGTATAGAATTTCCAGGGAGTTGATGGATGGTGACTTTAAACCACCAACCTTGTGGTTAGCAGTCCAGTGCTTATCCTACAGTACCATACCAGGATAGTCTTGTAAACAGCGGGTCAGTTCTACTTTATCCTCTAGGAATCAACTTGCCAGCTACACGTTAGCTGTGGACGGAGTACCTGGGTGATAGAAACGGTTAACGCACTTGACCCACTAAACTAAAGGTTAGAGATTGGAGCCCACTCAGAGGTACCTTGGGAGGAAGTACTGGCAATCTCCTTATTGGGGGGGGTGGGGGGGGCGGGGATCAGTCATTGAAAACCCTTTGCTTTGTAACATAGTTCTACTTGGACATTCATGGATTGCAATGAGTTTGAGTCGACCTTAAAGTTAAGGCAACTGATACTGTTGAGATAATGTATGTGTGGAAGGTTGTGATGCTCTCCCAGGCAGGATGAAGTGACAGTTCCTCTGTGCTAAGCATGAAATAGATCAGCAGTCACCTGTGCCCAGGAAGGTAAGGCCTGCTCATGAGATTTCTGAGAAGAGAAGGCCACAAAGGGCTGGAGGAGCAGGGAGGGTTTGTGGGCCCCAGAGCATCTTCATCTGGACCCTACAGGAATGGAATATTCAGATCCATGGAGAAGAGTAAAACATGTGACTGGGCAGAGAGCAGAGGCTGGAATGAGGTGATGTGTCATGTGACAGTCAGGGCATGACTTTGGTCAGGAGCATGGGGTCTGGCAGCTTATCCTCAGCACTGAAGTAAAGGGAAATGGCCATGTGAATATCCCTCTAAAAATAAACCTGCATTACAGTTTGGGAGCACTGAGAATATTTGAGAGGGAGGAGTAGATGTGTTCGGGATTTCAACAGGGCTGACTCAGGATTTCCAGCCAGAATCTGCACATCTCACCCAGTAGCATGACCCTGTGACCTTTCAAACTCAAACACTGGGCAAGACAGACTTTCCTCTTTTTATTTTTTTAATGTAAAAATCATCATTAGTGAAAAAGGTCGGGATTTTCCTGAAAGCCAGGAAGTCTGGGATTTGGACAACAGTAAATCTTTGTCTAGAACCTCCCATGTAGACTTAGTCAATCTGTCATTTCTAACAGCTTCATTGCTAAGTGGGTGAGGGGCTGGAGTGTCTGTGAAGTACTTCATCATTCACATGAACGTGACAAATCAGAGCAGCACCCGTCCCTCCCCCCTTCCCCCCCCCCCCCGACAAAGGTCTGCTGCCTGCGCTTCTCCCTGCCCACGCCCTTCCAAGCAAGGGTCTTCAGGCCTCCAGGAGCAAAAGGAAGTCCCTCTGTCTTCAGGATGGGGAGGGGAGAGCGCAGACTGGAGAGAGACTGATCCTACTCCAGTTGACACCCAGTTACACCACCACTTCCTCAATGTCTCCATGAAGAAGTCCCTAGATCAGTACTGTCCACAACCCAGAACTTTCCATGGCGTCTTTAGTTATCTATTGCTGCTGTAACAAATACCACAAGTAGATGGTTTTGACAAATGTATTGTAGGAGGCTAGTGTAAATTCAAGGAGTCCTGATGTGGTGCTGTGGGCTAATGCATTCAGACTGCAAAGTCGTTTGAACTGCAAGGTCAGTGGTTCAAGCTCAGCAGCTGCACCTTTGAAACCCTCTATAGAGTTGCTATGGGTCAGAATTGACTCAACAACACTTAACAACAACAACAACAACTATAAATTCAAAGTGCTGGCTCTTGGGAAAGGCTTTCTCTCTCTGTCGGCTGTGGAGCCCAAGCATTCCTTGGCGATCTCCATGTGTCTTGGCATTAATTTACCCTGGATCTAAAAGCTTCACCAAGGATCCCTGGTAGTGTAGTGGGATACACTATGCATTGGACCATTAACCACAAGGTCAGCAGCTCAAATTCACCAGCCACTCTACAAGACACAGACAGAGGAGGCTTTCTGCTGCCGTGAAGTTCTACAGCCTTGGAAACCCTACCCAACCTTATACAGGGTCACAGTGCAGGGACCCCGGGTCCAAAGGACGCCCTCCATTCCCGACTTGTCTTTCTTAGAGGTAGTGGGGCCTCCTTTCTCTGCTCACTCTCTCTCCTTTTAGCTCTTGTAAGCATGGCGCAGGACCGGGTGGTGTTTCGTACTGTTGTACATAGGGTCGATGGGTCTATAGATGGCACCTAACAACAACAAGATAAAAAGGGTTGCAGGCCACACCCCTGGGAAATTCCCTTCCATGGGGTCAAAGGTATTGCAGCCCACCCTGAATCCTCTTATCGGTGTAGCACATCAGACTAGTCATGGGGAATCATCAAGTAAGTGCCATATTGCATCATTGCATAAATAACTGCCAAACCACAGAGAATCATGGCCCAGACAAGGGGACACATATTTGGAGTGGTGGGAGACACAATTCAACCTATGACACATGGTGTTGAAGATATTCTATATTGGGCTGTCAGCTGCTATTGACAAACGTAGTTAGTATGACTAGAGTACATAATTTTTTAAAATTTTTATTTCAGTTCATTCACATTGGGAGCTCTGCTAGCATACTGGATTATGAGCTGAGCTGCTAACCACAAGGTCAGCAGTTCGAACCTACTAGCCTTTCTATGGGAGAAAAATGAGGTTTTCTGCTCCCATGAAGATTTACAGTCTTGGAAACCCTATATAGAGTCAATATGAGTCAAACCGACTCCATAGCACATAACCACCACCACCACCAGTAGCTGCTGTATTAGGCAGGGAAAACTTAGAGCCTGGTTGTGGCTTCCTGGGCCTCCAAGACTCCAAGAGATCTCTCATTGTGTCCTCTTCTGTTCCTCAGTGTGACAGAGCACTTGGAGCTGTCAGAAATTGTCCTGAAAATCAGGCCAAATGGACTGAGCACATACAGAGGTCCCTCCAACCGAGCAGATTTCCTGCAGTGATTCCAAGAATTGTATTAGGCACCAGAGAGCCTACCAGGGTTTCTCTAAAGTCTGGTTTTATATGGTGTTATTTTGGAGTGTGGGGGGAATGTTTACTAAAAATGGGTGCCCACTTTCCATTTGAAATTCTGGCTGCTCAAGGCTTCTTCCTGCCTAGGGTGGGTGACCACTTGTCCTTTCTGTAACCAACAATGGCAGGCATTCCGGTAGACTAGACAGTGGCATAGAGTCATGTTGTCCCCACCTCTTACTTCTTTGGGATGACTGGAGAGAGTGTTGGGGGCCAGCTGCCACCGCTGACAGGAAATGGGCAGAGTGGGAGATTTGACAGACGTTCCCCTGGAAGTGCCTGGCTTTTCTGGGTGTGCATTAGGAATACCTGGATAGATATTTGTTTTCTTGCTCCAGAACTGTCAGGCCCAAGCAGTGACTGGATTTTCGGTGGTTTGGTGAAAAGCCCTAGCTAGAATTGAGGTAACTGATGGAGTATTCAGAATCACAGCCCAATTTCAACATCCTCATTTCTGGGAGGTTAGCAAGGAGAAAGGGGATAACTTAAGCAAGTCAAGGCTGGGAAGAGGAGAAAAGGTCTTCAGCCTCTTGGAAATTTGGAGGTAAGTCTGGGTCTATCCCCACCCCACAGTACCCAGCCTGGAGAAAACAAATCCTGTGGGAGGAGACATGACTTAGAGATCCAGAGTATCCCAGACCACAGGATAGTCTCAGAAGATGAGGAAAGGACAGAGGCGAAGAGTACAAAATCTCATGGTGTTTATACTACTACATCTTTCTTTGTGGACTGCTTTAGGATTCTAAAGCCTTTCTCTCAGAGGCTCAGTACTCTAGAAACAGAGCGCCCGCCCACTGGACGAGATGAGTAGGGACAACAGAGTAGGGGGTGATTGTTTTCCCGAGCGAAGAAGGCTTATTGGCTTATTGAAAGTGTACCTACTTTTGTATGAGCATTGTGGGAGTAACTGACTGATCTGAAAACCACTTGAAACCCACACATACTGGTTGTCCACTGGCAAGATAATGGTGGATGAGGTGGTTGGTCATTCATAAAAGAGCCAGAGGCTAGGGGAAGAGTGGGCAAGGCTTTCAAGCAGTGCTTTACTGAGCTTTAGAATACTGCAGTATTTGGGGGATAGTACAGATGTGTCGAATGAGTAGTGCACAGAGGGCACGGAAGTCCAGGAGGGCTGCATGGAAGAGGGGGAAACTTGGCCTGGGCTTTAGGATGAATGGTGGTGGTTATGTGCCGTGGAGTCGGTTCTGATTCCTAGCGATCCTGTATAGAGTTTCCAAAGCTGTAAATCTTTATAGGATCAGAAAGCCTCATCTTTGTCCCGCAGAACAGCTGGTAGTTTCGAACTGCTGACCCTGTGGTTTGCAGCCCAATTCGTAACCACTACGCTTAGGATGAGTAGCTAACTTCAAATGTCTGGAAAAGGGGCACAGTGTGCTTTGATATGTTGAACAAAGATTGTGGGGGGGTGTGTGTGGGAGACACAGGTAAGTGATTAGAAGCCATGGGAGAATATTTTTATTTTTATTTTTTAATTATTACTATTATTATTATTAAGGAAGGACCCCTGGTGACATAATGAGTTAAGTATTGGGCTGCAAACTGCAAGATCTGTAGTTCAAACCCACCAACCATTCCACAGGAAAGAAAGATGAGGTGGTTTGCTCTCGCAAGTACACACAGAAACCAAAAGGAGCAGTTCTACACTGTCCTATAGGGCTGCGATGAGTTGGAATTGAGTTGGCCATAGTGAGTTTGGTTTGGTTTATTATAATTTGTGCTTTCTGTGCTACTTGGTTATTGTTAGGTGCCATCGAGTCAGTTCCAGCTCATAGTATACAACAGAATGAAACACTACTGGCTATTAAAAAAAAAATCCTGTGCCATCCTCACAGTTGTTATATTTGAGCCCATTGTTGCAGCCAATGTTACTCCATCTCATTGAGGGGTTTCCTGTTTTTCACTGACCCTCCACTTTACAAAGCATGATGTCCTTTTCCAGGTACTGGTTTCTCCGGACAACATGTGCCCAGTATGAGAATCTCAGTTTCACCATCCTATCTTCTAAGGAGCAATCCTCTGTACTTCTTCAAAAACAGATATGCTCTGCTTAAACCTTGTGAATTTGCAGCTCGCCTGGTATCATTTTATTAATTCCTGGTTTTGTGGTTCTGTCAGTAAGGATAATGTTAGGATAAATCTGCCCTCTCTACCTAGAGATAGCTCCTAACCATCACTGACCCTCCCTGACCTTGCCCTCCCTCACGGACCGGGCAGGTGGAGAAACAGACTAGCTCCTGAGAGAGACAATATGATATTTATGTGGTGGTCAACCAACTGTGATTCTGAAGCCACTTTGAACATAGTTTCTCTGATTTAAAAACCTGTTTGAAGCTTTGGAAGTTGATTTCTAGGTTTCTTAAAAAACTGGGCTATTTTGTGTTTGGAAACATAATTTGCTATTTCTAAGAAAAGAGTTTTAAATCTTGATTACTTTCCCCAACTCCACATCCCCTTGAGGCTATTAAAAAAAAGAAAATCAGGATTTCCAATCATGTGTATTGAGTGAGTAGCTTTTTCAAGTTTTTGGTTCACAAGCTTGCACTTTGACATGTTTTTCTGGATTTGAATATTTTTATAAATCATGATTATGCTACTGTTTAATGAGAACAAAAGTAGAAATAGCATCTGCTTGTCTGCCACCGAACGTCTCCCAGCCTGTGTGTGCTGTCTGGAGAAGTGGTGGCCCAGTCTGGGAAGCTGATGAGCGTCTTGATTAGCTTAAATTACTTCCTGCTGGAGCTTGGGGGTGTCAGTCCTGCGATGAACTGGATCGTCTCAAGAATCCAGGACGCAAGAGTGTCTCTGAAAGTGGCTAAGTCCAGACTGAAGTCAGAAACAATCCCAGCACTTTTCCTGCATGGATATGTGGACCGGCTTCTCTCTGGCCTAGGCTGGGATCTAGAAGTCCATCTCTTGGCAGCTTGTGAGCTCCTGAGGGGCAGGAAGTCACAAAAACCAAACAAAACCAGCGACCATTGAGGCGAGTCCAACACATGGCAACCTCACATGTTTCAGAGTAAAATTGTACTCCGGATAGTTTTCAATGGCTCTCACCTTTTGGAAGCAGATCAATCAACAAAACTTTCTTCCAAGGCACCTCTGAATGAGTTTGAACCCCTAACCTTTTGGGTTTGTAGTAGGGTGCTTAACTTCTCCAGGGCAGAAGTAGGGGCTAATTCAAGTTGTTGCTGTTGGTAGGTATCATGGAGTCGGTTAGGACTCATAGTGACCCTGCACAGGGTTTCTGAGGCTATAAATCTTTATGGGAGCAGAACGCCTCCTCTTTCTCCCACAGAACCACTGGTAGTTTCATACTGCTGACCTTGAAGTTGGCAGCCCGCTCATAACCACTACGCTACAGTATTTTCAAGAGCGACCAGTTCCTGGAGAAGGACATCATGCTTGGTAGAGTGGAGGGTAGGAAAGAAAAAGAGGAAGACCTCCAAGGAGATGGATTGACCCAGCGGCGGCAGCAGCAGGCTCAAGTGTAGCAATAATTGTGAGGTGACTCAAGACCAGGCAGTATTTCGTTCTGTGGTGCATAGGGTCACTATGAGTTGGTACTGACTCATTGGCATTTAACAACAACAAATTCAAGTTGAATGAAGCGTGATTGGGGTATACTGCAATGACTCCTGATTTAGAGAAAGACGTGGTAAGCACACAGGCATGTTCATTGAGGGTGGGAGACTTCCTTTGGGCTGCAGAAGAAACAGCACCATAGCTTCCGACATTCAGAGCAGGGCTTTCTGGTCAAATTCATAGCTTCATGATCACTCAGCCCATCCCTGTGCTCATGTTGCAGAACCTATATCTGTTGGCAAAAAAAGTTTTAATAATTTGGTCTTGTTTATTAAGTTCCACAACATTGCAGTATTGCAGTTTTCCTTCATAACGATAAAAACAAACTCGGTTTTCTTCATTTAAAACATTTTTAAACTGCTAAACTGTTTGGAAAATATGCTTCTCCAGAATTCCTTGCCACCACCATACACTGTAGGATAAGCACTATAGACTACTAACCTAACCACAAGGTCAACAGTTCAAACTTACCAGCCGCTCCTTGGAAACCCTAAATAGGGTCACTATGAGTCAACACCAACTCAACGGCATTTAAAAGCAACAACAGCGTCACCAAAGCGCCTCTATAAATAATGTTTTTCAAATAACTTGTCTATAATGAAATGCATAGAACTCATGTGTGCAGTTTAATTGGTGTACATATTCACACATATGTGGGGGCTTCAAAACGTATGTAGAAAAATGGAATTAAAAGATAGTGGGGGGTAAAAAGATAGTGGAATTTTTCCATTAACTTTGTGAAGCCCCTTCATAATACTTCTGTGTAAATGACATTCCATTCAAGAGAAAAGAACATTGCCATCACCCCAGGAAGTTCCCTTGTGCTCCTTCCCAGTCACTCTCCCCATCCAAGAAGCAGACCGTCAACTGTTTGTTGCACTTAAATTTTTTTTTTTTAAGTTTTTACTGTGAATTAAGTGATAGTTTACATGGGAGAACATTAGCTTTATATTCATCCTGTCGTATTTCGTTTCATTGCAATGATTACAGTCCCCACCATGGATCATCAAACAACCAAAGGGTATACCCTGCAAGCCTGCCCCCTGGCCATCAGTACATAGTCCCTCTCCCTCCCTGAGTCCAGATTCCCCAGCCACTTTATCTCTCTACATCCATCTCTGGCATCACTGCTTCTCTGGGTTGGGTTCCGCACTCTGCTCTTCTTCCTGGATGGACCCAGAGACCTCTGCTCCTGGACTGCCAAATCAACCACTCCCCTCCTTTTGTTACAAAACATCTGCCTTTACATTTGCAACACTCACAGTCTTTTAGTCCTGATAACAATTATTCACTATTGAACCACAAGAGTTTTATCTCCATCTCCTTTCATAAGCTCCATCCACACAGGTTGGAAACCACTCAGTGGAGATTCTACCTTCTCCCGTACCCTCTGAAACTAGAATCCCTCTTGAAAGCTTGTAAGCCAGTCACTTCTTGCCTTTGTAGCCACCCAACCCCATCCCATCATCTTGGGTAGCCAATGTCTAAGTTGCCCATCCCTGTCAACCCTGTGTACTGAGGAGGTGGGGATGATCATCTCTGTAAAGATTTGTTTCCTCTTTTGAGCTACTGCATCCATAAGTATAGGTCAAGTTCATCAAATTGTAGCAGGTTACTCTTTTTTTCCTCTTCTTTCTTCTTCTAGTCAAGTTCTGATCATCCAGCCATTGAAGCCAGGTCAAGTGGGTACTATCTGCAAGTATGGGTGTTCTTGTGCATCTCCCCTCACTTCATATCAGGTGGATGCTTCACTCTCCACTCTAATCCTCTGTGGCCATGTCCCTGTTTTTGGGCCCAGGAGTCCCCAGATCTTTAAAATGCACAACTAAGTGAAATTTTGTGAAAATTTTTAAAACACCAGTCTCTGGGTAGTGCACATGGGTCACATGCTTGACTGCTAAGCAGAAGGTTGGAGATTTGAGTTCATCTCAGAAGAAATAATCAGCCACTGAAACTCCTATGGAGCACAGATCTACTCTGGCACACATGTTAACATAAGTTAGAGTTAACTTGACAGTAACTGGTTGGGCTTGTAAAGCATCACCTGCATTTTGCAACTGAAACCTGCATTTCCTTTTCCCCAGAAAGGTCTGACCCTGGCCTCTGAGCACACTGGTACAAGTGTTGTCCAAAGGATCAGGTAGACATCCTTTGGAGGCTTCCATGCCCCCACCCTCACCTTCACATCAGGCTCAGAAATGATGTGAAGTCTAGTCAGTTGTACAACTCTACACCTGGAATTCTAGACATTTGCAATGCCTCTAGAAAAATGGCTAGCAAGAAATTCATTGTGTGCTTTCTCCAGGTTCGCTTGCATAAAATTGTGCCTGCTGAGCTGGAGAACTCCAGATTAGACGGAGAGAGAAAGAGGCCTACTCATCGGCCTGCATAATCAGAATCGAGCATATTTCTGCCCCAACAAAGTGAACAGTGTGTTCCTGAGAAGTTGCTATGCAGCTCAGAGGCTTGAGGGTGGGCGGTACTCCTGAGAGGAAATGGGGTTTTTCAGCAGCTCCCCACCCATACCCACCACCCTTTCTTTTGCCCCAGGCTTTTCGGCTTCTGAGGTGGGAGGCACTCACATGGAACCTGGCAGAGGACAGGGGTGCCTCTGGTTTCAGTGCCCCGTCATCTCTGAGAATTTATAAAATAAAATTCTGGCAAACTCATTCCTCTGACCACTTGGTACCCATCTGTGTTTGACTCTTACAGTAAGGGTCACTAGCCTTGGGTAGTCGGGGGGCATCCTGCCTTTTGACCTTTTTTGCTAAACTTTTTGGATCTAGAGTCATCTTCTTTCCACAATGCTGATGGCCACTCCATCTTCTGACTGGGGGCTGTTTCAAGTTCCTAACTGCTTGATCCATCTCTTTTCCCAATGGATCATCAGTGGCACTATGTCAGACACTGTGATTGTTTTGATGTTAAGGGCTGCCAAGTTAGCTCTAACTCATCCCAACCTTAGAACAGAAGAAAACATCGCCCTGCAGTATCCTCACAAGCGTTACTCTGAGTCCATTTCTTTCAGGGGCTCCCTTTTCCATTGACCTTCTGTTTACCAAACATAGTGTCTTTCTTTAGTGATTTACTCTTCCTGATGATACGTCTAACATAAGAGACAAACTCATTCTTGTGGCCACCAAAACTACCATCCAGTTGGTTCTGACTCATAGTCTCATAATGGCCCTATGGGATAGAGTAGAACTGCTCCTTACGGTTTCTGAGACTGTAAATCTTTACGGGAACAGACAGCCTTCTCCTTCTCCTGGGAGCAGCTGGTGACTGACCTTGTGATTAGCAGCCCAGTGCTTAACCTCTTGCACCTCCCAGGATTCTTGTTCTTCTGGCAGTCCATGGTGTCTTCAACATTCATCACAGTTTGAATGTTTTCACTCTTTCAGGCTTCCTTCCATTGACACCTATGAACATTTCCAAACAGAGGCATCCAGCCTACTGACTTGTAAGACACAAATGATCTCATAGCCAGGCTGTAGTGTAGCCCACGCCCCATCTAGGTCCTGGTCTCTCCCCTTGTGGCCCACGCTGCAGCTGATCCATTGATAAGGTGCCCTGAAGTTCCACCAAGACTCAACTCTGTCTTGAGTGACCAAGCTTGGAACAATGATTTCCTTTTATTTATTTTTTTCTTTCCTTTTTTACATTCTTATTATCTGCAATTGTATTTTCAGGAAAAATAACATTAAAATGTAAACATATTTTTTGAATGTTGCCATTGTGTTCTTTGCAAAATTATCCAAGGCTTGAGAATGAAAGCTGTAAGGCATTGAAATGCATGAGACTACAGCTGGAGACAGCAGATTGGAATCGGAGAGTGATGCCCTGTGAAGCAAGGACTCAGCCCTGGACCCAATGCATGAGGCTCTTGGAGCCTGGCCCTCACTCTGCCTCTATTGTCACTCTGACCTTTGCTAGGTCGCTCCCTTGTCTGAGCCTCAGTCTCCCTATCTGAAGAGTGAGGGGTGTAAATACAAGGCCACAAGGGTTACTTCCAACACTGGACATTCTGTGGTTCCATGATTCTATTTGCTGTCATTGGTTACTGGTAGGTGCTGTGGAGTCGATGCTGACTCTTCGTGGCTCCATAGTGTCTCCAGTGTTCTCATCTTTGTAGGAGCAGACAGCCAGGTCTTTCTCCTGCAGAGCCTCTTGGTGGATTCAAACCACCACCATTTTGGCTGTCAGCTGAGTGTTTAACCATTGCAGTTGAGCTTTCCTATTATGACTTATAGTTTATGCTCACTCCTCATGAGTCACACTGCTGCCAAAGACCTCTAATAACCAAGCTTGGACTGCCACAGCCCTGGTTAGCCAAAATGGAGGCAAAACAAGGGACTACTGAGCCTCCAGGGCGTCTTCACTTAGTTCTGATGGAGCTGACCCCATCCCATCCAGATCCCTGGGAATAAAATAAAGCGACAAATGAGAAATGGTGAGAACCCCAGGGCTTGAGGTGCAATGGCTTCCAGCAAAGGAGAAAGGGCTCAGAGTGCATCATCCTGCTGACATTGCTTTCTAGGCTTAAACAAAGGAGGACCTACCCTCCGGCTGTATACATTTTTAAATACTTTCTGTGGAAGGGGAGGAGCCCAATCCTCCCCTTCCACAGAAAGCCCCTTGTTCCAGCCCACATGAATCCACTGAGCTGAGCACATCCCAGCCCAGTCAGGGCCTGGCTTCAGGAGACCCTGGGAACCTCTTTGAGAGACAGGCAGGCCAGGAATGAGTGTCATTTAAAACTATCCCAGGTCACCCAGGAAAGAGAATGCTATCTATGTTCCATGTGCTTTGTTAAGGGACATTCAGGCTTATTATTAATAGTTGCCAAATACTTTTCATTAAAAAATGATTTTTTAATAAACGTTGATATTTAGGTGCTTCAGATAGCAAACGAAGCTGGTAGTCATTTATTTGGAAACAGTTTATGCAAAATGAGCACATGACACCCCCAGCTGGAGGTTTCCTGAGCAGACTTTGGGGACAGTGACAGAAGGAGCTAGAGAATGAAGCAGAGGCTCTTGGTTAGCACCTTAGTGATTTAACCAGTTGCCTCCTCCACAAGAAACCAACAACCTTAAATCCTCTCCTCCTGCTACAATGCTTTGTCCTTCAAGGCATCAGTGTTGCTCACTGCCTTCGACTGGGTTCTCTATCAAAGCTAAACCAGTGAAACTTACATGTATAATATACATGTTCTATTTGCTGTTAGGTGCTGTCAGGACAGTTCCAACTCATAGTGACCCTGTGCTCAAAAGAACGAAGCACCACCCTGTCTTTCGCCATCTTTACAATTGTTTCAATGTTTAAGTATATTTCGCCATCTTTACAATTGTTTCAATGTTTAAGTATATTGTTGCTACCTCTGTGTCAGTCTATCTTGTTCAAGGGTCTTCTTCTTTTTCACTGACCCTTTACTTTTCCAAGAATGATGTTCTTCTCCAGGGACTGGTCCGGTCCCTTCTTATAATATATCCAAAGTATGAGAGACAAAGACTCACCATCCTGGCTTCTAAGGAGCATTCTGACTGCATTTCTTCCAAGACGGATGTTTGTTTTTCTGGTTGTTATTGTTGTTATATGCTGTGGAGTTGGTTCCGACTCCTAGCGACCGTGTACAGGGTTTTGGAGGCTGTAAATCTTTATGGGAGCAGAAAGCCTCATCTTTCTCCCATGGAACAGCTGGTAGTTTTAGACTACTTACCTTGAGGTACGGAGCCTGATTTGTAACCACTGCACGCTACCAGAGCTCCTTTGTTTTTCTAGTAGTCCATGGTAATTTCAATATTCTTTGCCAATACCACAATTCAAATGTTTTGATTCTACCATGGTCTTCCTTATTCATTGTCTAACTTTCACATGCATATGAGGCAATTGAAAATCCCATAGTTTGGGTCATGCACACCTTCATTCTCAAACTGATATCTTTGTTTTTTAAACACTTTAAAGAGGTCTTTTGCAGCACATTTGCCTAATGCAATCCATTGTTTGATTTCTTGACTGCTGTTTCCTTGAGAATTTATTGTGAACCCAAGTAAAATGAAGTTTTTTTACAACTTCAGTCTTTTCTCCATTTACCATGATGTTATTTGTTGGTCTCATTGTGAGGGTTGCCTTTATATGTATATATTGAGTGGGGTTTGTATCAAGGAAATGGCTCACACAGTCATAGAGACGGGAAAGTTCCAAGTCCAGGGGTTTGATAACAGGATAGAGACTTCCGCAGACTCACATAGCATCAAGGCTGATGAATCAAGCTCAGCAGGTCAGACAGTTTTCTGGCTGCAGATGCATCAGAATCCAAGGTTAGCAGGTAAAATAACACGTTGCTGACAACTCCCAGGATCCACAGGCAATACAGCAGGCCACTGCCTCCAATCCAAAAAACCAGAGGTCAGATGTCAAGCCAGATGTAGGGTCCAGAGCCAACAAAAAGCAAGCAAGCTTTGCCTGAGTGTCTAATGTACTGGAAGCAGGCTACACCCTTGAGGAAACTTCCTTTCAAATGATTACTCATAGCAGATCTCAGGATGGAAGTGAAAACATTATACTAGATCTCACCATGTGGGATTTCTATATCTACTGCTAAGCTATGGAGTGTCCTGACCCAGTCAAATTGATGCAAAACCTTAAATACCACACTCACCTCTTTTCCCTCACTTTCTGTGATCAGATACCTTCAACCTTAAATACCACACTCACCTCTGTCCCTCACTTTCTGTGATCCGATACCTTCACTGACTCCATTCTTTTCATACAAATGGAGACACTGAGGCCTTGAGATGGGGATGAGTTGGTGCAGAGCCATGGTTGTAAGCCCTATGATTCAGAATGTGGGGAGACACTCGCTTTTCCTGGCAAATCAGTCTATAGACATCCACCAGAACCCCAGTGCCTGCTTCCCCAAGTTTGTGTGGGATCCCCTCCCAATGTGAGTGCCTGGAACCATATCTCATGTAGGAGTGATACCTACATGTCAGAAGCTGTCTCTGTTGTGATGGGACCACTTACAGCTCCCTGCTGTCAGAACCCACATTCTCTGCCTATCCTTTGTCCACACTCAGACAGATAGCTGCATCTCTCTACCCTTTAGACAGATGCTCCAGATGGGTTTTCTGTTTGACTTTCAATGCCGCTGGCACACTGGGCGCTCCCTTGTTTGTGGGTTGGTCCTGCCCATCCGGCACCCAAAACGGGCTCTCAAAATGCCAGCCTGCATCTGTTATCCAGACCACCATTATTCAGGACTCCAGTCCCCCCTACAGAAAGCACCAGAGAACAAACAGACACTCCCACTGAAACTATCCATTGATGATCTGAAAGAGCATTTTAACGTTCTCCTAGCCTCTGACTTGGGAGTCAATAGGCTATCTGTTTTTTTGAAAAAGAGGCTGTTAAATGACCAGGGATTTAGGCTCAAATGGGCTATGAGTTTGTATCATTAACACCTTCCTGGTCATCCCTAGAGGTTGAAATTCAGAGAACACATGACCCCATCCAGGAACAGCCTCCCAGCCCTGAAGGCTTCTGAAGACGATGCTGCTATGTCTGTCACTGCCAACATCAGGCAGCTCCTGGCCAAGCAGGCTCCCCTCCTCACACAGCCCGCTGACCATGAGGGCTGTACTCGGGTGTGAGAAACTGTTTCATTACTCAGTTCCACATCCGTCAACAGATGCACTTAGTGCTTGTGGATCCCTTACAGGTCCCTGGTCCCTTTCATCTTCTCTTTAAAGAAAATAATGAGAAAACAGGGAAACTTCCCAGGGATTGGGTAGACTGTGCCCAGACCAATTCCATACGGGCATGATTCTAAGTCCCCTCTTGTCTCTGGGCTCCATAGTGGAGTTTCTCAGTGGCACAAATAGTTAATCACTCAACTACTAGCCATAAAGTTGGTGGTTCGAACCCACCCAAAAAGTCCTCAGAAGACAGGACTGGCAGTCCACCTCTGAAAGGTTATAGCATTGAAACCCCTGTGGAGCCAGGCTGCCCTGCATAGATGGAGTCACCACGAGTCAGAATCAACTCCACAGCAACAGCTTGTCTCTGGAGTCTCTCTGTGAACAGGTCAGTTGTGAGAAAATGGAGCTGCATGTCTTCGTGAAGTTAAAGGAATGTGACCTAGCTGCTGGAACACATGTCCACAGTGCCTTTGCAGTGCTGCTATTACCCGCTGTAGTTAAATAAGCTCCAGGCCCACCATCTTGGGGAGGAACCATGAGACCTTTCAACCCAGACCCTGTCTCCTGATGGTCACCTCTCCTGTAGGGATCTCTTGTTCTTTCTTTTATGCCCCAACCTCTTGCTGAGGAGTTGTTAAGTCAATCGAGTTCAGTTGCAACTCATAAAGACCCTGTATGTGGTTTCCGAGGAGCAGCTGGTGGGTTTGAACCACCGATCTTGTGGTTCAGACCAAACTTGCAATCTAGTGCTTATCCTACAGTGCCACACCAGGACTCCTTGCTAATGGGGCGGGGGGGAGGGAGCTCCTTTGCTCCTTTTTTTTTTTTAACACTCTGGACCATTTCCTTCTTGGTGGCGGCTGAGATCATGCTAGAAGCCTTCAATGGATTCATCCAAGGCTTCGGAGCACAACAGGGAAATGGACACAGTAAGAATTACACAGCTAGGACTACTGGCTGACTCCTTCCGTTTCTGTTTCTAGCCAGGTGGTGGGTACCAGTAGAACCCACAGAAACTCCAGCCTGAACAGCTGAACACAAAAGCAGTTCTGCAGGAGCAAGATGTGGCAGCCTGCTTCCGGAAAGGTGGTTGTTGTTAAGTGCTCTTGAGGCTGTTCTGACTCATAGTCATCTATGGTCCAGTGCTGATCCTATAACACCATACCAGGACTCCATAAAGATCACAACTTTGAAAACCCTATGGGGAGGTGCTTCTCCGTCCTATGGGGTCAATGGGAGTCAGAATTAACTTGATAGGCAGTGTGTTTGCCTCTTAGGGGGATTTTAAATGAACTTTCAAGCCTGACTTTATCCAAGTCTTCATTCTCGAGACCCAGTCTGAGGCCTCAGGGCCTGCATCCCTGTGGGGAATCAGAGACGGGGCTCCCTCCTGAAAGACCTCAGAAACTTCATCCGCCATAGCATTTGCTTCTCACTGTGCCCTCCACTCATCCTCCTGGGGGCGGAGGTGGGGTCTTAGGGCTGGTGGCTGGGGTGAGTGAGAGTGACAAATGCAGGCACTGTGGAGATGTGTGTGGCGTGGCTGCTATTCCAGTTACTGCTGTTGCACAAGAAACCACCCTAGAACCTTATCAGGTAAACAGCCCTATAGGTCAGGAATGCAGACAGCCCAACGGGATGGCTTGTCTCTATAGTGTCTGGGCCTCTGATGGTAGCAATCAGAGCTTGTGAGTGATGCAGCTTCAGTGGCTAGAATCATCCAGAGACATCTGGGCTCACATGGCTGCCACTGATGCTGGCTCTCAAGTGGGACCACTAAAACACCTATCTGTATGTACTGTCCTCATGCGACTTGGGTTTCGGTACAGTATGGCGGCCTCAAGTTAATAGAGTTTCTCATAGGACTCCAAAGGCAAGTGTCCCAACTAATAGGTGGACGCTACATTGGCTCTGGTGGCTTCATGCCACCCCTTCTGCTGTATCTTGTTGGTTACAAGCAAATCGCATACCTATCCAGATTCAAAAGCAGGAGAATTCAACTCGGCCTCTTGATGGGGGTGTGGTGAAACTCTAGGATGGAGGCTCCCTCAGTTTGCAGATTAACATATAAAACCTTAACAAGGTGTCTCTGTCTGCTTGCTCTGTACAGACTCCAAAGACCTGATGACTCCATTTGGAATTGTTACACTGAGTTACTATGACCCATGGACTTATTGCAAGTAATTTAGTGAACCTGTTCTCAGGGATGATCACTTTTTTTCTGGGATCTTTAATATGAACAGCTGCACTATAGCAGGACAAACACATGCTCTGGAGTCAACCTGGCTCTGCCAGTTACTGTGTGACCTTGGGCAAGTCACACACAGTCTCTGTGTCTCGGTTCCGTAATCATTATAGGGATGATATAAGCAGTACCTCCTCTTAGGGTTGCCATGAGGATCACATGAGTTCGTGTTCAGAGTGTGCTAGAACGGTGTTTGACATACAGTAACTCCTGTAAAAACCAGTCTGTCAGTTTGACACACCGTGGATGCTTGCGTGTTGCCGATGCTGGAAGCTTTACCACGTGTTTCAGATACAATTGTACCTGTTTTTATTGCGCTTTGCTTTCTTGCACTTTCCAGAGTGGGATTTTTTGCAGTTTGAAGGTTTGTGTCAACCCTGCCTCAAGCAAGTATCGGCCGGCATTTTTCCAACTGCACAAGCTCACTTTGTGTCTCTGTGTCCCATTTTGTTAATTCTGGCACTAATTTAAACTTTTTCATAATGTTAGTGCACACATAATAAACTATTTACTATAGATCATGTAAATATAACTTGAATATGCGCTGTTGTTGTTAAGTGTCATCAAGTCGGTTCCAACATGGAGCAACACTAGCAGCAGGTAGATTTGAACTGCCAACCTTGTGATTCACAGTCCAGTGTTGATCCTACAGCACCACACCAGGAGTTCAATATGCACAGGGAAAGCAAAAAAATTCATTGGACTTGCTTTATTTTGGTGGTCTGGAACTGAACTCTTGATATTTGTGAGATGTAAACCTATGGGCAGGTTTCAGCTAAACTTCTAGAGAATGACAAACTAGGAAGAAAGATCTGGTGATCTACTTCTGAAATTTAGCCAATGAAAACTATACATCACGGTAGAATATTGTCCAGTAGATGAACCCTCCGGGGTAGAAGGCATTCAAAATACACAATGGTCACAACACTGGACTGGAGGAAACTTCTGATTGTGAAGGGACTGCAGGGCCAAGCAGTATTTCGTTCTGTTATACCTGAGCTCACCCTGAGCTGGAGCCAATGCACTAACAACTAACAACAGTAAAGAGTAACTCAAGGCCTGTCAGCTCCTGCAGTCCTGAAACACAGGAAAGTAGAGCTCACCCCGGCCTCTCACTCAAGAGAGGGGCCCAGGCAGGAAGCAGCTGCTCCAGGTTTCTGGACGACTGTGCTGGTGCCGGATCCACGGGAGTCACAGGGACATTGCTGCCTCTGCATTGCAAAGACTCACATCTCTTATGAAAATGGCAAATTATGTCCACATGGGTTTAGGAAGTGCTGCTTGTGACTGATGGCTGCCTGCCAAGTCTAGGGGCTTGCTTTGGATTGCACTGTGGAGATTTTGCTTTTTTTTTTTTTTTTTTTAAGTTCATAACTTATTCTTATCCATGGGTTTAGAGAGCATAGGGAAGAGGAGATTAAGATGCCTTTAATGAAATATTGTCATTTCCTCCTCCCTAAAATTATTGATTGCTAATAAGGGGGAGGAGAAATTGCTTTCAGAAGGTCTTTCAAATGGGAAAAAAAAAAAAAAGGAACTACTGAATGCAAAAATGTTCTTATCTAACCAGCATCCTTCCTTCTGTTATGATTTAAATACATGCACAGTGCTACACAGAAATATAAAGCAGCTTGAGAAAAAGTCTCAGTCCTAAGAATCTTATAGTATTCAAAGAGGAGTAATCCCACACTAGAGGAAAAATGTGGCAGAGCCTGGACTTGGTCCCCCGGAAGCCAGCGTGCGCCACCCCCGGTGACCTGGGGACTGTGGGATTTCTGGGGAGAACTGCTTTACACTGCTTTGACAACTGAATTTTATTAACTGTTTTTTCATGACTCCTGGTGGGTCTGGCAATGGGCTCTTATCAGTGTATTGTGGCAAGTACAAGTCAATTAATTTCTTTTAAATAACTTCAACTGAAAATCCTATTTGATTTATATTCTCAAAAATGATTTCCATTTGGGTCTTTTCTGAGATTCTAGTCCTGGCTGAGTTAATCACACTGGCTGTATAGTCACCCATACCCCAGGGAGAAAACAGGATCAAGGAGAGAAGGAAATGAGAAGAAGGTGGAGCTGAGAACATTCTAAAGACCCCTCTTTATTCAGTGGGAGGCCATGGTCTCAATTGACAGGAAGGCTCCTTAAATCTCGCCTTCAGAAAGGCCTGTTTCTACAGACGCTGTGGCAGGGGACAAATTGAGGATCAACAGGAAATGTCCAGAAGATGGAGGAGCCTTTCCTGAGCCAGGAGACCAGTGGCCACCGTGGCTGCTAAGGTGTGGTATTGAGCCACCTCCACGTTTAGCACCTGGAGTTTACCACAGTGTTTCTGGGGCAGGTGGTCCAAAAGCCGCTCCCTTAGCTCTGCATAGGCTGTAAGCCCCTCAGGTGCCTATGGGGGGCACCCCAGTTGTGCTGGGGTGTGACACTGAGCTCCAGTAGGCTTTGCTGTGGGTCTACCTATCTCCAAAACAGAGGCTGACACACACACAGAGGCCTGTCATTTTCCAGGGTGCCCGAAAGGCCCTCTGATCTCCACAAGCCTGGCCCTAGAGGTGACAATGCTTGGGTGATCTGGAGGGCAGGCAGGACCATCACACCATCCCAGAGGGTGGCATCTGGCCCCAGTGAGCAGAATTTAGTGAGTGACAGGTGACAGCAATGAGCAATTGCAATTCCAGGGGGAGGATGGATCCTGCCCAGGGGAGAAATGCGGTGGCTGGATCCCAAGGCCAGGCAGGTGTGAGGCTGGTGAGAGATGCCTTCTCAAGTCATCTTCGGTCCTAATGCCAGGATACTAAGTTGGAGCTGGCAGAGGGCCAGGAGAATGGCAGATCACTGCCTTGGGGTAGGAATTATCCAGCAACGAGTTGAGGGCAGTTAAAAAGTTTGGCAAAGATGATTTCTAAACCCAAAAAGATATTTGCAAAAATATCTGCTTTAGATGCTGTCATAGAGCAAGTGAGCAGTGCTTCCCAAAGTTTCAGTCTACCAAATTCTATATGCCTAATGCACTTAATAAAAATGTGACTTTCCAAGCGCTACCCCAGTGCCACGGAATCCAGATCTTATGAGGTGTAACCCAGGATTTAAAGCTGCTAAATAATTTCCCCAGAGTCCTGGCATGAATGGACTTCGGTTCAAACCCACCACTGCTCCCCAGAAACCCTATAGAGGGTCACTATAAGTCAGAACCCTAAAGCTCTGTTCTGTGTGTGTGTGTGTGTGTGTGCACAAACAAGCACATGTGTGGCCTATGTGGGCATGTATGAGTGTCACGTTGTGCATACATGTATGCGTGTGTATATATGTGTATCATGTGCTTGAGTATATGTGTAAATATGAGTGTATATGTGTGCATACATGTGTGTATGAAGTAATACAGTAGGAATGATACAGGCCCTGCTTCAAAAAGCTGAGGAAACAATACATCCATGAGGCAATTAGAGAATGCAATATATAAGCAAGTGACAAATTCAACAGAGCAGACCAGAAGTGCCTTGGTAGCTTCGAGAAGGAAGGAGGTTACCAAGGAAGTGTGGCATATTCAGGAAGGAGTCCCTGGAGAGTGATGTTTCTCACATCTTCTGCACAGAAAGGATTCAAGGCTGAGGATTAGAAACAGGTAAGGACAAGGATTCTGAAAGATGTGAGGCTCTGTATGAGAAACTTATCTTAGTGTTACAAGTGTCTTTTCTTTGAGCAGGCTATCACTTTTGTCTTTATCAAAACACTTTTTTTTTTTCCTTTCTGAAATTCCTTCCTGTTTACTGTCTTGGGTACCTGGCACGTCAACACTGAACAAAGGTCTGCTGACTTAAAGGTTTCAGCTGTGCTATGTTGGTTTGTGGCGGTGGTGACTTTATCTCTTGGGAGGGAGGTGTGTGTGGCTGCGGGTGGAAGGGAGTGGGGAACCCAGTGAGTAAGTTTCAGGTATGAAGAGGTTGGGATCTGCTGGTTTCTGATTTAGCAGTGGGCTGTTGCTGTTGTTTTAAGTGATTTTTATCCCACCTGTCTTCCTATACGTTTATTGATCCCAGCCAACAAAGAATCGACTAGAGACCACACAGAAAGAAATATGTCAGGTCTCTCTGAGGAAAAGAACGTGCATGGAAATGGCAGCAGCCATAGTGGGTCCTGGTGACTTTGGAATTCTGTTTACGTACGTTAGCTGGGTGACCTTGTTACTGGCCCACCCAACTTCTCTGGGGCCCCTTCTAAATCTATCAGAAAGGGATAATAATGCCTATCGCATAGTGTTGTGGTAAGGCTAAAATAACTTAATTAGAACGCTCTTGTTCCGTACCGTCGAGCCAGTTCTGATTCATAGCTGCCCTGTGTAGGGTTTCTGAGAAACAGCGGATGAGTTTGAACTCCTGGCTTTGCAGTTCAAACCAACACTGCTGTATAGTGCTTATCCTACAGCCCCACACCAGGACTCCCTAGAATCCTGTACTTGGAATATACATAATGGTGTTGTTGTTGTTAAGTGCCATCAGGTCGGTTCTGACTCTTAGTGACCCTGTAGAGTGTTTCTGAGAAGCCACTGGTGGGTAAGAAACGTCAACCTTATAACTAGCAGTTCAGTGCTTATCCTACAGCGCCACACCAGGACTCCTAAGTATGTAATAAATGTTAGCTATTAGTTTGTTGTTTGTTTTCAAGCTGTCTGAGAGATGTTCTGAGAATTTGCTTGAAATAAAATATACTGGCTGCTCTTTAAGGACTGAGTAGTGACTAACAAATCCATTTTCCTTATTGTGATCTATATAGCTCAGTGATTTTTCTGCTCTCTGCTCCCAGCTAAGAACAGAGAGCGCCCCGATTGAAATGAAACCTCTACCAGAAGAAGGCCAGCACCTTCCCTCAAGGGAGTGTTGTTCTTTTCGGTCTAGGGGGCTGCGTGGTAGTTAAGTGGTGTCTCTCCCAGCTCCTGGTTGAAGGGTATTTCTTTAGCATTCTGGTTGAAACAAGGGTGCTGCCCTTTAGAAGCCCCTGAAAGATGTACTTGGAATCCTAGCATCTCGCCAATGGCTGTTTAAAAACTCCTCCTTCCTTTCTGAGGCCCAGCCCCTGCTTCCAGTGTTTCCTTCAGCGGTGTCCACATGCCTCCCTGCAGGATGGACAGTGTCCAGGAGTGAAGGGAGCAGTCCTGCCAGGACTGGGCAGGTTGTGTTTTGGAGGATCTCTGCAGACCTCTTGGCTAACATGTGCTGTTTAAGCTTGACTTGTCTGCACTCTCCCTGTATCTGCCTACCAGCTAACTGAGGACTGAGCAGATAAACTGACCAGCTTGATGTGTTAATCCAGACTGTCACTTGGCCCACTCTGATTACTAGTCTCCTCCCCCCTCCCATGTCACAGGAAGGAGCAGAAGTATTTGGGCTTTAGGAAGTGATGATGAGCTCAGGCAAGGATTCACCTGACAGAGATGGGTGCTGGCAGGAGAGCCTACAAACCCCTAAACAGCTCTGCCTTTAGACTTCCATTCCAGTTCATAGCCACCCCAATTTTTTCTATTATTATTATTTTAACACCACATTAGCCCTATTTTTAAAATCTGCTGCACTTGAGCAATTTTGCCTGACGTCAGCTGGCTGCCGGCAACTCTGCTTGAAAACAAGAATAACCAAATCTTCTAAGGAGTAATGCTGAACCTGCTTCAAACGCAATAAATCACAAAAAACCATTGTTTACGATAAGTGGTATCTGATTGCTGTTAGAACCTGTGTTTATTGCTTTTGTGCATTATGGTCTCTTGTAATTTGGACAGCCAGAAATTGTATTCCTTTATGCAGCGCGTAGGCAGGGTTTGTAAGGAGGGAGGCATCTGTAATTACGCTGCCAAGGAGTGAGGTTGGGGAGCCTCAGAGGAGCATGAAATGCAATTGCCTGTTTTTCATCTGAGGAGCTGTGTGTCAGATGTGCCACTTCTTTTGGCTTTTGGAACCCTACAGGCTTCTTCAGAGACCCGGGCAGAGGAGGACAAGCAGGAAAGGGCCACGGAGCCACAGTGCCAAGTCAGAGAGTCCTTCCATGGCCACAGGGAGCAGAGCCCGGGGTGGGCAGGTAGTCAACAGCCTTGCAGAAAGCTGGGCAGGTGGTTTTTCTTGGAAATTGCCTGAAATGCCCCTGCCAGTTTTTCCTTTTTTCTTGCCCTTCTTGACAAGTGTCCACTTGGCTAGTAGGCAAAGGCAGATTACAAGGGTCCAAGAAGAGATGCTGGCAGAGTTTCTGGTGGACACCTCTATCTGCAGAATTTGAGAAGCTCAGTGACCATGGGGCCTGTGTGCTCTCACACAGGTGTGCAGCTGCCCATCTGTTCCTAGTACCTTGAGGCACGATTAGAACGATGAGCAGTGTGTGGGACACAGTGATTGTCATTCTGTCAGTTTCTTTTTCTCTGGAATGGGCCACTCTCATTATGTCCTCTCTGCTTTTGTTTCTATTGGGTCTTCCATCCAAAATGCTCTTGCCCTTTGACTTCACCAGTATAAAACCTACCAACCATTCAGTTCCTCTGCTTCCATTGAAATCTTCCCTGAGCTTGTTCATCTTCCAATTCTCCTAATCCCAGTAGAGCTTCACCACCATCACCCCCAGTCTCTTGAACCTAGAAATTCAGTTTCAACTTAGATGTCTCTCTTTCCCTCAGCCCCAGCACACAGATGGCACTTGAAGTCATTGAATGAATTCATGAATCAGTATCCAGACAGCCACCTAGTCTTATCAAAATCACTTCCTGGCTATTTCTCGAAAATGGTCCTTTATTCTCTTCCACCCCACCATCACTGCCATAGGTTGACTTTCAGCAGTTCTCAGTAACATCACCGCCCATTACTGCCCTTCTGCCATATCGTCTGGCACTCTGAGACTGAGTGTTTGAGGCCATGTGTTGGCCTCTGCCCTCCTTTCCAGCCTCATCTCCCCAAATCCCACCCTTACCCATTTTGTTCCATTTACCCCACACAGCCCAAGTTCCTGAGCACACTCTATGAGCAGGATTCTGCCTCTGTTTTCATTACTGAGACTGTTTTATTTCCCTCAAATGCCCCTCTCTTCTCTGCTTCTCACCTTTAGAGACAGCTCAGGTACCCCTTCTCCCTGGAAGCCTTCTCCAACTGCACCTGTGTTCCTTGAGAGACCTTTTTCTCTATTCTCATATCTCCCTGTGTTCTTCCCTGTTATAGATCTTATACAATATAATAAACCACAAACACTCCTCTTTCAGGCAGGAATAGTACACGATCAGGCTCAACATCCACAGTGTCTGGCATAACACCTGGTACCTAGTAGGTGTTCCATAAATGCAGAGATGAGCCAAACTTGTATGGATGCCCACACAGCAAATAGAGGAGGGCAAAGAGTTCATTTAAGCACTGAATCATACACAGTTACATCACAGGTTAGAGCTTCCCAATGAAACCACACTCTGCCTCTATACTCTGTCCAGTTGGGAACAATGCCTTTGCATGGACCATTGGTCAGATGCAAGCCTGCCTTTTCACCCATGAGGGTCTTGGGGAGCTCATTCCACATGCACGAGGGCTCACACTAAAGACATCCAACTTCTGTAGTGTCTGAGCACAGAGGAGGTGTTCCTCTCAGAGGTTCCTGAGCAAGTGAACGAGCAAGCATGTGGGCACAGAAGAAACCTGTTCTGATGTGCTGATTGATATTTATCACCCACAAAGGATGGACTAGTCAAGTCTGCTTTATTAAAGAGACAGATTAATCCATTGTGATTCTGAGGCTAAGAGTTTTGGTATGATTACCCAAGGCTGGCATTAAATTAGACACTGAGCTGGACAGCAGGGCTCCCTGAGCTCTTCATTGCTTAGAAGGTTCCCTGAGGCTTCCGGACCTGAGCTTCGATATACCAGTATAACCTATGGATCCTTCCTGCCCTGCCCAGCCTGGCCATCTTAGCAGTTAAAGGAGTATGGAAGGAAACTAAGGTATCCGCTGGGCTAGGTTTGGGGAAGACTGACCGGAAGTCGTGGCTGATTTGATTATATCTTCTCACACGATTCAAGCAATTGCATTTCTCGAGGTGAACTGTCACGATTTCCATATTCGTTTATTTTAACCATCTTCCCCATAACTCACACACAAGCACATATATGAGCACTAAACTGGCCAAATTTCCTTCTGTCAGCACCAAGAAACAAAGTGGGCATCTGCCTTCATCCTCTCCATGCTGTGGACCCTCCAGAGACAATGACATGAGCTCTTTGTACCCCAGCTTGTTGAGCTGGATTATGAGTCTGTCTGCCTCCTGGGTCTAGCCTGTAAAACCCCATGATCATGGGTGCCTTTGTCTCTGCAGGAAAGCACATTCGGAGTTACAGACAGCTGACTCCCTGACAGACTTTTAGAAATCCAAACTGTTCATGAGCAAGGACCTGCTCAGTTAGCCAGGCAGAAGATCCCCTCGGACCTTGTGTACCAGTCAGCACTGGCGAAGTCAGGTAGGAGTCTGAGGCTCTCACCGTATACCTCCTGCTCACAAAGCCCTCACTGTCTTGTGAGATGGGGCAGGAGGCAGAGACTTCCACCGGTGCTGGCATCCATATTGAGTGCTGAGAAGACGTTGGAAAGTGGGCACTAGGGGAGAGGAGGAGGGTTGGACTCGGGGTGAGCTGGTGACTGACGTGCCCGGAAGGCAGATGCCCGGCTGCAAAGACCTGCCTGTCACAGAGAAAGTGCAGTGCTGGCCCCTTTGTCAGCTGCTCCATGGTACTGTAGCAACAAAGTCTGGAAGAAAGATGCAAGCTGAAAACTGTGCTTCCGGGAATGGGTGTCAGAGTCCTCGGTGCAAGACCTGGTGCCTTCCCGAGCTTACTCTTTCTGCTCTCTTCTAGCCCCCGGGCCTGCCACTGCTGACTCCTTTGTTTCTTGAAATTTAGAAATATAAGCAAGTTGACAGAAATAAAGAAGAATCTAATTAATATAGAATTTGGAAGGCCTGGCTTTTCCAAAACCTTTCCCTAGCCTTTCCCCAGGCAGACACAGAGGTGAACCGAAGAGTGGATATGGTATTGTCTTCTGCTTTCTGTTTTTCTTTTCTTATGAGTTCACGTCTGTGTGTCCATGTGACAAGAGTCCAACCCCAAAGGCTAGATGGCTACTCCAGGGTCCCCATGACTAGAACTGAGTTTGCTCATCAGCTCCTGTAGTGGAAGCCTGTCAGACCCAGTTTCCATCATCAGAAAAGCGTATTAGTGCACCGTCTGCTTTGGCGTTCCATTCTTGGAGCTCTGTGAGGCTGTTGTTGTTGTTATGTGCCATGGAGTGGATTCCGACTCATAGTGACCCTATGCAGGGTTTCTGAGGCTGTAAATCTTTACAGGAGCAGAAAGCCTCCTCTTTTTCCCACGGAACAGCTGAGCTGGTAGTTTCCAACTGCTGACCTTGTGGTTCACAGCCTGATTCATAACCAGTACGCTACCAGAGTTCCTCTGTGAGGCTACAGCTATGGAAAAGCAAACTGTTTCTTCCCCTCACACTGTTTCAGTTCAAATCTTGACTCCCATCTGATACTACATAGACAAGTCAGCTTTCATCTCACTGCTTCGGTTTCCTCTTCTGAAATGTCTCAAATGGTTATTGTGAAGATTAAATGAGTTAATGCATGGTTCATAGGAAAATGCTCAAGAAAGAGTGCAGCGGTTCAAACTCACCAGCTGCTCAGAAATCCTATACAGGGTCGCTATGAGTGGGACTGTCGTTGTGTGCCATCAGTTCTGACTCATAGCAACCCTGTATAGAGTTTCCACCTACTGGTGGGTTTGAACTGCTAACCTTGCCATTAGCAATCCACTGCTGATCCTACAGCGCTTCTGTTATATTGTTGTTGCTATCATCATTATTATTAACAGAGAGGAGTGGTGGGCTGGAGACTTACGTCCCTGGCATACCTACAACACTCAGAAGCCTTGGGCCTTAGAAACCCCACTGGGTATATAGAATGGAGGACTTGTGAGGTGATTTTTTTCCTCACATCACTCTCATGTTTTGAGCATTCAGTACAGTTTATTTTTATTTCTGTTTGGTCCCCTTTTTATTTGTTATTTTGAAGTGAACATAAAGGCATTTGACCTGCTTACCTGCTTGACTTGTGAGAGTGAGGTAGTGCTCTGTGGAGGCATAGGCCCGAGGGGTTTCCGCACTGAGACCCTGCCCTTCCTTTCTCCAGGTGTTGTTCCTGTGGCCTCTCAAGTCCCCACCTCCCTCTGTTTGTGTGAGCTCACTTTCCTGATTCAGTGCCTGAGTTTTGAGACTTTCTTGGCCTGGAATGCCAGCCCCAGAAATCCTGCCAGGCCTCCAGAAAGGTGCCTGTGTCTCCCTCATACTGGCGAGGACTCTGCCCACCAGAACCTTAGTACAGTCCCTCCTGGGATGCTGTATCTGCACTATAGCACATTCTGACGTGTACTGGGGGCTGGCACACTTCATAGACACCAGCTAGGTATTGTCATTGCTCAGTTCTCATTCTTCATGGGGCCCAGGTCAAAGCTGCCCGACGTATACATGGGACCCAGGCTGACCACCTACTATGCACAGTCCTAGACCTTCTTGGACCTTCTCTGACCCACCCCTCAGCTGCTCCTTTCCCTTCTCCTGTCCCCATGTCATGGAGCTGAAACTTCCTGATCGGGGAAGCCCACACGTTTGATCCCCTTTGAGCTCTCAGAGTCATGTGCTCTTTTTATTAGTGACTTGCCTCTGGGTGCTCTGAAGCCAGGAGACAGAGCCTGCTGCTAGGAGCCAGGATGAGCTTGTCTACGGAGGCTTTGCAAAAACCGTGCCTTGCAGTGTACTTCCCAGGCCCAGGACCGTTCTAGGCCACTATCGGAGCTGTGGTCACCAAGTAGGGGTAGACCCAGGATGTCACACAGGCCAAACATCATGCAGTCCTGCTGTCAGTCCTGTGCACCATTTTAGTCAGCTCCAGCTCCCACACCTCAGCATTCAGCGTGCCCTAGGGCCCTGCTCCAATGTACTCTTGCTTGCCAGCTCAGCTCCAGAACACTCCATCTGTGGTCTTTGGTAACTCCCTGCTGACCAGGTTGAACTGACCTCTGGATAGATGCTGCAGTGCCCCAGCCAGCCCCACAGAGCCTGGTATAAATAAGTCCTGAACTGGGGTGTCACTTTTCCTGTGGGTATCAGCCGAGGGGTATCAGCTGGGGTATCAACCCCCTGTGAGTATTGCCCACCACTGAGACACATGTTCCAACATAGCACTGTCTTGTGGCAGGAAGAGTACGTTAAAGCACAGGACAGATGGAACCAGGGGAACAGGGACAGCCCTGGTCAAGGCTGAAGACCTCCAGTCTCATCAGGGACTCAGCAGCCAGCTGTGCCAGGGCAGGGGAAAGCACTGAGGGAAGTAAAGTATAGCCCACACCACACCCGTTGCCATTGAATTGATTTTGGTCCATGTGTTGCTAAGTAGATCTGTCCCATAGGGTTTTCTTGGCTACCATCTTTAAGGAAGCAGATGGTCAGTTCTTTATTCTTTAGTGCCATTGGGTGAGCTCGAACCACCAACCTTTGGGTTAGTTGTTGTTGTTAGGTGCCATCAAGTCGGTACCAACTCATAGTGACCTTAAGCACAGCAGAATGAAAAACTGCCCAGACACAAACAGCACGGCCATGTCCCCTTGGAAATGGAATTGGAGCGGGGTCAGGGAGGGGCAGCGTGCAGAATGTTTGTTTTGTTGAGCTTGTTAGCAGCTGTTTTGTGTGATCAAGGGCAAGTGTCTGTGCCTCCTACACCCTCAATTTCCCACTCTGAGCAGTGAGAGGGCTGGAGGGTGTCCTTCAGGCCTGTGTTCCCTGATGCAATGACTGCTTAAAACTAAAGCCAAGGCTTTGGAGCTGTGTGCTGGGGGAAAGGGAATGAACTCATTGGTCTTCTCTCCCTTTGCTGGGTGGGGTCCAAGAACAGGTCATTGCACTAGGTCCTGAGACCAGGGGCCGCCCAGAGCCCACTGAGAGGGTAGACGGTAGTGACCACATGAGTGTGTTCTTGCAGTGGACTTTTGTGTACTTGAACACTTTAGAGGGGGAATAAACAAACAGTTTAGTATTCTAGCTTATAGAGGCTTTCTATTCTTTGAGGTTACTTTTTCATACATTTCTTTTAGTATAACACCTATCTTTGTTACAGATATGTCCCTATTTTAGTAAAAGGAACCATACTCATAATGAGATCCCTGAATAAAAGTTCCGTTCACTTTAATCTCTTCCTTCCCTGAATATTACACTACTGGAAATGTTACATTACATGAATAAGCATTCAGGCTGCATATAAGGTTTCAACAATTAGGCCTTTAACTTTGGACACAAATGCTGATTACTGCCTGCATTTTGCAAAGGCTCCTCTCCCTCACTCCAGTGTCTTCATCTTCATAGGTGCTTTTCTTTGCCTGGTATAGCCTCAACACACAGCCCAGATGTTTACCATTAGAAGAGTTAACCCTGGAATGGTCCTGGGCCCTTCCTGTCCCTCCTCACTGCCTGATTGGAAGCATAGCATCTGGGGCAGGAATATGTGTAGGAGTAATGTGGAGGGGAGAACACAGCAGGCTCCCCAGACCATTCTCCTGGCACCTGAGAAGGACACCTAGCAACAACTTTGAGCCCTATCCCTCCTAGCTGGGCCCTGCCTGCAGGAGGAAAGGAAGGCGCTCCTACTCTGCACACTTGGAGATCAAGTTCATGTATTGGGAGTGTCTGAGTGGTCTTTCTTCCCCCTCAACCATACACAAACTGGCTGGCAGGACTGATCCTCTGACTTAACAGGAAGGCTTCAGAGTCAAGCTGTCAGTGCAGCCAGTGCTTTAGGCAAGTGTATTGAATGGCAAAAAAGGGTAAGCACTTGGCTACTACCTAAAAGGTTATTGATACAAATCTACCCATTAAAAAAAAAAAAAAAAAGGAGTCTGTCTACTTCCAAAACTTCACAGCATTGAAAATCCTATGTTGTTGTAGTTATGTGCCATCGAGTCAGTTCCGACCCATAGCGACCCTGTATAGGGTTTCCGAGGGTGTAAATCTTTACGGGACTAGAAAGCCTCATCTTTCTCCTGCGGAGCAGCTGGTAGTTTCGAACCGCTGACCTTAAGGTTCGCATCCCGATTCGTAACTACTACGCTACCAGAAAATCCTATAGAGCACATATATATCTGGGACACATGAGGTCTCCAAGAGTCAGAATTAACTGATAAATGACTGTCACTGGGGTCAGCTGACTCCTCAGGAATTAGTCCCAATGGCTTCCTCGCTCCTCTCTCCTCACTGGCATCTGTAAACGTATCCCTGTGGATTTTCTATTAAGCCCCTCTCACTTCCTCCATTTATGATGTTGTTGTTGTCATTGTTATTGTTGTTGTTAAGTGCCGTCGAGTTGATTCCAACTCATAGCAACTCTGTACAGGGTTTCAGAGAAGCAACTGGTGAGCTTGAAACACTGACCTTACAGTGGGGGTTAAGAAAGTGACTTTGGAGTCAGAAAGAGTTATACCAACTTCTGCAGTCTGAACTTGATCAAACATGCAATCAGGATGTATTGATCATTACTGGTGATTGGAATACAACCATTAGAAACAAAGAAGAGGGATCAGTAGTTGGAAAATATGGCCTAGGTGATCGAACCGTACACCTGAGTATATCCCACATGAATTTAGAGATTTTCTCAAGAACAGATTTGACCTGCTGAATACTAATTACTGAAGACCAGAGGAGTTGTGAGATGACAACAAGAACATCATCCATGAAAAAAAAATAAGCTCATTAAAAATACAATAAAGAAACAAAAGACAAAATGGATGTCAGAAGAGACTCTGAAACTTGCTCTTGAGCATTGAGAAGCTAAAGCAACTTGAAGAAATGAGGACGTAAAAAAGCTGAACAGAAAATTTCAAAAGGCGACTCAAGAAGACAAAGTCAAGTATTATAATGAAATATGAACAGAAAAACCAAAAGGGAAGAACATGCTCATCATTTCTCAAGCCAAAAGAACTGAAGGAAAAAATTCAAGCTTCAGGTTGCAATATTGAAGGATTCTGTGGGAAACATCAAAAGAAGATGGAAGGAATACACAGAGTCACTATACCAAAAAGAATTGGTTGATGCTCAATCATTTCAAGACATAGTATATGATCAAGAATTGATGGTATTGAAGGAAGAAGTCCAAGGGACACTGAAGGCACTGGCAAAAAATAAGGATCCAGGAATTGACGGAATACAAATTATCTTTCAACAAACTGATAAAGCTAGCACTGGAGACATTCACCTGTCTAGGCCAAGAAATTAGGAAGCTACTTGGCTGTTCAATTAGAAGAGATATTTGTGCCCATTCCAAACAAAGATGATCCAATGGAATTCAGAAGTCATCGAATAATATTACTGTTACATGTAATCAAAATTTTGCTGATGATAATTCAAAAACAGTTGTCACAACACATTAAAAGGGAACTGCCAGAAATTCAAGCTGGATTCAGAAAAGGACATCAATGCTGATGTCAGATGATGATCTTTGCTAAAAGAAGAGAATAACAGAAAGATATATATATGTGTTTTATTGACTGCAAAAGCATTTGACTATGTAGATCTTAACAAACTACAAATCATATTGCAAAGAATGTGTAATCCAGAACACATAATTGTGCTCATGGGGAACCTATGTAGAGACAAAGAGGTAGTCATTCGAACAGAACAAGGGGATACTGAATGGCTTAAAATCAGGAAAGATGTGTGCCAGGGTTTTGTTCTTGCTTCATACTTACTCAATCTGTACACTGATCAAATAATCTGAGAAACTGGACTGAATAAAGAAAAGTGGCATCAGGATCAGAGGAAGACTTATTAACAACCTTTAATATATAGATGACACAATCTGGTTTGCTGGAAGTAAAGCAGACTTAAAATACTTACTGACAAAGATAAAGTCTACAGTCTTCAGTATGGATTGCATCCCAGTGTAAAGAAAGCCAAAATCTTCACAACTGGACCAGTCAATAACATCATTATAAACTGAAAAAAAGATTGAAGTTGTCAAAGACTTCATTTTGCTTGTCTCCACAATCAACACACATGGAAGCAGTAGTCAAGAAACCAAATGACATAATCAATGTCACTTGATTGTCATAAATGACAATCAATGCATTAGGCAAATATGCTGCAAAAGACCTCTTTAGAGTGTTAAAGAGCAAAGATGTCAGTTTGAGGGCTCAGATGCACCTGGCCCATGCAAATATTGGATAATAAATAAGGAAGACAGTAGAAGAATCAATGCATTTAAATTATGGTGTTGACAAAGAATATTGAAAGTACCATGGACTGCCAGAAAAACAAACACATTTTCTGAAAGAAGAACAACTATAATGTTCCTTAGAAGTGAGGAAGGTGAGACTTTGTCTCTCGTACTCTGGACATACTGTCGGTAGGGATCTGTCTCTGGAGAAGGTCATCATGCTTGAGGTGGAGGGTTATCAAAAAAGAGGGAAAGCCTTCATTAGACTGATTAACACAGTGGCAGCAACAATGGACTCAAGCCTAGCAACAATTGTGAGAATGGCCTATGACCAGACTGTGTTTCGTTCTGGTGTGCATGGGATCACTATGAATTGGAAACAACTCAGTGGCACCTAACACACACACATAAGACATATACATGTGAATGCTGGACAGTGAATATGGAAGACTAGAGAAGAATTGATGCATTTGACTTGTGTTGGCAAAGACTATTAAAAATACTGTGGAATACCAGAAGAATAAACAAAACTCTCTTGGAAGAAGTACAGCCAGAATGCTCCTTAAAAGCAAAGATGGCGAGACTTTGTCTTACATGTTTTCTGGAGGGACCTGTCCCTGGAAAAGGACATCATGACTGGTAAAAGAAAGGGTCAGTGAAAAAAGAGCAAGACCCTGAGCAAGATGGATTGACACAGTGTCTGCAGCAATGGGTCTAGGCTGGGACAGTGTTTTGGGTTCTATTTTACATAGCATTACTATGAGTCAGAACTGACATGACAGCACCAAACTTAATGGTGTGACAGTTTAGAATAAACACTGGACTACTAATTTTTGTAAGGTAGACTGTTCAAACCCACCAGCCACTTCTCAGAAACCTTTGGTTAGAACTGACTCAACAGCATTTAACAATAACAAATGATCAAAAGTTGCTGCTTCTTACAGTTACCCTGTATCTCTCCATTTTATCCATTAAGCTTACTGTGGTCATTGTTCTTGTCTGAAACGACACTAATCTCCTTACTTGCTGTGGACCTGCTTGCTAGAATTGCTTGCAAAGGAAGCAATGGTAGGCTACAAACAAGGGACTTACCTGGGAACAAAGATCTTCCACACTAAGGTGCATTCAGCGTGCCTATTATAAGACTCTGGTTAACTGTCTATTGCATTTTTGGTTATGTTGTTGTTAAGTTCTGTCAATTTGCTTCTGTCCCATCACGACCCTGTATAGGGTTTCCTGTATAGGAGCAGTTGGTTGAGCTTGAAACACCAACCTTGCAGTTCAACCGACTTCACAGTCTGGCACATTAACCCACTGCGCCATACCATTTTTGGTTATAGTTGAGATAAAAGAAGGATTTTGTTGTGGTTGTTGTTGTTATGTGCCATCAAGTTGGTTCTGACCCATAGCGACCCTGTATAGGTTTCCAAGGAGCAGCTGGTGAGCTTGAACTACTGACCTTGAGGTTCAAATCGACTTTGCAATCCAGCGCATTAACCCACAGCGCCACACTAGTTGTTAGTGTCTCCAAATCATGGAGTCTGTATGGATAAGAGAATGAAGCATTGCCCAGTCCTGTGCCAGCTTTGGTATGTCTGCATTTTTGCCTGTTGTGTCAATCCTTCTCACTGAGGGTTTCCCATAATGACTGACCCTCTACTTAACCAAACATGGTGTCCTTTTCTAGCAATTGGTCCTTTCTGATGACTGGTCCAAAGTAAGAGAGTCGAAGTCTCACCGTCCTTGCTTCTAAAGAGCATTCTGGTTGTTGGCTATTTCTTATTTACAAACAGATTGGAGACCTTCTACCTTTTGGAAATCTGGCCAGGAAAAATGCCTTTTGCAATTCCAGATAGTCTTACACATGGGATGGGAAGTTGAGGCAGGCCTTTTGGATTCTTCTATCACAGAGTGAGCTGGTAGCCCCAAAGGAACCCAAGCTCCTAGATTGCAGGATGAGAAGCCCACATTCCATCCCCTGAGGAGGGAGTTTCTTCTGAGTCTAGAGCCCCAGGTCTTCCACCTGACTACATTGCCAATACTCTCTAGGTAGGTGGTGTAATGGTTTTTGTGAAGAGGTTGTCCTTAGTTGCCACTGGATTGATTCTGACTCAGTGGGACTCTGTGTGCAGAGTAGAACTGTCCCACAGAATTTCCAAGGTTGTGCCCTTTCAGAAGCAGATCTAACTGGGTTCGAACCTACCACATTTCAGTGAGTAGAGTCGAGTGCTTAACTCTTTGTGCCACCCAGGGAGTAAACTTCCCTCTGCAAAGGTAACAAGTACTGTGCACATGTGAGAACTTGCTGTGTGGTCTTGGCACTGTAGTTAGTTGCCAGTCTGGCAGTCCCTGAGCAGCTGACCATATTAGCAGGCTCTGTCTATGCAGAGCTGTGATCGAACCAGGCACCTGCCCATTAGGGCCACTTACAGGAAGGGGAGATGGATTCTAGAACATGGCGGAAAAGGGACAGAGGCATTCTAAACTTTTGGGTTCCTTGACAAGGCCCAAATTGTATTTCATTTAGGAAACTCGGAAACACTGACAATGCAGGGCACCTAAGACCTGGTACACAGGTGGAGGGGTGTATGTGTGGCGGGGTGGTGAGGGGAGCAGGGGGGCCACACTCTCCAGGGGAGAGCAAAAAGAGGCACATAGATAATTTCCAGAGTGAGTTTTCCAATCCCTCTTATGATCCTTACTCCATTCTGAGGCAAAGGACATAAATGCTAAACTATGGTCTTGCCAGCGCTGATAAGAAAAACCAGTGAATGCAGGAGTCTCATTAAGAAAATCCTAAAATTTTAGTCTTATCACTGCTGCAACATAATACTGTAAGTATGTTAATTCTCACCACCCTCCACTGCTCCCTGTCTTAGTGGAAGGCTGACAGGAATGAACTGCGGCTCCTGCTACACACTGAAGTCAGGTGTGATTTGGATCCTCTCTCTTGCCTTGGCTTTATATAGTGGATCTCCAGTTTGACTTGGCAGAGCTTTCCACCCCCCACCCCACCCCCTCTCACACTTCCAGATGTCTCTGCAGTTATTCTGTTCAACAAACACTGACTCAGTCCCTACTGTGTGCAGGGAACAGGAGTGGAAGCTCTGATATGTTGCCTAGAGTTCAGCTTCTTCACAAGAGCCAATGAGCAGGGGCGAGAGAGCACTGACTTTTAGGCCGAGGCCTGCCAGGCGACCTTGTCTACAGCAAAGACTCATTGCAAGAAGCTTCTCTTCCAAGTGATTATTTGCTGTTTGTACCACTTGGATTGGAGTCCTGGTGTGGCACTGTGCGTTAATGTGCCAGACTGCAAAGCCGTTTGAACTGCAAGGTCGGTGGTTCAAGCTCACCAGCTGCTCCTCAGAAACCCTATGCAGGGTTGTTATGGGCCAGACTTGACTTGACTCGACGGCACTTCACAAGAACAAAACCACTTGGATTTGGCACAAGTTTACAATTTCTTTTTACCAAAGAGGAAACAGGAACCTTGAAGTAAGTACTTATCTCATAAAGAGAAGATTTGTGGAGGAAGGTATGTGTCTGCCCACTCTTTTCAGAGCTTGCTTAGGCCCCTCCAGCCTTGCTTTGTAATGACAATGAAATTTTTTATTAGCATGTTGAACTCTTCCAAAGTCCTTCCCCCCCCACGTCTAGCATTTCTTTTTCTCACCGTGACAATGTGGTAAGGTAGGTAGAGACACCTGCATTCCCATTTCTCAGAAAAGGAAGCTGACACCAGGCTGGTGAGAGGGCATGCTCAGTGGTGTACTAGGGAGTGGCCCAGCCAGCCCAAACCTGAGCACCCTGGCTCCTCATCTGCATCTCTTTCCACTACACCAACCCTGAGCCAGCCCGACCCACTGGGCCAGGCCACACAGCTCAGCTGGCCTGAGGACAGCGGGGAGCCAGCCTGGACTCCGAGGAGGTCCGCCGAGTCATGGTGATAGATGTTCGCAGCTAGCGGGTGGGTGGCTTGCGTGCGTGCGTGTGTGCACTTGTGCCAGGGTGGCCGAGCTGCTGACAGGCCAGTGCTCTGGGCGTCACGTTTCAGCAACATGATCTTGGCATAGTGCAAGTGAGGAGAAACGTGCCGGCTGCTTGCCCGCCTGCTGTGACTGCTTCTGTGGCCTTGACCTCAGAGAGAGGGTCGGGGGCGTTGCAGGGAATCTCTCTGCCTGTCTGTTCCCTCTCTTGGCTAGCCTTGCCAGATCTTTCAGAAGGAACCATGCTATGTGCCCCTGCTAAGCCGCCAGGAAGAAAACCGAGTTTAAGAACCAAAGTTGTGCTGAAGGGCTTCACAGTGAGAGTAATGCTTTTGGTTTGAAAAGAAAAACAGAAAGAATTTTGGGGAAAACAAAAGCCTCTCCTGGTCTCTTGACCTCTCCACAAAAAAACTGGAAGGTCTTTTCCAAGGGAGTATGGAGGAAATTTCAATTTGCTGGGATTTTAGTTGAAAGTAATTTTGCTCCCTGTCATCATATTATTTGTTGTTATTATTCAGACACTCTTGGAGTTTGGTTCTCAGCTGGATGACTTCGTGATCTCCAGAACTTGCTGACATTCTCCCCCCTAAGAACGCATACTGTTACTGGTAATAAGCGTGACTTGTTTTTTTAAAAGATTTCCCTGAACAGCTGAGCACCCCAGGTGCATCCAGAGCACTCTGACTTCAGGGTGCTGGGAACACAGTCTTCCAGTCTAGACTTGTAGGAGGGAGGGAAAACCAGAGGCCGCTTAGGGAGCAGGGGTTCAGCCATGCCTGTGTCTGAGAGAGAACTCTCCTTTTGTTCCACTGCCCACTGCTTGTCGCCAAGCCTGCTGGGCCAAGAGGGCAGAGGAGACTTCTGGGATTTGGCTCAGAGAATTCCTTTCTTTTCTTGCTTCCTTCTCCACCACGTGGCTTCAGATCATGACATTTCTATGTGATGCTGTCAGGGCCTCGGTTCGCGGAGAATCTGTCCTCGGCTCCCTTGGCCAAAAAGAAGTGGTGCCCAGGAACCCACTGGCATCTGCTCATGGCCTGTCTACCCCCTTCTCCCACGTGACCAACAGACAAGGAACAGTTCCTTCTGCCAGTTTCAACAGGAGGCGATGCGGGGCCAGGCCTCCCACCCAGGTCTTGCTGAGGCTTAGCTTCAGCCCTTTCTATGGATGGTTAGGGACAGAGCCTGTGGGGGCTTGCCTTGCTTCTCTGAATCTTGGGATCCAATAGCCATGAGCCCTTACTCAGAAGGAGCCTGCAGAGCCAGGGCCCACCAGCTATTTTTAGAAAGCTATCAGGTGTGCGGGACACTCAGTTGTTTTTTTCCACCTGTTTGGGCTCATTATAGCGATCTTGTGTCTCTGCCAGAGGCCCTGTCTGCTCTGCCTTGAGAGGCTTCATGCAGCCTGGGGCCAGCCACCAAGCTCCTGGTCAATATAGCCCAGCCACCTTTCTGGCCTCACCTGGTGTCACCTGTACTCTCTCTGGCCATGACAAGTGACATCTCTGAGATTCTCAGACCCCTGGTCATCCTGTCCTTTTAAGCATTGATGCTGGATGTTGATACTTGCCTCCCTCTGCTTCCATGGATTGGGCGTCTACCAGGAAGAGTGTTAATTCATTAAACAGAAGGTTCCCGGAGCCTTTGTTCTACCAGGAATGTGTACATAGCTGCCTCAAATATGCAGTCACGCAGGGGCATGTACCATGGAATTCATTACAGCAGATACAGGGAGCTGTGGGTGTTCAGAGGAAGCTTCTAGAAGAGGGAGTATGTGAGCTCAGACTCAAAGGAGAGGCGGTTTTGATCCAGGATTGTGAAGGGAGGGGCGGTATTGCAGGCAGGGGGTTGAGCAATAACTGTGGAATGGGGAAGCCCAAGGAAGTGCAAGTAGCTGCAGGAAGGACAGCCTTGAGGCTGCTGCAGAGAGTTCGGTAGGGACATTAGAAGAGACTGGAGAGAGTCCTGGACATGCCAGGGTTGACAAGCCTTGAACACTGGGCTGAAACACCACTGAGGGTTCCAGCAGGGACTGTGGCCTGCTCTGCTCCCTGCCCATGGTGATGACAGCAGTTTTCCTGGTTACAGAGCAGCAGCAGCAGTTTGAGGCAGAAACCACCCTCCACATCCCTTCCGTGAGTCCTCTGAGTGGGCTGTACTGGGGTGCCTCACGCTGGTCTCCCAGCTCCTCACTCAGGACTGCTAAGTTGGAAATATAACTGTATACTGTGGAGACTGTCAGTCACTGCAAATGAACAGTAGTCTGTTCATTTCTTGCTGTTTGCTTTAGTCCCCCACCTCCCAAATTCAGGCTAAACACTGACCAGTCCAGCACTGGGTGATGGGAGTTGTATGTTGAGGGACCCACTTCTCTGTTGAAGAGGTAGAGGGTGGGAGTAGTGGTGGGGGCGCCTCTGCCAGGAGAGTTGGGCAGTCTTGTCATTTCTTGGTACGTTTTGAAACCAAACTTGACCAACATAGACCACACATGTAGATAACATGCTCTTCCTACCTGCCCACCTTTATCACCTGAACAGTATGACTCTGCTCCAGCCACACTCAGCTTTTTTAGGTACTTAAAGTGCAACCTTGGTATGGTGCTTTAGAATAATAACTAGACTGCTAACCATAAAATCAGTGGTTCAAATCCACCAGCTGCCTTTTGGGAGACAGATAAGGCTTTCTGCTCCCAAAAAGATTTATAGCCTTGAACCCCTATATGGCATCACTCCAAGTCAGAATCAACTTGATGGCAATGAGTTGTGTTAGAATTGCAAAACCCTTAGCCACAGAGTCCTCACTACAGCTATAGTAAATCAATAAGCAAACCAGTTGCTGTCAAGAAGACTCCCTGGTGATGCAATGGTTAAGCACTAAGCTGCTAACCGCAACATTAGCAGCAAATTTGATGGACAAAGACGTGGCAATTCGCTTCTGTAATGATTTACAGACTTGGAAATCATATAGGGCAGTTTTGCTCTGTCCTATAAGGAGCTCTGGTGGCATAGTGGTTACGAATCGGGCTGCTAACCTCATGGTCAGCAGTTCGAAACTACCAGCTGTTCCACAGGAGAAAGATGAAGCTTTCTGCTCCCGTAAAGATTTACAGCCTCGGAAAACCTATGTAGGGTCGCTATGAGTCTGAACTGACTCCACGGCACAAAACAACAACAACAACATAGGGTTGCTGGAGTCTTGGTTTTGCGCTGTGGGCTAATGTACTGGACTGCAAGGTCAGTTTGAACCTCAGGGTCCCTGTTCAAGTTCACCAGCCACGCCTCAGAAATCCTATGTAGGGTCACTGTGAGTTGGAACCGACTCAGCAGCACTTAACAATGGCACAGGGTCACAATGAGTCTGAATCAACTCGATGACACGATAATAACAAACTCCAATTCAGTGACCCCATGTGTGTCAGAGCAGAACTGCTTTGCGCCATAGGTTTTTGATGACTGTTTCTTTTTTTACTTTTCTTTTCAGAAATAGATTACCTGCGCTTTCTTCTAGATGAACTCAAACCTCCAACATTTAGGTTAGCAGCCATGCAAATTAGCCATTTGTATTATCCAGGGACTCCAGTAATGCTCCCATTTGGGAGATGAGGAAACTGAGGGCACAGGTGGTAAACTGCAATCCCAAGCCTTCAAAGGAATAATTAATTGGTAGACCCCCCTAAGCCTTGACCCTGACTCCTAGAACCTATGTTCTGCGCCATCTTCCTACACTGAGGGCTTCAGGTCATTCATTCTTTGTGAGCTCGGACATAGAGTGGTGTGCAAACCCTATCACTGCCATCCCTCAAGGGTTTACTTCTTAAAAATGGGCATTAATGGTGGCAGTGAAACTGTTTGTTGCATTTGTTGTTCTTCGGGGAAAAGGAAAACCTGGCTTCTTAGAGCTGTTGTATTTTATTTTTCTCTAAAGAGGAAATTAATTTTAGTCTTTCTTTTTGGTTTAAAATGTTGTTCTTTGCTTTTTCCGCCCTACAATTTAAAAGGAAACATTTGTCTGTTGAGAAAAGAAATGATAATTATAGACTAAAATTGTTTCTATTCTGATTTGAAAAAGTGACAAAAAAAAAAATCCCATCGCACAGATGGAGCCCTGGTGACGGACGGGGTTTAATAATAAGCCGATTGGATCCCTGAATAGCTGAGTAGCATTCAAGGTGGGTTTGGGCTCAAGCATCATTTGGTGCTGTAGGATCAGCACTGGACTGCTAACCACAAGGTACGCAGTTCAAGCCTACCAGTAGCTCCTCAGAAACCCTGTACAGGGTATCTGTGAATCAGAACCAACTCAAAGGCACTTAACAACAACAACACATCATTGAGTGAAAGTCCCTAGGTAACACAGTCTGTACTCAACTTATTAACCTAAAGGTTGGTGGTTTGAACCCTCCCAATGGTACCACAGAAGAAAGGTCTGGCAGTCTGCTTCTGTTCGGTATCATCAAGTCAGTTCTGACTTGTAGCAATCCTGTATACAACAGAACGAAACACCAGTCAGTGCTGCACCATCTTCACAAGGATTACTGTGTTCGAGCCCATTGTGACAGCCACTGTATCTATCTGTCCCATTTAGGGTCCTCTTTTTTACTGACCCTCTACTTGTCCTTTTCCAGGGACTGGTCCCTCCAGATAATATACTAAAACCACATAAGACAAAGTCTCACCATCCTCACTTCTAAGGGCATTCCGATTGTACCTCTTTCAATGCTGATTTGTTAATTTTCTTCACCAACACTCTAATTCCAATGCATCAGTGTTTCTTTGTTGTTGTTTTGAAGTGCTGTTGAGTGGATTCTGACTCATAGCGACCCTGTTTAGGGTTTCCGAGGGGTGTGGCTGGTGAGATTGAACCACTGACCTTGTGGTTCAAACTGACCATTCAGTTCAGTGCTTATCCTACAGCGCCACACCAGCACTCCAATGTTTCCTTGGTCTTTCTTATTTATTGTTCAGCTTTTGCATGCATATAAGGAGATCGAAAAGACCATGGCTTGGGTCAGATGCTCATTAGTCCTCAAAATGACATCTTTGCTTCTTAACAGTTTTAAGAGCTCTTTTGAAGCAGATTTGCTGAGTGCAAATTTGATTTCTTGACTGCTGCTTACTTAGATTGTGTATCCAAGTGAAATGAAATCTCTGACAACTTCAATCATTTCTCTGTTTATCATGATGTTTCTTATTGTTCCAATTGTGAGGATTTTTATTTTCTTTATTTTGTTTTGTAATCCATGCTGAAGACTATAGTCTCTGATCTTCATCAGTTTTGATCTTCATCAATAAGTTCATTGTCTTCTTTGCTTTCAACAAAAATGTTTTATTATCTGCATATCACAGGTTATATTCATGAGTCTTCCTCCTATCCTGATAACACATTCCTCTTAATATAGTATTCCTGATTATTTGCTTAGCATACAGACTGAATAAGTATGTTGAAAGGATGTAACCTTGAGGTACACCTTTCCTGATTTTAAACCACACACTGTCTACCCTCTTGTTCTGGGTGAACAACTGACTGCCTCTTGGTCTATGTACAGGTCCTGCATGAGCATAAGTAAGTGTTCTCAATGTTGTTGTCCATAATTTGTCATGATTCACACAGTTAAATGCCTTTGCATGGTCAATAAACACAGGTAAACATCTTTTTTTAGTAGTCTCTGCTTTCAGCCAAAATCCATCTGACATCCCTCATTCTATGTCTGCTTCTGAATCTGGCTTTGATTTCTAACTCCCTGTGACTATGGGAATGAGGTAGCTCCTTACAATAAGCAAACCACAAGGTCTGCAGTTCAGGTTTGCCAGCTGTTCCATGAGAGAAAGATGAGGCTTTCTGCTCCTGAGAAGATTTAAAGCCTTAGAAACCCCCTACATGGGAGCTATGAGTCAGAACTGACTTGATGGCACTTAACAACAATAACAACTACCCTGTGAATATACTGCTGCAGCTGTTTTTTCTTTATCTCTATGAAAATTTACTTGTATGTGATATTAATGATATTGTTGGGAAACGTCTGCATTCTGGTGCCCATTCTTTGGACTAGGCATGTATACGGATCTTTCCCATAGTGGTTACGAATTGTGCTGCGAACCATAAGGTCAGCAGTTCGAAACTACCAGCTGTTCCACTGGAGAAAGATGAGGCTTTCTGCTCCTGTAAAGATTTACAGCCTGGGAAACCCTGTACAGGGTCGCTATGAGTCGGAACTGACTCCACAGCACATAACCACCACCACCACCATCCAGGTAATTGGTTAGGTAACTGTCTTCCACATTTCTTGGCATAGATGAAGAGTGCTTTCAGCGTTACATCTGGTTGTTAAAACATCTCAATTGCTATTCCATCAATTCCTGGAGCCTTGCTTTTCACCAAAGCTTTCACTGCAGCTTGGACTTCTTCCTTCAAAGCCATCGGTTCTTGATCAATGTCCGCGGAAGCAGCAGTCAAGAAATCAAACAATGTACGGGCAAATCTACTGTAAAAGACCTCTTTAAATGGTTAAAAAGCAAAGTTATGCTGAAAATTCAGGTGCACCTGACGCAAGCCATGGCATTATCAAACGCTCCTAAAATGGGATATTGATCAATTCCTTTGGGTATAGTGGCTCTGTGTATTCTTTCCATATTCTCTTAATACTTCCTGTGTCATTCAATATTTTGCCCATGTTGTTGCTGTAGTTAAGTGCCATCAAGTTGGTTCCGACTCATACTGACTCTGTATAGGGTTTCCGAGGAGTGGCTGGTGGATTTGAACCACTGACCTTGTGGTTAGGAGTTCAGTGCTTATCTTACTTTGCCCATAGAATCCTTCTATTGCAACTATAGGCTGAAATTTTTCTTCAGTTCTTTTAAATTGAGAAATGCTGAGTATGTTCTTCCCGTTTGGTTTTCTGCCTCCAGCTCTTTGCTTATTTCACTATAATCCTTTACGTCATCTTCTTGAACCACCCTTTGAAATCTTCTGTTCAGCTCTTTTACTTCATCATTTTTCTCCATTTGCTTTAGCTTCTCTATACTCAAGATCAAGTTTCAGAGTCTCTTCTTAGTAAAGATTGTGTTGTTCAGTGCCATCGAGTCTGTTGTGACTCATAATGACCATGCAGAGGGTTTCCAAGGAGCGGATAGTGGGTTTGACTCATCAACCTTGCAATTAGCAGTCCAGTGCTTTTCCTACAGCCATGAGAACTCTATGGAGCAGTTGTACTCTGTACCACGTAGGGTCCCCATGAGTCAGAATCAACTCTACAACATTGGATGGAAGGGCACTTTCTGAGGCTGGTCGCCATTTCCGATGCTGGGTACTAGTTCCTATGGGCTGTGGACACACTGTGCCTTCCCTGGGTTCACCAGTGGGAGGCAAAGGATGTACCTATGTGAGCCACGTTAAGAGAGCTGTGTGTCCAGCCAGGCATTCCCTTGCATAGCTCCAGGACTTAGAGAGCCAGAGGGTTTAATTCTCCTAACCCCCAGTTTTACTTTTTAGTCTCACAGAATTACAATTGCTCCAAGTCCTTTGATCGATAAAGCTGGAAACTGATTAGTCTGTGAAATTAAACTAATAATGTCACACTATTAACCCTCAATCAATGGGGAATGAGCTCAAAGTGAAGGCTATTTCCTAAATCCATATTACCCTTTGGATACATGTATTTACTGTTTTCAAGAAATCCTAGGGGTGCGTGCATTCCCAGCCACGTTCTTTCTCTGTCAGCGCAGCATGATCCCCAATGTTATCTCCGCGGACACCTGGTGAAGCTGAGTGCTTGTCGGAGTGGAGGGGAGGTGAAGCCACGAGAGAGGGAAGCTCAGTCTGCAAGTGGGTTGGTATAGGGTGGCCCTTCAGAGTTTGTGCTGCATATGTGATCTCCGTGTGCCATTGCCTACCCTCAGCTGCCCCTCGTCCCCTCTCTGTTTGTGGTTAAAGACAGGTGGCCCCCAAGCCAGGTTTGGAGTCTAAGTACAGAGCACTAGCTGGTGAGCTCCTTCGTAGAAGTTTACGTGGATATTGGGTTCAAGTTAACACCATGCACACCACCGCTAGGGTTTGCTGAGGTCTTTGAAGTTGCACTTCACCTTTTTCAGAACAGTGGTCAGGGTCCTTCATATGTTCCCCCTTGCCCTTCTCTGACTAACCCCCCTCCACACACACACACACACACCCCCTTGCCCTTCTCTGACTAACCCCCCTCCACACACACACACACACACTGCCATCCCTACCCCAGGCACAGGCTGGGGAAAACTGGCCAATTGGAAGTGATGATCATAGTTGAAAATGAGGAGACACTGTTGGAGCAGTAGTCTGGTGTGTCCTGATCTCTCTCACAGGTCAGTTGAGAACAGCCGCTGTGGCATGATCTAGAAACTCGGTTTCCGGTTTGGACCTGTCTTCACGTAGGTACCTAGGTCTAGAGACTCAGGGAGACTGGGCTGAGGCCCAGTGAACTGTCCTTCTGCCCTGTCCATTTGGACGGCCTCCTGAGACACCCTGAATGGCCAACACTTTCAGACTGGGCTTTGGTCACAATATGACAAAGGTTCACTTGTCCAAGGGAGTGGAATACAGTTTTCAGGGATCATGTATCAGGTGTGGCCAAATCCCGGATGTCATAGCTTGTCACTCACCAAAGTGAATGAACGTAGGATGTAGGTCAAGCTGAGCCTCAAACATAGGCATCAAGACCAATTCAACCACAGCACTGTAGTCTTTCTGATTCTTTCCATTTGCTTTTCAATTCATAACAGCTCTGCAGAGCACATTAGGCAGTTGTGATTTTGTCGTTGTTGTTAAGTGCTGTCGAGTCTGTTCTGATCCATAGTGGCCCTGTGCAGGACCTTGTATAAGGTTTCCTAGGGGCGTTTGGTGAACCTGAACCGCTGACCTTATGGTTCAAACTGACTTTGCAGTTTGTGCCTTAACCCACAGCACCACACCAGTACTCAACAAGCAATTATAATCCCCGTTTAATGGACGAACAAACTGAGGCTGAGCAATTGATGTACTTATATGAAGACACACAGCGAACGGAGAGGCAGGACCAGATTAAGAACCCTGGTCCAGAACTCTCCTTAATCAAGGTTCTCTCCAGCTGTCTTTTCTGGAGTTCATTAAGTCTTTGTCCATTTCTGGCCTTATCACTGAAGAGGAGGAAATCACATGCCCTTCCATTGGCCCTTCACGGCTTGTCCTCTGCTGGGACCTGTCAGTCCCATCACAGTGGAATGTTGCCAAAGATCAGACCCCCTCTCTAAAAGTGGTGATGGTATTTAATAACTAATTACTCTAATGATCCTGCAGAAATGCTGGAGACCTGTTTTAGGAGAGATGTCAATTAGAGCCATCTGCACGGTGAATAAAGAAGCCCTACCCCAGCTGTACTGTTGAAACATGTTAGCGTTTTCCTACCAGCGGCCATATGGTACTTAACGAAAGTGAATTGTTCACACTGCACAACCCGCGCCTCCTGATGAATACGAGCATTTTGTTTTGGAAAATAGTTCTTCAATCGTGCAGAATATTTTTCAATGCAATAAGTAGCAAGTTGGAAACTGGCAAGCCTTGAATGCAAAAAGACTTCCATCACCTCAAGATGCTCTTCCCTCCATCCTAGCCCACCCCCTTGCCCCAGCCCAGCTGCCAAGCCCAGCTCCACCCCAGCTCCCAGAGTCCACCTGTGTCCGGTTCTCAGCATCTGTTTCTGAATCTGCTCAGAATTGCTGAGGCCACAGAGGGTTTTACCCACCCCACCTCAGCTTTTCTATTTGCATAAGCTGGAAGCAGGAAGCCTGGAGCCAGGTAGAATCCTAGCAGTGAGCTCTGTCTGGCAAGGCACAAGACAACCACCTTGGGCAAGTTACCCCAGAGCGGAAAAGTAGCACAGGGTGTGGCTTCAAAGAAGGGTTAAGGTTTTATTTGTGACTTAATTTGTTTTAAGAAGGGCAAAGCTCAGGCTGGCACCGGGATGTTCACAAGGTGGAGAAGCAACAGAAGTCTTTATCTAGCCACCTTGTCACCAGCATATGAACCATGAATCATTGGTGACTGGAAGTCCTGGTTACCTGATGGCTACTCCCTGACCTGTGCCAAGACAGTAGGGACCCAAGGGCCACTGCAGCCCATGAGTGCTTCCCTTTGAACTCGGATTGCTGAAAACAGGCATGTTGGGCTCTCATGGAAGTTTCAGAAACAGACTGTCTTAGTTTGCTAGTGCTACTGTAATGGAAATGCACAAGTGGATGCTTTAAAAGAACAGAATGTTGTTGTCTCACAGTTTGTTGTTATGTGCCATGGAGTCCGTTCCGACTCTGACCCTGTATAGGAAGCCAGAAATCCAAACTCTAGAGCCGGAGCGGGAAAACTTTCTTCTGCCGAAATTTATAACATCATTCATTCATGGGCCATATAAAATTATCAACTTAAAAAAAAATTACCCTGCTATATTTGGTCAAACATTTAATTAACTTGCCCCTAATGTGATGGACTGAAGTTCTGGTGTGGCTGTGGGTTAATGCGCTGGACTGCAAAGTTGGTTTGAACCGCAAAGTCTGTGGTTCAAGCTCACCAGCTGCTCCTTGGAAACCCTATACAGGGTCGCTGTGAGTCAGAACCAACTCAACAGGACTTAACAACAACAATGTGATGTCTGAACTATGGATGTCTTGTCAGGGCCAGACAAAATGATTTCATGGGTCTTATAAGGAGCTCTGGTAGCGAAGGAGCTCTGGTAGTGTAGTGGTTACGATTCAGGCTGTGAACTGCAAGGTCAGCAGTTCGAAACTACCAGCAGTTCCATGGGAGAAAGATGAGGCTTTTTGCTCCCATAAAGATTTACAGCCTTGGAAACCCTGCGCTATGAGTTGGAACCGACTCCACAGCACTTAACAACAACAACAACAACAATATGGCCTACTCCACGGCACTTAACAACAACAATATGGCCTATAGGCTGGATGTTCCCCACCCCTTCTCTGGAGGAAGGCTCCCTCTGTGGGCTGTGGAGGGAGGTCTTTGTCTCTGTTTTTCTGGCCCCAGCACTTTTCAGTTCCATAACGATCTCTACATGAAACCTATTTTTCCCCATTTGTGCTTGCTTCTTTCTGTCAAATCTGCTCTTTTTATATCTAAAAAGCCCTTAGTTTTAAGAGCCATCCTACAAACATTTGGGAGTCTAGGTATAGAGCTGTAGGATAAGCACTGGACTGCTAACCACAAGGTCGGCAGTTTAAACCCACCAGCCACGCTTTGGAAACCCTATGCAGGATTGCTATGAGTCGGAACCAGTTTGATGGCACTTAACAACAGCAGCAATACACACAGGGCCTTAATAACATAACAAAGAAAACTCTGTTTCCAAGTAGGATGACATCCACAGGTATAGGGGTTAGAATTCCAGCACATTTGGGAGGCGTGGTGTCATAATTCAATCTACAACACAGAACAAGGCTAATATCAGGCCTCTCTCAATGCTGAGGGTCTACAGAGACCCTCACACCAGGTTGAAGAACCAGGTCCTGGTGTGGCACTGTAGGATAAGCATTGGACTACTAAGCACAAAGTTGACAATTCAAAACCACCAGCCGCTCATCAGAAACCGTATACATAGTGGTCACTGTGAGTTGGAACCAGCTTGATGGCACTCAACAACGACAACAACGTATCGCCATCAGATGGTGCTGGGCAGGGGCCCTTCCCTCTCTCTTGGGGACTTGGTGGGCTCAGTGAGCTGTCAGAGCCATCAGGAGGGAGCTATTTTATTGCAGTCTGCTTGAGACCAACAGGATTTCATTGCCAGCAATATCTATTGAAGAACTTTCTCTAGAACCGAAGTCACTTATTAAAGCTTAATAAAAGGCAAGATTGACTGCAGTTAGTGATACAGAAGATCTGCTGCAAGTCCTGATACCCGAGACATTCTTCACAAAATCGTGGCCCCATAAATCTCACTTATTTCCAATTCAGCAACAACTGATCCCAAGTTACAATAATCATCCCAGGTTCATCCGAACACATCCTTAAAGGAAATCCTTCTGGGTGAAAAATGGCAGAAATGTGCTCACATCTGGCCCTGATCAACACACTGCTTTGCACATCTTCGCCCTAGGGAATTTCTCCTTCTCATTCATGCCTGATTCCAGAACGGACGTGTGTCTAACAGAACTATGGTGATGAATCCGAGGTGGCACAGCCACCTCAATGAGGGACCCCAGCAAGGTGACCAAGCCTCATGGCAGCCCCGACAGCACTTTACCAGGGAAGGTGCATAGAGCACCTCGGATAAGGCGCCAGCCTTTCCTTGAGCCCTCTGCTGCAGACCAGAATCCATCCGGCCGCCTTTCTCTCCAGGTCATGCCCAGTGGTTACCTTAAAGAGTTAACATTTCCCATATTGGATGGGGACTGCGAGGCTGGGGCCAGTTCGACAACATATGCTGCCTGGTCTGAACATGAATGCTGTGTTCAGATAATGAATTTGATGAATTGCATTATAAAATTTAAAAACAAATTTAAAACTCTATTAACTCACTGTAATGGCCTCGTCCTGGAGAACATAGACAGCATCGGCTCACTGGCAGGGAGAAAAACTGCTCTCCTCTGCAATGTGCTTCGCTGGCAGCAGAATGAAGATGAGTCAGGAGCTGGGGAAGGGTGTTGGGGGGCTCACACGTTGTTGGGGTCCCTGCACACTGCCTCCTTGCTGCCCCCTGGTCCTGCCCAGAGCCCTTGCAGTGCAGCAGACCTCACAGAATGCTGACCAACATCATTAGCCTGGGGCTCACTCACGTTCAAATCTAAACTCTACCTTTCATTTTTTTTAAGGGCAATTGCTTCTTTCAAGGCTGAGCCATGGCACTGACAAGATTGTAAGATTGTTTTGACTTCATTTGGGGCTGAGTTCTAGGCAGTGGGCAGCTCATTGGCCCCAGAGGCCTGTGGTTGTGGGTCAGCATGTGGGTGTCAGGCAGGAGGAGGTGTGCCCCAGTGTCACCCAGCCCCACCCTGGCGCTGTGAGAAGGGTCAGGGTGGCAGGTGGTCGGCTGCAAGCTTCTGCAGAATGAGGAGGACTGGGGAGGAAGGGAAGTGTTGGCTGAGTTCCAGACCACCAACTGGTGAGAGATGACCTTTTGTTGAACAAAACCAACAGCCCACAGCTGTGTGTGCACATGGGCAGGGGGACGCGATCAGCTGGCAGTGAGACCTGAGGGTGGGGGGCGTCTTGGGGCCAGGACTCAGGGGACACAGAGACCCCCAAGATGGGGAGTTTGAGTGCTGCCTGGCCTGGTTAGGGGGACATTTAACAGTTATTCTACCAGGAAGGGGCTTCTCTGTTTGAAGGATGGTTTGCTATCCTGCCCTGCATGGGCAGTAGTTTAGGGATATTCAGGGGAAGCAAAATGGTGGACTATACTATGGTAGGCTCTGGGTGCCCGTGGGCAGCAGTGAAACTGAGTGTGTATATGACTGTGTACAAAGGGTGTGTGGAGGATAGAGTGTGCGCTTGCTTGCATAGCTGTGTGTGTAAGAGCAGACTGTGCTTTCTGGTGTGATTGCCTTTGACCACCTCTGGGTGTCTGTGTGTAGTGGGGACTGTTGAATCCAAGGATAGCTGTCTTTTTGAGAGCTCCCTGCAATGCAGTGGGGATATAAAGGCTCGTTGAAAGAGCCTGAGAGTTCACCCCCTCTGGTCTGAGGGTGGGGTGGGCTGGACTGGGTATTAAGAGGACTAGAAGCCTGTGTGCAGCAGGATTCATGGCAGTTGGTGCCAGAGAATGAGGGAAACTCTGCTAGGAGTTAAGCAACTAATACAATATGGAGCTCCAGGTGGTGGGAGCAGTGTCTCTGTAACCTGCCAGGAGCCATAGCACTGGCTAGGCCCTGCAGCTCAAAGCCAGGTAGACTTGGGAACTCTCCAAAGAAGCCCCTTCAGTGGCTCTGGGTGGGTAGGGTGTTGAGCAAGGTGGGACAAAGTGAAAGAAGGTGACTTTTGCTTAGTTTGAGTACCCTCCTTTCCATAGGAATGTGGATTAACCTTGTAAATAAGAATTGGGGACATTTGCAGTAATGAAGAGAACAGAAATTCCTTGTGCTAGCACACTCAATAGAAGATCCATTTGTAGAGGGTTGAAATGCTAATTACAAGCCAACTATTCTTCCAACCTTTGCGAACCTCATTTGGGCTATTTTGTATAAATACAACAGCTCTCAGGGAAAAAAAATTGCTAATTAACTCCCACTATTCTAACTAAATGAGACTTTCCTATGGTATTAAAAAGGGAAAAAAGAAATGTATGTGTATAATGGAGTGTTCACACAACTCTTTTTTATGTACATAAAACCTTATGAATAGCGGTGAAACACTGTAAGGACCACAGTATTGAATATTGAAACATGAGAAAGAACACCAGAATATTGTCAGATACAGTGCCAGAAGATGGCCCCTTCAGGTTGGAAGGCACTCAAAATACAACTGGGGAAGAGCTGCCTCCTCAAAATAGAGATGACTATAATGATGCAGATGGAATAAAGCCCTCAGGACCTTCATTTGCTGATGGGTCACAATGCAGAATGAAGAGAAACAGCTATAAACATCCATTAATTAGTAATCAGAACATGGAATGCACGAAATATGAACCTAGGAAAATTGGAAATTGTCAAAAATGAAGTGGAACCCATAAACAGCAATATCTTAGACATTAGTGAACCAAAATGGACTGGCATTGGCCATTTTGAATCTGGCAATCATATGGTTTACTGTGCCGGGAATAGCAAAATAAGAAGGAATGATGTCACATTCATCATCAAAAAGAATATATCAAGATCCATCTTAAAGTACCACACTGTCTGTGATAGGATAATATCCATACACCTATAAGGAAGACTAGTTAATGCCAATATTATTCAAAGTTTGCACCAACAACCACTAAAGCCAGTGATGATGAAATTGAAGAATTCTACCAACTTCTTCAGTCTGAAATTGGTCAAACATGCATTCAAGATGTAGTGATAATTACTGGCAATTGGATACAAAGGTTGGAAACAAAGAGGAAGGATCTGTAGTTGGAAATTTTGAGCTTGGTGATAGAAACGATGCTGGAGATCACATGACAGAATTTTGTAAGCTCAATGACTTCATCATTGCTAATACCTTTTTTTTAAACAACATAAAAGATGACTGTAAACATGGACTTCACCAGATGGAAAACACAGAAATCAAATTGACTACATCTGTGGAAAGACACAGCAGAAAAGCTCCAAATCATCAGCTAAACCAAGACCAGGGGCAGACTGTGAAACAGACCATCAAATGCTCGTATGCAAGATCAGGCTGAAATTGAAGAAAATTAAAACAAGTCCGTGAGAGCAAAAATTTGACCTTGAATATATCCCACCTGAATTTAGAGATCATCTGAAGAACAGATTCGAGCATTAGACACTAAAGAACAAAGACTAGAATAGTTATGGGATGACATCAAGAATATCATACAGGAAGAAAGCAAAAGGTCACTGAGAAGACGAAAAAGAAGGAAAAGACCAAAATGGGTGTCAGAAGAAACTGTGAAACTTGCTCTCCAACATAGAGATGTTAAAGAAAATGAAAGAAATTGAGGAGGTACAAGAGCTGAAGAGAAAATTTCAAAAGGCAACTCAAAGAGACAAAGTCAAATATTATAATGAAATGTGCAAAGATCTGGAGTTAGAAAACCAAAAGGGAAGAACACGCTCAGCATTTCTCAAGCTGAGGGAACTGAAGAAAAAAATGCAAGCCTCAATTTGCGGTATTGAAGGAGTCTATGGGCAAAATAGGATTCTGTGGTCTTCTGGACCAAAGACCAGAAAAGTTGTGGGATGACATCAAGAACATGAAGCAAGCAAAAAGTCATTGAGAAGACGAGAAAGAAGAAAAAGGTCAAAATGGATGTCAGAAGAGACACTGAAACTTGCTCTCCAGCATAGA
>NW_006408534.1:17949452-18000035 GCF_000296735.1 Chrysochloris asiatica | reverse complement strand
TGATGAAGATCAAAGAGCACAGCCTTACGTATGGATTACAACTCAATGTAAAGAAAACAAAAATCCTCACCACTGGACCAATAAACAGCATTCTTATCATCTCTCATACTTCAGACATATTGTCAGGAGGGACCAGTCACTGGAGAAGGATATCATGTTTGGTAAGGTAGAGGGTCAGAGAAAAAGTGGAAGACCCCCAACAAGATGGATTGACCAAGTGGATGGACTCAAGCGTGGCAACAGTGGTGAGGTTGGCCCAGGATCAGGCAATGTTTCATTTTGCTGTGCATAGGGTCGCTATGGGTTGGTACCGACTCGATGGCAGCTAACAACAACAACAGGGGCAAAATATTGAATGATGCAGAAAGCATCAAAAGAAGATGGAAGAAAGACATAGAGTCACTGTACTAAAAAGAAAGAGTCGATGTTCAACCATTTCAGGAGGTAACATATGATCAAGAGCCAATGATCCTAAAGGAAGAAGTCCAAGATACATTGAAGACATTGGCAAAGAACAAGGCACTAGGAACTGATGGAAAACTAATTGACATTTTTCAACAAACTGAAGCAGCACTGGAGGCAGTCACTCATTTATGCCAAGAAATTTACAAGACAACTATCTGGTCAATTAACTGGAATATATCTGTATTTGTTCCCATTCCAAAGAGAGGTGGCCCAAAGGAATATAGAAATCATCAGACAGTATCATTGCTATCCCATGAGAGTAAAGTTTTACTTTACAAAAACAGCTGCAACTGAACATTGACAGAGAACTTCCAGAAGTTCCAGCAGAATTCAGAAGAGGATGTGGAACCAGTAATATCATTGCTGACATCAGATGGATTTTGGCTAAAAGCAGAGAATACCAGAAAGATGTTTGCCTGTGCTTCATTGATTGCACAAAGACTTCCAGTTGTGTGGATCATGACAAGCTGTGGACAACATTGTGAAGAATGAGTATTTTGCAACACTTAATTGTTGTCATGATGAACATGTACATAAACCAAGAGGCAATTCGTTCCAACAGAACAAAGGAACACCGAATCATTGAAAATTAGGAAATGTGTGTGCCAGGTATTCTTTCACCATACTTACTCAATCTGTATGGTGAGCACATATTCCGAGAGGCTGGGTTCTATGAAGAAAATGTGGCATCAGGATTGGAGGAAGACTCATTAATAACCTGTGATATGCAGATGATACAATCTTGCTTGCTGAAAGTGAGGCGGACTTAAAATACTTACTGATGAAGATCAAAGACCACAGCCTTTGGTTTGAATTGCATCGCAATGTAAAGAAAACAAAAATCCTAACCACTGGACCACTGGAGAAAAGATTGAAGTTGTCAAACACTTCATTTTGCTTGGATCCACCATCAACATTCTTGGAAACAACAGTGAAGAAATCAAATTGTATTGGGGAAATCTGCTGCACAAGATGTCTTTAAAGTGTTGAAGAGCAAAGATGTCAGCTTGAGGACTAAGGTGCACCTGACCCAAACCATGGTATTTTCAATAACCTCAAAAGCATGTAAAAGTTGAACAGTGAATAAGGAAGACTGTAGAAGAACTGGTGCATTTGAGTTACAGTGGTGCAGGAGAATATTGAAACTACCATGGACTGCCAAAAGAACAAACAGATCAGTCTTGGAAGAAGAATAGCCAGAGTGCTCCTTGGAAGCCAGGATGACCAGACTTCATCTCTCATACTTAAGACATATAGTCAGGAAGGACCAGTCACTGGAGAAGGATATCATGTTTGATAAAGTGGAGGGTTGGGTAAAAAGAGGAAGACTCCCAACAAGATTGATTGGCACAGGGGCAGCATCAATGGACTCAAGCATAGAAACAATTGTGAGGTTGGCTTAGGACTGGCCAGTGTTCCATTCTGTTGTGCATAGGGTCACCATGAGTCAGTGTTGACTCAATGACACCTAACAACAAATAATGCACCTGCAGTATTCTCACATGAACCATGTGAGAAGTACTAATGATTGAATGTCCCCAATCTTGAGAAAACCACTGGGGCAGCTTTCAGTCTGTCTCCCACTTCACCCTTCCTGTAGCAGGCTGGCACTGCAGATGTCGTAGTCTCTGTCCTGGGCACCCCATAGCACAGGAAACATTGGAATAACTTGGACTTTTGAATCATCCATCCAGAGCTCCAGTTGAATCCAGGTCCAGTGTTTTGTAGACCTGCCCAGGTCACTTAGCCACCAGGGTGCTCATGATCATTATTATAGTTTTATTTTTATTGAATAGAATTATGTGTGTGAAGAATTGGTCTAATGCCTGTTACATAATGTTAGTGGTGGCTGCCATCAAGTCGATTTTCAATTCACAGATCCCATGTGACAGAGAGAACTGCCCTATAGGACTTTCTTTATGTAAAGGAGCCTATAGCTAGGTCTTCCTCCTGGAGAGCTACTTACTGGGTGCGTTAAAACTAACAACTGTTTAGTTAGTGGTCAGGCACTTGTTACATAACAGCCTTTCAATGAAAGATAGCTCTTATTATGTCTCATTGCCTTTGTTGACATACAGTGTCTTCCCAGCCTGGAATTTTCTTCTCTATCTGGCCTTCTGTTAAGGTCTGTGCATCTTTAAAGATGCCCCTGCCTCCGAAAGCCTTAGCCAGAATGGTTGACTCCTTTGTAGTGTCACAAGTTGCTAACTTGTGTCCCAACCTAGATGCCACTCCTCCTTCTATCCTATCTATTTATTCAGTGAGCTAAGCCTGTTTCCCCATCTATGCTGAGCTTCTTGCATCATTTGCCCATACTTGCAATGGCAGCTCCTTGCACCATGCTGCAGCCAGAGTGAGTGTTGGAGAAACATTTATAAAGAGAAAAGGTTTAAATTGTTATATGAAATTGAGGTTCCACAAACCTCTTTTAGACTTCAGTGGTTCAAAACATCCCTCCTTGCCAGACTATGTGAATAGCTACTCAACTGCAGAATTGGACTGGAGTGTGCTTGTAGGGTGGGGGCTCGGGAGTGCCGTTTGTCGTGACTCAGAGCTGAAGGCGTCTTGGACATCACAACCTAGGACCCCCCAACAGACTCCAGTCCTTTAATTCTATTGGTGTTGCAGCAATATTGACTGGCTTTAAAAGAAACTGCTAAAATGCACTTTAGTATTCTGGCCTGAAGGAAATTTTGGGGCTGATGAAAATGGTCTATACATCTCGATGATTATGCAGGTGTATACATTGCCAAAACTTATAATATACATTTAAGGTCTGAGCATTTACTTTATGGAAAGTACATCTCCATAAGTTGTTGGTGTTGTTAAGTGACGTCAAGTCAGTTCCCACTCATAGTGACCCTGTATAGAGTTCCCCAGGAGTGACTGGTGGGTTAACAGCTCAGTGCTTATCCTATAATGCCATGCCAGAACTCCAAGCCAAACTTGCTGCTCTCAAGTCAATTCCAAGTCATAGCAACCCTAGGGGAGTTTCTGAAGCTGTAAATCTTTACCAGAGCGTAAAGCCTCTTCTTTCTCCCATGGAGTCTTTGGTGGATTTAAACTGCTGACCTTGCAATCAGCATCCCAACGTATAACCCACTAGCCACCAGGGCTCTTTCTCCATAAATTAGTTAAGTTGAAAAAAAAAAAAAAGCAGCCTGAGCAGTCTTGCCTGTTCTGGTCTTCCTGTCATCTCGCCACTGTGGGTGAGGTGGTGTTGAGAAGTGTGGCTAAAAGTCAAATGTCAGAGGATTGTGCTGGGAAGAAAAAGCACAGAACAGCCTCTGCATTTGTAGACTGTAATCCTTTCAATCCTGAGATATACAGATAGATGGTCCCAACCCTCTCCCCAGAGACCGTGTTCTGCCTCTGAAGAAGTGTCGAGCTCACCTATGCCATCACTGCTGATGAACTTCCTAGGGGTGGGGGCTGTCTCTCACTATACCTACTGTCACAGAGTTGATTCTGAAACATCACATCGACTCTAACAGAGTAGAACTACTGAGAATTTCTGAGACTATAAATCTTTTCGGGAACAGATAGCCTCAACTTTCTCCCATGCCAGAATTGCTAATAGATTTGAACCACTGCCCTTGTGGCTAGTAATCCACTGTGTAACCCATAGCACCATAAAGAAAAGAAAATAACCAAAAACAGTGGTTCTTGAGTCACTTCTAACTCATGGTATCCCCATATGTGTCACCGTAGAAACTGTACTCTATAGGATTTTCAATGGCCACTTTTTCAAATGTAGCTTGCCAGACCTTTCTTGCAAAGCACCTCCAGGTAGATTCGGCCAGCCTTTCAGTTAGCATTGAAGGAATGTGTTAACCACTTGTGCCACCTAGGATCTCTTTCACTAGAGGGGAGAGGGTTAAGATTCATGTCAAGTTCATGGGCTGTGCCTGCCTTCTGACCCCTTGTATTTCTACATCTCCACTGTCAGAGGCACTGCTTGTCTCTGGAGTTGATTTCTGGTTCTGGAAACAAAAGGGTGGAAAACAGAGGTTATCTCTGATGACCTACCCATTTTAAAACCAGAGTGTAGACCCTTCCAGAGAGATGGGCATCCTTTCTGAGAGCTGGGGCCCCTCCAGCCACCCAGAGGTAGGCACACACAGTCACACGACTGGTTTAACGAGATTTTCTTATGTTGACACTCTTGGGCATAAGCCAGCTTCAACCTGACAACCAAAGGGTGACGTTTACTTTATAGCTCAAGAAACTCCCAGCATAATAATTAGGGTGACTCCCCTCCTCAAGACGCCAGGGGCTTCTGGCTGCAGAAACTGGAGCAGACTTTGTGGCAGGCAGCCTGGCTGTCAGGGTGAATTGGTTCTTGGCCTGTAATAGGTAGTGACACCCAGGTCCTGACGCAAGCATACAGTGGAATCTATGGGAGAAGGCAGCTCTCCACCTCTGCCTCGGGGCCAGATTTGATTGTGCTTTGAATAACGTAATGTTGTGCCTGTTACTGGTCATAGGTACAGGAAACCCTTTGCACACTCAGGGGAAAGAGCAACCTGTGAAAGCAACATTCTGTAAGGTGGCTGCTGACCTTTATGTTTGCAAAAGAAAATAAGTCCTTGAAGGTCTGTATGATGAATGTCCTTTAGGATGCCTTGAGTGATACAGTTAATGCACTCTGTTGCTCTGAAAGGTTTGGAGATTCAAGCTCACCTACAGGTGCCACAGAAAAAGACCTAGTGATCCACATACTTCTGACAAAAAGCAACTGCTGAAAACTCTACTGAGCACAGTTCTACACTGACACATGAGATGGAATCGATTCAAAGGCAATACGTTTAGGAAGACAACGAGAGGCTCTACTAAAAATACTTTAACTCCATTCTATGGGAAGAAACTATATACAGTTTATCCTCTGCTGATGCAAATAACTACACACCACACATTGCAAAGGAAGGGCATTGACATTGTAAGACAAACTTCGAGGTGTTTTTTTTTTCATACGTAATGAAAATAAAACACGCTCATATGCCAGCAACCACCATCCCTCAAGGTATGATGAAGGACTGTTGGGCATCTATCTCATAGCCCCTTTTGTCTGCCATGTTCCTGTTCTCTGCAGAGTCTCAGTGTCTGTTCACTGGCCTCACTCCCACCAGCCCACCTCTCAATATCACTTTCGAGCATCTGGCTTCCATTCTCCACTCCCAGTACCATCTGTGTCTCTAGGGTTCAGTCAGTGGATGCTCACCCCAGGCAGCCTTGCAGCTCTGACTTCCCCTCGCTCCTCCTGGGTATTCTGTGGGTTGAAAAAGGGTTTCACTTTGTCTTCTACGTCGTGCTCCTGTGAAGGGAAGGGCCTGTAAAATCCTTTGGGTTGAAGAGTACCTTCGGGATTGGGTTTGAATTCTCGACTCCCCAGTGGACAGAAACATGAACTCCATGACACCTCCTTTGTAACACAATTATCCATGAACTCATACACACAGAGACACACACGTCTCCAGCAGATCAAGAGGAGGGCATCCTGTTTAACCACTTCATGTCCAATATTATGTCAACTTAGAATCCAGAGTTGTTTTGATAAATCAGACTTCATCTGTTGGCAGAATTTGGACCAGAACCACAGGGAATAAAGGAATCAGAAGCCCCGTCGCTGGCTTTTGGAAAGGGATGGCCCGTCAGTTCTTTGCTGAGATTCTGGGCATTTGGAGTTTGACTTCTTCCAAAAAACTACATATTGGGAGAGAATCTGAGGACACAGGGCTCCAGACAGCCTAGCACCTCCATGCTTAATCAGAGTGGGAAGGGCTGAGTTCTTACGAAGTCCATTAGACCCTCGGTCTGATATTTTGAGCTGCTTGAGGCTTTGGAATGTGTCTAGGGAATGTCAGAACTCATGCAATAACCCCATGATAGCAGGAAACATTTCCAAAATCCTATAATGACTTGTCCATGAATAAAAGGAACTTCAGGTCTTTGAAGCAAGCACTGAGTGTACCCACAGACCTTGGGCAGAAGGCTAGAAGGTGGTTGAATCCTAAAGCCCAGTTGTAGTTAGTTACTGTCAAGTTGACTTCAACTTATGACGACACCATTTACAACAGAACAAAATGTTTTCCAGTTTGGTGCGGTCATCATGATCATTGGCACATTTATCTTCCAACACTCGGAGACAGTCTTCTGTAGCATTCCGTAGTTTTCTTATTGACTAATTTTCAAAAGTAGATCATTAGGTGTTTCTTCTTATTCTGTCTTAGTCTGGAAGCTCTGTTGAAACCTGTCCACCATAGGTGACCCTCCTGGTATTTGAAATACTGAAGGTGCAACTTCTAGCATCATAGCAACGTGCAAATTTATCACAGTGCAACAGACTGACAGGTGGTGGAACTCCACAGTTAGCATCTGGGAAAGCAGAGGCAGGAAAGGAGAAAGAGCTTGTCCAAATTCACACCACCAATAAGTGGCAGAACTTGGACTGGACTTCAGGCAACCTCTGATTCCCAGTTCAGGAGTACTTTGACGACATCAATAGAAATATGTTCTGCGTGGGACAGTGCTTTCCAAATGTCTGTGGGCACACGAGTCTGCTGAGGAGCTGTAAAACACTGATTCTGATTCCCTGGGTTGGGGTGGGGTCTGAGAGCCTGCATGTCTAACAAGTTCCTCAGTGATACCAAGCTGCTGGTCCACAGACCACGCTTAGAGAAGCACAGAGATGTGAAGTCAGCTTCACTTGCATGGAGGCCAGATGGTTTTGCTGCAAAATTGGAATTCCTAATTTTCCACCATATCTGCTTGGTTCCATTCTCATTCTATGTCATTTTTACCAAGATGTCTACAAGGAGGTCCTCAAAAACCCTTTCTCAGAGTCTTGTTCCCTATTTCTCAGACTCCTTCAGGTTGTGGGAAGCCAGATCATGACTGAAATGTGCACTCCAGACACAAGAGTGTGCCTGCTGTGTAGTGAGATGTGCATGAGGATTGTCTTTTAGCAGAAGGACACTGTGTGGAATATGTCACTCCGTTAGTTGTCTGGGCTGCCTGTTAACTAACACTAGCATATAGTGTCTGTCCTCTACATTTTATGAAGACAGGACAATAGTGCCACTGATAACTTTCCAAATAAGAGATCCTCAGTTGCAAGATTGTCAGGGCTTCTGCTTTCTCCACCAGTTCTTACTTACCCTTTCCAGAGCCTCGATTGAGGAAAGAACAAATAACCAGTGTCCAACAAAACAAATAATGATCCCTGAATGTGTGCTCTTGCTCTTTCTTTCTCATCAATCCCGTGGACTTTAATTCTGAGATTTCTTTTTCTCTCTCTCTCATTCTCTTTTTTTCTTTCTTTTTTTCCTTCCTTTAAAATACAAATTGACTATAAGATTGATTATTGTCTGGGTTCTGAGTTCAAAACAAATTCAGAAAACTGGTCTAAGAGGAATACAGCAGCAAGAATTTTTTGCTAGAGGTTAATTGGGAGTCCTGGTGTGGTGCTGTGGGCAAATGCATCAGACTGCAAAGTCATTTGAACTGCAATGTCAGTGGTTCAAGCTCACCAGCTGCTCCTTGGAAACCCTATACAGGGTCGCTATGGGTTGGAATCAACTCAATAACACTTAACAACAACAATCTGGAGTGAGAGTCCCTGAGTGACACAAAAGGTTAAAACGCTGGGCTGCTAACTAAAAGCTAGTGGTCTGAATCTACCCAGAGGTACCTCAGAAGGAAGGCCTGGCCATCTACTTCTGAAAAACCAGCCATTGGAAACCCCATGGAGCTCAGTTCTGCCCTGACACACAGGGGGCACCATAAATTGTAATCAAGTCTACTACAAATGGGAATCTGAGGTGCTGCAAGACAAATCACTAAAATTCAATGTGCAAATCTAGAAGGCACAGCAGTCTGGGGCCAATTACTGTAAGGATGGTGGGTCCTACAAGCCTCCTTGGATCCTGAGGATAATGCTGTTTACAGACCTATCGCCTCATATTAAGGAATCCTGGTGGAACCACTGGGTTAAGCATTCAGCTGCTAGCCGAAAGGTGAGCTGTTCAAACCCACCAGACACCCTATAAGAGAAAGGCGCAGCAGTCGGCTTCAGTAAAGGCTCACTGCCTTGGAAACCCTATGGGCAATTCTGTGCTGTCCTACAGGGTCACTATGAGTCAAAATCGACTCTACAAAAATGGGTTCCACATTGGGTTTTTGTTTTTCATTTTTGGTATGACCTCTAGTGTCCTGAATTCTGTATTTAGCATATTTCAGAATATTCTTTCTTTCTTTCTATATTTCAGAATATTTTGTGTTTAAATACCTAAAATGTTTTGATTTTTTTTTAAGATGGGACATTTCAAGGAATAAATTTCAGTTATCTCAAAATTATGTCAAATCAGTGTCCCACATGGTCTCCCTGTATTCAGTTTTCCGAACAACAAGACTGAGTAATAATCCTCGCAGACTTGGTTGGTTGTGGTTTTCTCTTTGTCCCACCTCTTTGTGACGTCATACACCTCTGTTCCTTGTGTTCCCTTTTCCCAGTCTCTTATATAGTACTGCCCCTAATTCTAATCTTGCTGTATTTGTACTTTTCTCTCTCTTCAGTTTGATCACTTGCCCCCTAAACCCTGAGGATTCCCAATCTTGTGTTTCCATTCTCCTGTAAATAGCCTTCATCCTGGTATCCTCCCGCACCTCAAATTCTATTTACCCCGAACCAAAATCCTCCATGTGCTTTGCAAATCTATACACCCACTTCAGCAGTCCCCATTTCAGGAAATGGCAGCACCATCCCTGTTACGGGGAGTTGGCTCTAGTGTCGCCTTCTGTTGTAACTACTCATTTCTGGCTTTTTCTCTCCTCACATGGCTAACACCACAGCACTCCTCCCTCCACTGTCATATCATGTCCTATATGGTCTCCCTGTTTCCATCTTTGAATCCATGTCTCTCACGTCTGCCTCCAGTCCTGCAGAGGTGTTCCCTCTTCCTCACACTCTCTCCCCCAATGAACCCTTTGTCCACACCTGTACTGTCAAATAGAGCTGTGTGACTGGCTTCATTCTCCTCCCAGCAGACTTAGCTCTCTGTCTATGATGAGGGAAATGGCCAGGAGCAGATTCAGCTAATGTCATCCTTACTATCTTGAATCCCAAGGAAGAGAGACCCTGGTCTAAATTTGTATATTGGATCTTACAGATGTGGAGCTCTTTGGGTCATGAAATCAGTAATCATAGCCAAGGGATTAGAGCATACTGATTTTCCTGGTCTGCATCCCATGCTTAGCTAGTGGTGGGTCTTGTCACCCAAACCATGCCTAATGAATTCTGCATGGGGAAGGAAGATCCTGTTAACAGATGAAGTGGGAATGGATATTAGAAAGACAGCACTGATTCCACAACTGAATTCTAGTCTGAATCATTCTCCCTTTCTTCATTTCATACTAATATACTGGATGCCTGGTAAAGTGTCTGAATAGATGCTCAATAAATATTTGATGCAGAATGGATGGAAAATGGATCTGTGGATGGGTGGGTAAGTGAGGGATGAAAGAAGAATGGACAAGTATAATATTCAGCACTGTGCTGTGGAGTGTTGTGGGGAAGGAAAAAGGTGAGAATTCAAGGGTTCACTTTCAGGCTCAGCAAAATCACCACTTACCTTCTTATGGCCTAAATTCTTAGGGATTGGTCCAGCCCTGCTAGACAGTGTGTCATTGAGGGCAGGGCTTGCCAAACTCATCTCAGCAAGCCTTCACAGCCCCTGGCAAGGTGCTAGGTGTTTGTCCGGGGCTGACTGATGGGCCCCAAGAGCCTGGAAGCAGCTCTGAGCATCGCTTTGTCTTAGTGGGATAGTAGGACAGGTACTGACCAGCCAATGTAGGTTGACTCTTGGTGTCTGAGGCAGAAATTCTCCCAGGATTCCTAGTCTCATATGTTCACCATTCTTACTCAAGCCCCTTGCAATTGAAAACAAGGCTTCCCCCCCCCCCCTTTTTTTAAGTACAAGCCAACAAAGAGCGCATAATTGGTGCTCCCAGCAGACAGCAGCAAGGCTGATGCCTTCTTCTTGTGCAAGAGGATTTGTGGATTGGGGCCCAAAGTCCGGATCCCGGAAAACAGTAGGTGTCTCTTCCATCCAAAAGCTCTTGTTCCTGGCAGGGGCAGTGGTGGTGCGGCTGCTGTAACTGTCTAGTAAACTGAAGAATTAATCCTGGGAAGTAATTAGTACTCCTGGGAGTGGCTGTGTGTTGTCGGCACATTGGTGGCCTTGGGAAGCAGCATTAACAAATGTTAAGGGCTCTGTCAGGCAGTCAGTGTGGTGCTGATGTTTTGTTGTGTTTTGTTGTTATTTCCATCCCTTTAATCTCTTGTTTGAAACAGTCTTTTGGAATTTGGCAATCATGTTTCTTCCATGGCTGGTTGGTCCTTTTCTCTTCCTTCCCTTCCTTCCTTCCATCATTTCTCTTTCTCTCTCTGTGTGTTTATTGATGAGCAAAAATTAGTCTAGGCATTTAAAGGAGTTATTTCAGTCTCAGAAGACTTGACTGTCTGGACGATTATATATCCAGGGACATTCCTCCAGATGAGAAGTTGAGGCCTGACCTGAGATTATCACATTTGCTAAGCCAGGCTTGCTGGGGCAGGTTTTCCTATCTTAATGCCTCTGCTTCTCCCCTCCCTCCAACCCTCCCTGTTTTCATAGTGTGTGCTCTCTGGCGGAGAAGGCTCATTTTCAGAGTTTGGCTCTTTGAGGAATTTCTGAGTCTCTTGCTTTCTGGAGTTGACCTTTTCTGCAAAGGATGTATAGTGCTCAAGACTTGTTGGGCATTTGGATGTAGACAGTCCCTGGGGAGCCAAAGTCCAGTCTCTGTCCTTCCTGTATTCTCTCCCTAAGGTGGAAGAAGTGGAGGGTCCATTCCAGCACGGACAGTCTACTGCCCGAACCCTAAGGAACTTTGCCTGGACCAGCCATGAGTGCTTAGCCCCAGGGAGTTTGAATCTGGAAGATGGGTTTGGGAACAGTCGGCCTGTGCCTTTCTTCTGGGACAGTGGAGAGGAGGAACTGGGTCTAGCCAACACTCATGCATTTCTTGTTATGTTTGATCCAGGCTCCCTTTGACTCTGACCAACTCACATTCAACTCTCTAAGGTTCAATCTCATCATATGTAAAATAAGATTATATCAGTCAGAGCAGACTTACAGCTAAACCAAACAACTTCAGAATTATAGTGGATTAATAGATATATTTATGGATGATATTTAATATAATGTTTCTTTCTCAGGACGTAGTTCAGAGTGGACCAGGAGGAAGGAGTTCTGCTTCATGAGTTCAGTAGGGACCAAAGCTTCTCCAAGGGCCTCTGCAGTGAACAGAGAAAGAGAGAGAGGATAGAGAAAGTCTCTTCGTTTCCTAGGGCTACCATAACAAAACACCAGAAAGTGGGTGGTTTTAAGCAACAGAAACGGATTGGAGATGAGTGGTCCAAACCAGAGTATTAAGCATGTTGATAACTACTGAGGCTCTCTCCATCCTTGACTCGTAGCTACAGCTGTCTTCCTTGTCATACAGTTGTTTTTCCTGTCTGTCTCTGCTTCTATGTAGCTCCTCTTTTATAAGGACGCCAGTCATATAGGATTGGGACCCACCCTACTCCAGTATGACCTAAATGCTAACATTTTCGAAAGCCCTATTTCCAGAGTCATATTCACAGGAATAATGTAAAAGGGTGAAGACTTCGCCATATCTTTTGGGGGGATACAATTCAATTTTCCCATCCCTAAAGGAGCTCTGGTAGCGTAGTGGTTACGAATTGGGCTGCGAACCTTAAGGTCAGCGGTTTGAAACTACCAGCTGCTCCGCGGGAGAAAGATGAGGCTTTCTACTCCCGTAAAGATTTACACCCTCGGAAACCCTGTACAGGGTCGCTATGGGTCGGAACCGACTCGATGGCACTTAACAACAACAACAATAGTGGTTACAAGTCGGGCAGCTAATCTCAAGGTCAGCAGTTCGAAACTACCAGCAGTTCCACAGGAGAAAGATGAGGCTTTCTGCTCCCATAAAGATTTACAGCCTCGGAAACCCTGTACAGGGTCACTATGAGTCAGAACCGACTCCACAGCACATAACCACCACCACCATACAAATCTAAGAATCAAATCAAACCCACAGCCATTGAGTTGATTCTGACTTATAGTGTAGTATTATGAGTTGGGCTGTTAACCTCAAGGTTAGCAGTTCGAAACTACCAGCTGTTCCAAGGGGGGAAAATGAGGTTTTCTACTCCCATAAAGATTTACAGCTTCAGAAACCCTGTGCAGGGTCTCTGTGAGCCAGAACCAACTCTACAGCACATAACCACTACCACCACCACCACCACAGCGTACAGACCTAAACAAGTCCAAGTCGAAGAGCCTCATGGGGTTTCTCAGGCTAGAAATCCTTACAGAAGAAGACTGCTGTCCCCTTTCTCCTGTGGGGCGGCTAGTGGGTTCAAACTACCAATCTTTTCATTAGCAGCAGAGGGCTTAATTATTCAGACCTGTTGTTGTTGTTAAGTACCGTCAAGTCGGTACTGACCCATAGCGACCCTGTACAGGATGTCCAAGGCTGTAAATCTTTAAAGGAGCAGAAAGCCTCATCTGTCTCCCACAGAGCGGCTGGTAGTTTCGAACTACTGACCTTAAGGTTCGCAGCCCCATTTGTAACCACTACGCTACCAGAGCTCCTTCATTCCCTCTAGAATTCATTCAGATCTAGAGGACTCAAATTACTATCACTCAGATTCCCCACACATTGGTGAGAATGAATCCCTCCACCCCCGTTAGATGTAAGGGGACGGGGAGTAGTCACCTGCTGTGGTCCCTGGGAGAGAGGAGGGCAGGGGTGTTCGGCACATGAGCAGTCTCACCTGCTGAGGTCCTAGAGAGAGAGGAAGGCAGGGGTGTTGGGCGCATGAGCAGTCTCTGCCATAGCAGTAACAATAAAACTTCCCTTCCCAGGCTGCTAAGTTGTTAAGTGTCGACAAGCCAATTCTGACACACAGAAACCCTGTAAAGTTTTCCGAGGAGCGACTGGTGAGTTAGAACCACCAACCTTTCAGTTCAAACTGACCTTGAAGTCCACTGTTTATTCCACCGTACCACATCAGGACCCCAGGCTGCTTATAAAGGTTCAATTTGAAACTTAACTCTCAAGCTGAGTGTCTGGCCCCTAGTAGACACAAATATATATTGTTATTTTTCTTCTCTTTCCCCTACCCGATATTCCCTTGAGGTTTATGCAAATAGCAGACCAAAGCAAGAAATTAAATCCATGTCCCTCACCTCTGAAGCTACTTATTTCTTATTTCCTCACAGTGTAACATTTCATTAGACCTTCCAGATGGGGAAAGAGCAAGCAGATTAAAAGTCAGATAGTGCCTAGAAGCTTGCTTCATTGGTTTCTGGGACGGGTGCTGCTTCAAAGCTATTTGGTATTTCCACTGCCGAAAGGCCTTCTCTGGAGTAGTTGTGTTTTAATAAATGGCTGCATGAGTAATTTTCCTCAAAGGAATTGCATCGAGGATGTGTATGTTCCTGGGGGAAACTGGCTGCTCCCTCTGAGTGTGCCTGGTGCTGGTACATTATGAATAGGATGCCTGGGGCTGCCGGAGCCCATCCACTCTACCCACCCTGTGCTCATCACATTATCTCTGAGACCCAAGAGCAGACTCCTAGGTTCTTTGGAGAGTGCTGGACAGGGAGTCAGGATCCGAAGCCTGAGTATAGTACCACATGGGAGTCTTGACCACAGTTCTGAGGAGATATTTTGCCCAACCTGCCTGAACTGTTCCTCCTTAGTGCCATAACAAAACAACAACAACAACAGCAAAACAATTTAAAAAACACTTTATTGAACATACCTTGGCTAATATTTGCCCCCTTCCTATATGGGTACCCTGATGGGTAAGGCAGGTAGGAGGAAACAAGAGAAGCCTCCATCAAGGTGTGTGTGTCTGTCTGTGGGGACAGGAACCACACTAATGTGGGACTGCACCATTCATTCCTTCATCTGAGCCAAGATGCAGCGGTGAATAGAGCTGGCTTGTGGAGAACAGCATTAAATCAGTCAGAAAATGGTCTCAAGAGCCCCACTGCTAGGGTTGAATCGTGACACTTTTTAACTGGGTGAATCTGGTTTGGGTACATAACCTTTCTGAGCTTCAATTTACTCATCTGGAAAATGGAGCTAATCATCTTAATAGTTGCCTCATGGATTACTATGTGGCTCAAATAAGTCAGTATTTATAAAGCACTACTGTGACACTGTAGGATCCTCGCTAGGCTTTTAACCAAAAGGTCAGTAGTTCAAACCCACCAGCTGCTCCTTGGAAACCCTCTACAGGGTTGCTGTGAGTCAGAACCGACTCATTGGTACTTAACGACAACTCTTATAGATCAGATTCCTTGTGTGGCTCTATAGGATCAGCCCTGTACTGCAAACCACAAGATCAAGTTCAAACTCACCAGCTGAACTGGAAACACCATACAGGGTCTCTGTGAGTAGGAACAGACTCAACAGCACCTAACGATGATGACTCTTATAGATCAAATCAACTACATCTGTGGAAAGGGACAATGGAGACATTCAATATCATCAGTCAAAACAAGGCCAGATGCTGACTGCAGAACAGATATCGATTGTTCATATGCAAGTTCAAGTTGTAGATAAAGAAAATTAAAGTAAGTCCATGAGAGCCAAAGAAGGACCTCGAGTATATACCACCTGAATTTAGAGACCATCACAAAAATAGATTTCACTTATTGAACACTAATAATCAAAGACCATGTAAGTAGTGGGATGACATCAAGGACATTATACATGAAGAAAGCAAAAGGTCATTAAAAATTCAAGAAAGAAAGAAAAGTCCAAAATGAATATCTGAAGAGACTCTGGAATTCACTCTTGAATGTAGAGTAGCTGAAGTGAAAGGAAGAAATAATGAAGTAAAATAGCTAAACAAAAGATTTCAAAGGGCAACTCCAAAAGACAAAGTATTATAATGTAATGTGAAAGACCTGGAGTTAAAAACCCAAAGGGAAGAACACACTCAGTGTTCCTCAAGCTGGAAGAACAGAAGAAAACAAAATCAAGCCTCAAGTTATAATATTGAAAGATTCTATGGGCAACATATTGAACAACACAAAACCTAAGCCCACTGTCACCAAGTCACTTCCAACTCACAGCGACCCATGGAGGGTTTCCAAGTCTGTAAATCTTTATGGAAGCAGACAACTTCATCTATCTCTCACAGAACAGCTGATGGGTTTGAACCATTGACCTTGTAGTTCAAATCCCAACACCTAGCCCACAGTGCTAGCAGGGTTCCTTATTAAATGGCACAGGAAGCATCAAAAAAAGGTGGATGGAATATGCAGTCACTGTACCAAAAATGAACTGGTTAGCAGTCAACTATTCAGGAGATAGCTTATGATCAAGAATCAATGGTATTGAAGGAAGAAGTCCAAGCTGTACTGAAAGCATTGAACAAAAACAAGGGTCCGGGCTGAGTTTTGAAGCTGCTGCTGCAAGTCGGATTTCACTGCTGCTCTTTGCCGCCACTCACCTGCCTGACATGCACTCCCGATTCCTTCCTCTTCCAAAACCAGCATGGCAACTCTCCAGGATCAGCTGATTCAGACTCTTCTTAAAGAAGAACAGACCCCCCACCCCCCAGAATAAGATTACAGTTGTTGGGGTTGGTGCTGTCGGCATGGCCTGTGCCATCAGCATCCTAATGAAGGACTTGGCAGATGAACTTGCTCTTGTTGATGTCATGGAAGACAAACTGAAGGGAGAGATGATGGATCTTCAACATGGCAGCCTTTTCCTTTGAACACCAAAAATTGTCTCTGGCAAAGCCTATAATGTCACTGTAAATTCCAAGCTGGTCATTATCACAGCAGGAGCACACCAGCAGGAAGGAGAAAGCCGTCTTTATTTGGTCTAGCGTAATATGAACATCTTTAAATTGATCATTCCTAAGGAGCTCTGGTAGCGTAGTGGTTACGAATCGGGCTGCGAACCTTAAGGTCAGCGGTTCGAAACTACCAGCCGCTCCGCGGGAGAAAGATGAGGCTTTCTACTCCCGTAAAGATTTACACCCTCGGAAACCCTGTACAGGGTCGCTATGGGTCGGACCCGACTCGACGGCACTTAACAACAACAACAACAATGTGAACTACAGCCCAAACTGCAAGTTGCTTGTTGTTTCTAATCCAGTCGATATGTTGGTTGGAAGATAAGTCACTTTCCCAAAAACTGTGTTATTGGTAGTGGCTGTAATCTGGATTCAGCACGGTTCAGTTTCCTAATGGGAGAGAGGCTGTAAGTTCACCCACTAAGCTGCCATGGGTGGGTCCTTGGAGAGCATATAGACTCTAATGTGCCTGTGTGGAGTGGAGGGAACGTTGTTGGTGTCTTCCTGAAACATCGGCACTCTGATTTAGACACTGATGCAGATAAGGAACAGTGGAAAGAAATTCACAAACAGGTGGTTGACAGTGCTTATGAGGTGATCAAACTGAAAGGCTGTCCCTCTTGGGCCATTGGACTATCTGAGGCAGACTTGGCAGAAAGCATAATGAAGGATCTTAAGCAGGTATATCTAATTTCCACCATGATTAAGGGACTCTATGGGATTAAAGATGATGTCTTCCTTAGTGTTCCTTGCATCTTGGGACAGAATGGGATCTCAGGTGTTGTGAAGGTGATGCTGACTCCTAAGGAGGAGACCCATCTGAGGAAGAGTGCAGATACACTGTGGGGTATCCAGAAAGAGCTGCAGTTTTACATTCTGCCATTGTATCACTTCACTGTGGAGGCGGCAAAGGGATTTTAATTGTACATGTCCTTTTTATCTGATATGTGATTAAAGCAGTAAAATTACTGGGAAAAAAAAGAAAAAAGCAAGGCTCCATTAATTGAGTCTGGTTTTGGCTCAATTAAGATGCACCAAGTGAGATGTTTCAACAAACAGATGCAATGCTGGAATTGCTTACTTGAATATGTCAAGAAATTTGAAAGACAACTATTGGGCAAAGAGATCCATATTTATGTCCTTTCAAAGTAAAGGTGATTAATCCAACATAATAAGGAAAATATTTTTTAAATATATCGTTAATATTACACACAAGTAAAATTTTGTGGAAGAAAATTCAAAAATAATTGCAGCAGTACATCAACAGGGAACTTCCAGAAAGTCAACATGGAATGAAGGAAATCATTGCTGATGTCAGCTAGATCTGCTGAAAACAGAGGATACCAGATAGATATTTGCCTTGTTTTGTTGACTATGCAAAGTTATTTGACTGTGTGTATCATAACAAATTATAGATAACATTACAAAGAATGAGACTTCCAGAACATTATATTGTCTCATGCAAAATCTGTATATAGACCAAGAGGTAGTTGAACAGAACAAGGGATTACTTCATATTTCAAACTTTAGAAAAGGTGTGTGTCAACGTTGTATCCTTTCACCATACTTTATTCAATCTGTATGCTGAGCAAATAATCAGAATTGGAGGAGGACACATTAACAATCTGTGAAGAGAACTTGAAACACTTACTGATGAAGATCAAAGATGACAGTCTTCAGTATGAATTACACCTCAACATAAAGAAAACAAAAATCTTTACAACTGGACCAATAAGCAACATCATGGTAAACAAAGAAAAGATAGAAGTTGTCAAGGATATCATTTTACTTGGATCTACAATAATGCTCATGGATACAATAGTCAAGAAATCAAATGGCATATTGTATTGGGAAAATCTGCTGCAAAAGACCTCTTTACAGTATTAAAGCGCAAAGATGTCACTTTAAGGAATAAGGTGTACCAGACTCAAGCCATGATAGTTTCAGTAGCCTCATACACATGAGATATGTGGCCAACGAATAAGAAAGACTGATGAAGAATTCAGGCCTTTACATTTTGATGCTGGCAAAGAATATTGAACATGGACTGTCAGAAGAACAAGTAAATCTGTCTTGGAGGAAGTAAAACCAGAATGTACCTTAGAAGTAAGGATCGTGAGATTGGTCTCATGTACTTTGGTCCTGTTACCATGAGGGAACAGTCCCTGGAGAAGGACTCCATGCTTAGTAAAGTTAGAGGGTCAACAAGATGGATTAACACAGTGGTTGCAGTAACAGGGCTCAAGCACAGCAACAATTGTGAGGATGGCACAAGTCAATTGTATTGTAGTTATGTTCACTGAGAGTCGGAACCAACTCAATAGCATGTAACAACAACACCTTTATAGAGGAGTCTTTGGATGATATAAATAATTAATGCACTTGTCTGCTAACCAAAACGTTAAAAGTTTGCGTCCACTCAGAGGCACCTTGGAAGAAAGGCCTGTTACTCTGCTTCTGAAAATTTGGCCACTGGAAACGCTATTGAGAACAATGTTACTCTGACCCACACAGGGTCACCATAAGTGGAAATCAACTTGAGAGTAATTGGTTTTGGTTTGTTTTGTTTGTTTCTTTATAGAACTTTCATTCTAGTATGAAGAAGATAGAGAAATCTAAGTAAATAATTTATATAGTCAAATAAAATGTGATCAGAGCTTTTAAAAGCAAAGAAAGGGATTGCCATTGTTAAATTGGATGATCAGAGAAGGCCTCACTGAGTAAGTGACATCTAACAAGAGATCTGAAGGAAATTAGCTCACTAACCATGTGGATAGCTGGAGAAAGTAGACGGGGCAGCAGGAATAGAGTGTGTAAAGGTCCTGAGGTAGAAAAGTATTAAAGGTCTTGGAGGAATTACAAGGAGGCCAGTATGCTAAGGATGAGTTGGCATGGGTACACTGAAGCCTCTCAGTCTCATAGACTTTGTAAGGGGGTTGGCCTTTTCTCAGAGTGAGTTGGGAGCCATTACAGAGTTTGAGTAGAAGGATAAAATAACCTAACTTATGTTTTAACAGCATCCCTGACAGATGTGTGGATAAGACACTGAACAAGGGCAAGGGAGGAGAGGGAGATGAGTTAGGAGGCTCCTGCAGAAGTTCAGGTGACATGACAGTGACTCAGACCGCAGGGCTATGAGGAAGACAGCAGGAAGCCACTGGATTCAGGAGGCAACTTATAATTGTCATTCTGAGAGGTTGAACCTATGAGAAGGGTTTTGAGTTTGAAGCAAAGGATCTGCAGGTCCAGGGCTTAGTTTTTGAGGCTGGACTGCAGCTTAAGCCTGGATGTGAGGCGCAGAGGAGGGATAGAAAGAGTACTGACTTGGAAGCCAAGCCCAAGGACTTTTATCCAACTGCCACCATTTCCCTGCTCTGTGGTCTTGAGCAAGCAACGTATTCTCTGAGCCTCAGTTCCCTGCTCTGTAAAATGGGATCTCTCACAGTTTCAGTGGCTTTCAGGGTGACAGACATGCTGTAAGTGCTCAAGAAATGTTTCTTGCTGCCTTTCTCCACTTTACAGCTCGATCAGACAGACTTAGCACAGCAGAGGGGACCCCAGGTCAAGTGGCTGACAAAGCAAAGTGGTGGAGAGCCGTGAGGCGCCACCTGTGCCCATGACAGGCAAAGGGGGATGTTGGCATCACTCTCTGATTTCATAATGAGGTCCAACCAGCCTTGTTCACAGGTGGAGGGTCTGGGGGTAGAGAGATGAACATGCCCCAGCATGCTGTTTCTGGGGATGGGTTCCATCCCAGAAGTCTATCATGGTGGTACCAAGCTGGCATATGACACCGAGTTCCTCCACCTTAGAAAGGGAACACAGCTTTATCAGAGACCCCCTTCCTCCCTCTCTATCCAATCCCAGGCCTCTGCAGCAACTTTTGTTGACCTGCAGACAGTGGTGTGCAGCCTTGCTCTGTGCCCGCTGTACAGCTAGACCTCATAAATAGCCTTCCTGTGCCTGCGGGCTGAGCTGGGCTAACAGCAGATGGTTGTCTTGCTGCCTGTCCTAGGGCTGCTGCAGTTGAGCTCTGATCCACACACAGCACTCCAGCACCCATTCAGTGGCCCTGACCCTGACATCCCTGTGCTCAGCATCCCCTGTCCTTCCCCTGAGGAGATCCTGGAGCTGCCCCGATCTGTGATGATGTAACTCAAGGATGATGGGATTTCCACCTAGGAAACTGGTGGAGGTGGGTGGCCAGTGCTGTATGTCACTCATCAGAGCTGATATGTGATCAGGCACATGGTCCCCAACAGAACAAGGCCTAAAAGGGATTGGGGCAAGGGTCACGCAGCAGAGTAGCCTAATGCAAAAACCATGTGGGAGCCCTATCTCACTTCACTAGGGGGAAAGGGAATCAAATTCAAGATTGGCCCAAGGCTGATTCCTATGAAGTGAAGATCAGACATGCCTCCACCCTGCAACCTTCTTTACCCTCTTCTGATACCAACCATCCCTCCCACAGCCCTCTCTGTTTCACATCTGGGTTCAATAATCCACTGCCATGGCCACACAGAACTTATAACAATACGATTATGGAGTTTATTAAGGAAGTGAACAGGGTACAGTTCAGGATCAAAACCAACTCAGGATGAAGCAGTTCTCCAGTCAGGAATGTCACTTGTCTGCCATACTGCAGGCTGCCTCACTCTTGTCTTCAGCCTCTCAGCCATGTGGCCCCTTGGCTTCTGCCCTGCTCGGGCAATTGTTACAAAGCTCTTTTAGCCAGTGTGTGAGTGCTCAAAGAGCACATTCTGCAAGCCAGTCTCCTGCCAGTAAACACTCAGCTTTACTCAGTCCATGGGCCTAGAGTCCTCAGTTGCTCTGTCTCTCTATGCCACCACCTCTGCCCTAGCCATTTTTCTAGATAGGATCTCCTGCTCCAATCAGGCTCTTCCTTCCTGGTGGTCCTGGGATCATCTGTTCCTGCTTCTGAGATGGCTCCTTTGAAACCTAGCTGAATGGCAAAACTAACCAATCTCAGGCTTAATTAAGAGTCTTGTTTGTATACCTTATATGCATGGTCCCACCAAATCACTTGATGGGAATTAAAAAGATATTGGAAAGAATAGCCCTATCCAGTAAATTCAAGGTACCCCACCTGGAATCCCCAAGGAAGTTTCATGGAAGAGTCAAGAATTGAGCTGGAGAAAGTGGAATCGTTTATACAGCAGGAGGTTGCTGTTGGCTTGGAGTCTCAGATGAGTCCACAAGACTGAGCATGAAGGTGCCTAGAGGAACTAGATAGCCCCCAGGAAAGCGACCCTCCCCCATTTCCTCAAGCTCATATGTTAGAAAAGACTGTGACTGACCACAAAACCAAAAACCATTAAGTCCATTCCAACTCATAGCGATTGTGTAGAGGGTCTCCTCGTATGGGAGTAGAAAGCTTCATCTTTCTTCTGGTGATCAGCTGGTGGATTTGAACTACTGATCTTGTGGTTAGATGTTCAGTGCTCATCCTACAGTGCCACCTGGGCTCCCTGTAGTCAACTGACCACAGGAAATGACAATTCTAAAAAGAGTTACGCTAGGAAACAGTGGTGAGACATACTCCTCTCCTCCCCACATCAGCTCAGTCAGTGCTCTATGAGACCATGTGTTACTCTGAGGTAGAAGGACTTGAGGGACATGGCCTGTGTTCCTGAGCCTGAGGGTCACAGACTGTGCTGGACCCTTGCTGGGAAGTGTCCAGAGGCAAAGGGCTCCCTGAGACTGGGCAATGAAGAGCGAGAACTGTGCTGGGTTTGGGGAAGTCAATGGAAGGTAATGTTTTCAGAGTAAACCCTACGGGAGGGAGCCAGAGTTATGCCATATTGGAAGACCCACTCAAACCAGATGACCCAGAAGGCAGAAGTTGTGTAGTGTGAATTGTGAGAGTAGAAGCTGAGGGAGAATCAGAGTCAGCCTGTCACAGGAATGTCTCCAAAGAACCCATACAAAGGTCCCACAATGAGAAGAGCCAACATTTGGGTCTCTGACATGCAGAGGGCACTTCAGTAGTTTACAATGCTCAAGTTGCCCCTGACCCTCATCCCCTCAGCCCTACTCCCAGGTCACTCTGGGAAAGCCAGAAGAAACATCACTTAGTGTGCTGGGAAGGAGCCGAATCCGGAGTGTATCCAGGAACCACACACTCCCGTCCCGCTTACAGGATTTTGAGGTTGAGTCAGGTGGGAGCTGGGGATAAAGGCAGAAGTTTTGAATTAGATATAAACATTACCATAAAAGATTGAACTGGATTGAGGAATAACATTGCATGAGCTAGTTCTTAAGAGTTGACCCTAAAACAGCAATAGAGGTGCTTTGGAAGACACGACTGGTGATCTGCTTTTGAAAGGTCAGTCTTGAAAACCCCTATGGACAGTTCGACTCTGTACACATGGATTCTCGAGTCACAAGTGACTCAGTGGCAGCAAGGCAACAACAACATGTCCATGGGCGAGTTATTTAAATCTCTTTGTACCTCAGCTTAATAAAAGTGCCCTCCTCATAGGTTTGTCCTAAGGGTTAAATGAACCGATGTGTATAAAACCCTTAGGACAGTATCTGGCACAAAGTCACCTCAAATCCAAATCCATTGCTCTAAAGACAATTCCAACCTTGGAGTAGAACTATTCCATGGGGTTTTCTTGGGTATAATCTTTATAGAATCAGACCACTGGGCCTTCTTTTCATAGTGTCACTGAGTAGGTTTGAACTGCCAACCTTTAGGTTAGTAGCTGTTGTTACTAGTTTCCATTGAGTCAATTATGAGTCAAGAGCTTATGTGTGTAGAGTCGAATTGCTCCATCAGGTTTTCAAGACTGACCTTTCAAAAGATCACCAGTCCTTTCTTCCAAAGCACCTCTGTTGTTGTTAAGTGCCATTAAGTTCCAACTCATAGTAACCCTGTATAGGGTTTCTAAGGAGTGACTGGTGGGTTTGAACCGTCGATCTTTTGGTTAGCAGTCCAGCGTTTATCCTACATCACCATACCAGGATTCCAAAGTGCCTCTGGACTCCATACTCCCAACCTTTCAATTCGTAGATGAGCGATAATAGTCGAACAAAAAGCATTTGTGGCACCCAGGGACCTTTCCACATAGTAAGGGCTCAGTTAGTGTTAGCTTTCAATAGTAGGAGTCATAGCAATAACAGTCATTGTCATCATAGCAGCAGCAGTAGTAATAATAATAGAAGTAATACCCAAAAGTGACTGAAAATGCTGCTTGGGTTTGATAGAGTGGTTTTGAAGGAAAAAAGACAAAACCACACCCATTGCTGTGGCGTCAGTTCTGACTCATAGCAACTTACAGGGCAGAGTCGAATGGCCCACAGGGTTTCTAAGACTGTAATCGTTACAGAAACAGGCTGTTACATCTTTCTTCCATAGAGCAGCTGGTAGGTTCAAACTACCAACCTTTCAGTTGAGTGCTTAGCCTCTGAATCACTGGTTCCTCCAAAGGGAAGTAGTGGGAGAAGAAGAAATCTGTCTGCTGCTGATACCCCACCGAGTCCAACCTGCTTAGGAAAGCAGTTCTAGGATCATCATGTCAGCGACAAGAAAGCAGTGCTGGGGGTTGAGTGAGGCCAGTCCAGGGGTCGGGAAAGGCTTCCAGGAAGAGATGGGACCAGGAGCAAGGTTTCGGGTGAGCCCTAGGTAGAGATAGATACCCCCTTGGGGAATGAAGTGGTCTGTTGACCTGTATACATGAACACATGCTCACAGCCCTCTCACTCAGGACAACCCGTTCAGTAAGCATTAGTGTAGCCAGCTTTGGACAGGCCCTGCGAACAGTAAGATGAGGAGGAGCCAGACTCTGCCTCCAACAACTTGCCAGGGAAAGACAAAGATTGCTGAACAGCAGGTGAAAATGTGGTTAATGCTAAGATGGAATAGTTCCGGAAGCTGCAGGCTTCCAAGGACGGACTTTTCTTTAATGCATGTGCGTACACGTTCACAGACACTGTAAAACTGGTGTGGGAGTAACTTTTGACCTCCTCTAACTTCACGAAGGAGACAGAGAATCATTATCTGCCAACCACCCAAGTTGATTCCTATGAGGCAGGGTCAGACAGGTCTCCACTCTGCAGCCTTTTTACCACTTCTGACACCAAGCACCCCTCCAACAGCACTCTCCACTTCACCGCTGGGTTCTATGATTTGTTGCAATGGCCACACAGAACTCACAGACCATACCCAGAGTTATGGTGGTCATTGTGTGCCACCAAGTCGGTTCCAACTCATAGCGACCCTGTATAGGTTTTCTGAGACTGTAAATCTTTGTAGGAGCCGAAAGCCTCATCTTTCTCCTGCTGAGTAACTGGTAAATTTGAAATACTGACCTTGCAGTTAGCAGCCCAGCTTGCAATCCACTAGGCTAGGAGGGCTCCTTTATTTGGGAGCAAACAGTTTCCAATTAAGGTTCAGGAACAACTCAGGGTACAGCCTCCTCAAACGTGCCCTCAAGCACACCTCTCTCAAGCCCTTGGTTCCTTGACCTGGCCTCTGCAAGTGTTACAAAGCTCTTTTAGCTCTACCAATTAAGTCCCCAGAGGCACCCCACTTCACCAGCAAGCCTCCTGCCTGAAGGTGCTAACCTTTCTCACTCCATGAGCCCCTCGCTGTGTCACCTTGTTCTGCTGCCTCTGCCACTGCCTTGTGTCTCTGTTGCTACTTCTCACTGCGTCTCATCTCTCCTGTCACTATCTTCCAGAGTGAGGCATTTCAGAGAAGGGATCTTGGATTCAAAGGATGTGCTTCACTACTGACTCTTCTTTCTTGATGGTAGTGAGATCACCTTGTCTGCCTCTGGCATGGCTCATTTTAAGACTAGCAGGAGGGCAAAACTACTCAGTCCCCCCATTAGGGTTCCATCTTATTTGCATGATCCTATCAAGATCGGCGGTTCAAGCTCACCAGCCGCTCCTCGGAAACCTTACACACGATCACTATGGGTTGGAACTGATTCGACAGCACTTAACTACAACAACAACATCCCCACAAGGGTGCCATGAACTTTATATGCTATATTAACAAGCTATCCGGTCCCCTTGGTGAGCCACAAGTACCTCACAATTTCATAGTTCTACCCAGTCAGCCGTAGTAGTGTAGTGGGTTAAGTGTTGGTGATTTGAACATACCAGCTATAGGAGAAAGATGAGGCTATGTGCTCCTATAAATATTTACAGCCTCAGAAACCCTATAGAGCAGTTGTCCTTTGCCCTGCAGCATCACTATGAGTAGGAATTGACTCAACGGTAATGCGTCAACCCAGGCATTTAGTGGTAATTACAAAGACTATGGCCAGAAGTGCCTTCTCAAGTAATTCACTTCACTGTGCGCACACACACACCCTTCCCTCCATGTGTTTTCCCCAAAACCAGTTCTTCTGGGCACAAAATAGGGTCGTACTTCTGCACCCTCTTAAACATAGATAAAATCTTGTGGCTTGCTTTGGCCTAGGGCATGAGAGCAGAAAGGACAAGTGTCCCTTCCAAGTAAAAACTTTTAAGAGCTAGCGTACATTTTTCCAACCCACTCGCCTTTGCCTCAGTTACCAGTAGTGCCCTGGGTCAGTGTGGGTCCTGCAGAGAGGAGGGTGTGGAGAAGGATCCCCCAGGTGACCATCCTTAAGCATGGTGCATGAGCAAGAAGTACTCTTTGTTTAAGCCACTGAGACTTGGGAATCAGCATCATAGCATATCCTGCGTAACTCAGGCTGATGCAACCATACTAAAAATGACAATTCCATGGCCAAAATAGAATGTTAACCTGGAGAGAAATTTTTCTGTGACTCTTTCTTTGTTGGCGACTCCTTGCCTTAGAAATGGAGGATTTGAGTTCTAGGTTCACCACTGCCCTTGCACTGTGCCTCAGTTATACCCCTAGGTCCTGCCCTACTGGAAGCGTCCAATGAGGGAAAGGGGAAGTGCTTTAGAGACCTTGGAGTTAGGGATTGAGCCACCAGCATCCTGCCTTCATTGACTTCCTTGATATGGACTCAGGGGGTCGTGGTGAAGGTCATCCTAGTTCAGAGTCAGACACAGGACAGATCCAGACAGAAGGACCCCAGAGAGAAGGTGGTACTCTTTGCTGCCAGTGTGTGTGGGGCCAGTGGTCCCAAGCTGCCCAGCAGGGTGGAAGGTGGCAGCATGGAAGCCAAGTATCCCTGCTTGGTTAATCTAAAAATAAACAGAAAGGCAACAAAAATCTATGTTTCAATTACTGCACACAAGCTGTTCAAACAGCCAGCTCTGCACTGGAGATGTGAACTTGTCAACAGAGGCTGCCTCGTTTGCATGCTTGGATGGTGATAAAACACACAACTTCGCAACAGGCTGCCCTCTGGTCTGACTTTTTTTTTTTTTTTTTTAATTAAATTAAATGAAAGTACGGATGTAGAATAAAGATTATGAAAATTGGAAGTAAGTATGTCAAGATAAGCAAAAGAAGGCTCTATGGTCTGAGACAAACCTGAGCTTCATTACTGAGAGGTCAGCAGGAGAGCAGGGAGAAATAAGGGGTCAGTGGCCAAGGCCAGGAGACAAAAGTCTCTCACAGGTAGCCCCGAAGCACTCCCTCCAATCCCTAGAACTTTCTGCGGATCCCAGAAGCAGCCCCAGAGCAGTGTGGGCCTTTAGCTCCCAAAGCTGAGTGAAGAACCATTTGGCGCCTCCCTCTGTTGGGGAGATGTATTGCAGGGAAAGTGCTCAGAAGACCAGACAGGCAGAGGACAAATGTGTCCACCCTCACCCTGTGTTTGCAGGACTTTTCTCTAAAAGTGAACAGACCATCAGGAACCTGGACTTCCCTGGGGTTCCAGTGCTACCCTGACCTCCCCTTCCAGCTCTATCCCATGTTAGCCACTCCTGCCCCCAAGCACTGTTGTCCTCTGACTCTGTGCAGAAGGCAGGAATGATGCCCTAGGCATCTTGCATTGTTTGACCCTCAGCATCTTGTGTTCAATTGGTCATAAAGAGGGAAGAGATGGTCTGTGTTTTAAGGAGAAAAGGGAAGAACATATATTAACCCAAGGTTACAACTAGGGCATTTGGCTTGGGAGTTAGAAGCAAATCCTGTTTCATGGAACTGGAACTCCAGCACAGGAAGTGGGTTCCTCCCATGTGGAGTGATTCTGCATAAGCAAGAACACACACACATGTTGTACCAGGTCCCATCCCAGACAGAAAGCAGCAAGTGGTGTATTTGTGCTGCCATAGGTAAAGCTTCCACAAATCCTGCATACTAAAGTGGCAGTCGGTTCCACATTCACTCAGGACAGAGATTTTAATGTCCCCAGCCCGCGGAGTAATTCTGCAGCCATCAGCCTAGACACTAGTTACTTGGTGAAATAAAAGAGCAGTCGAGTTTCTCCCAAGGAAGATAATATCCTGTCACAAGCAGTATGATCTGCCGGCCATGTGACGGCCCGTTCCCTAATGTTTCCAAATAGACTTTGAATAGACTCTTGTCTAGAAGAAAGCAAATTGAAAGAGCATTTTTTGGCAGCCAAATAGAGAGAGAGCATCAGTCTTTCTTCTTTGCAACTCTTGCCTCTGGGTCTGGCTCCAGGCACCGAGGAGAAATAGTTCATCAGCTTGGGTCACTGATGAACACCATCTCCTGTGAAGCAAGATCTGATTGAATTAGTGAATTGCCCAGGATTCGGATTCATCAGGCTGTCCTGAGGATAGGCTGCAAGAGGAGTGGAGGCCCCCTTGGAGAGGAGCCTGGGAGAGGTAATTGCAAAAATTCAGCTTGCAAGGATGAATGTATTTTACAAGACCGAAGACCTACAGGGCTCCCAATTTAAGTGTTCCATTCTCTTTGGAACCACCAAGAGTAAGGAGTCAGAAGGAGCGAAGGTGGTTATTTGTAATGATAACTCTGGCTAATCCTCCTCTAAGCGATCAAACTGTACCTGCCATCACCACCGCATTGATCCTGAGGTTTACAAGCCCCTAATTTATACACGCCTCCCCTCTTCCCTCTGTTTATGCTGATATTATGTTGCCAACTGTCATTGCCAATATCTTTTTTATTTTTCATTATCACCATTATAATGATTTACACCAGGAGCAATAGCACAAATGCCTCGTCAATTAGTCCCCTGAGAAAAGTCTCTGAATCATGTGTGCTTTTTTGAAAACAATCACTACATCAAAGCCCACAGCCAGAATTTCTCAAAGCAAAGGTGCACCTGGGAAGGGAGGAAGCTGGGAGACTTGTTGTTTTAATATTGTTCATCTAAAATGGGCACTAGATACTGCCTTTCTGAGGCACGGAGATTGCTTTTTGTGATAGAAATTGTGCCTAGAAAAGGAATCAGAGACATTTTTCCTGAAACATATCATGAGAACAGCATTTTGAAACATTTGTCTTTTTAGTTCATGTATTCAGCTGTGTGGAGCTCTGGTGTGGTGCTGTGGGTTAATGCGCTGGACTGCAAAGGTATTTGAACTATAAGACCAGTGGTTCAAGCTCACTAGCTGCTCCTTGGAAACTCTGTAAGGGTTGCTATGGGTTGAAACTGACTCGACGGCACATAACAACAACAACAACAATTAAGCCCTGTAATTATGGAATATAGCTTTCCCCTAAAATACTTCTGCCTTGCAAGGCCTTCCAAGGACCTTGGTACAGCAGAGAGTAAGGCCAGAGAGTCGGGACACGTGGGTCCTAGAGCCGGCCCTCGTCCTGCACACCGAGCTGGACCTTAGATTGGGATATCTCAAACTCAAATGCTGGAATCCCCTGGGGAAGCTCATTAAAATGAGATTGTGACCCAGTAGTGCAAGGGTCCTGGTGTAGCACTGTAGAATAAGCACTGGCCTGCAAACTGAAAGGTCAATGGTTCAAACCCACCAGTCATTCCTCAGAAACCCTATACAGAGTGTCAATGAGTCTAAAGAGACTAGATGACACTTAAAACAGCAAGTGCTAGAGTAGGTCTGAGATTCTGCATTTTTAACAATCACCCAGGTGATGCTAGTGGTGTTTGTCCCCAGACCACACTTTGAGTAGGGAGAATTTAAGACTACTAAGACTTGATGGCACTTAACAACAACAACTCCTGTGTGCAGGCCGTTGTCCTCCTGTTTTTGTTAGGGGCCTTCGAGTCTATTTTGTCTCATAACGACCTTACGCACAAGAGAATGAAACACTTCCTGGTCCTGTGTCACCCTCACAAGCATTGTTACACTTGGGCCCAGTTGCTTGTATAATCAGTCCATTTCATTGGGAGTCTTCCTCTTGTTTGATAACCCTTCACTTTACCAAACATAATGTCCTTCTCCAGGGACTGGCCCCTCCTGATATAATGTGTCCAAAGGATGAGAGATGAAGTCTTGCCATCCTTGCCTCCAAGAAGCATTCTGGCAGTACCGCTTCCAACAAAGACCTGTATGTTCTTCTGGTAGTCCATGGTGCTTTCAATATTCTCCCCCACCATAACTCTAATGCATCAATTCTTCTACGGTCTTCCTTACTCATTGTCCAACTTTCACTTACATATGAAGCAATTGAATGACTGAGTCAGACCCATTGTAGTCCTCAAATTTATATCTTTGCTCTTGAACACTTTAAAGGAGCCTTGTGCATCCGGTGTGACTACTACGATATGTATTTCGATATCTTGACTGCTCCTTCTATGAGTGGTGATTGTGGGTCCAAGCAAAATGAAGTCTCTGACAACTTGAATCTTTTCTCCACTTACCGTGACGTTATGTATTGGTCTGGTGGTTAGGATTTTTGTTTTCTTTACATTGAGGTGCAATCCATGCTGAAGGCTGTGGTCTGTAATCTTCATGTCTAAGTATTTTAAGTCCTGTTGACTTTCAGCAAGCAAGGTTGTATCATTTGCATATCACAGGTTGTTAATGAGTCTTCCTCTACTTCTGATGCCATGTTCTTCATATAATCCAGCTTCTGGGATTCTTTGCTTAGCATCCAGATTGAATAGTATAATAAAAGATGTGCCTTGGGGCACATCTTTCCTGATTCTAAACCATTCAGTATTCCCTTTTTCTGTTTGAATGACTGCCTCTTGGTCTGTGTACAGGTTCCTCATGAACACAATCAATTGTTCTGTAATTAAACTATGACGAGCTAAGGGACAACCATTCTTCACAATGTTAGTCATAGGTTGTCATGATCCACAGGTTGAAAGCCTTTGTGTAGTCAGTAAAGTACAAGTAAACATTTTAGTTTTTCTCATTTACAAAATGAAAATACCAACACTTTCCTACCTACCTCACTGTGATGTGTGAGATGCAAACAAGGGGCAGCTTTAAAAGAACATTGTGAAGGCTGAGGACTCTCGCCCTCTGGGGCTATAGTTTTGCCACTGAGTTAGCCCAGTTTTGTGAGTTAAACACCTGGCCCTTCTTCCTTCTTTTTCTTAGCCTGGAAACTCCACTGAAGCCTGTTCAGCAAGCCTCCATTGAAGGGCAGGTAGTGGTTGTACCTGAGTTGCATTAGTCAGGATTTGAACTTGGGTCTCCCATTGAACCGATGTTGTAGTGGTCACTGTTGGACCTTTAATCCAGGGCCCACCCCTTCCTTCTCTCTTCTGAGGCCAGTTGCATTTCACTGCTATTGTGTGAGATCCACTGGGCGCTGTTTCCTCAAAACTTTGCATGAGCTGAGACCCAGTTAATACATGCAGGCTTAACTGGCACTGGAGAAAGCAGATTCTGTGTCTTTAAAAATGAAAGTAAAGCTAATACCCTAAAGCCTTGTTTAGATCAGAGGTCACTCCCCTTGTTCCTAGTGTGGATTTGTCCCATCCATGACCCCTCTTCATCTAGCCTGGACAGTCTTATGGAAGCTACTTGGCTGAGTCCAGACCCTGGAACCACCAGGACGTCTTAGGGCATCCTGGCTTCTGGGCAGCAGGCTGGACTGACCACTCCAGCCTGGCTTCCAGCAGTGTAGCCTCCACACTGGCCCTTGCTGAGTGGGGCTTGACTGCATGGAGAGTGGGATCTGATAGCAAATGGGCCCCTGAGGGTTGCATGAGACTGTGCCCCCTCATGGCTGAGCAAGGCAGGAGGATTGAGGATCAGAAAGAGTGTCTTCAAAGCAGAAATGAAATGAGACAACAAAGATTGTGTTCAATCCTCCTGGATCCTGGATATATTCAGGAGGAACTAAAAATAAAAACATACCTGAGGTTGCTTGTCCTACAAAGAAGTTAGGGCAGAGAGGTTGGTGTTAGCTGACGAACACCCAGAGCATCCTTTGATTCTGAGCTGGTCCAAAGAATTTGGCATCTACATGTGTCCCCTTACCATCCAGACACTTCGTGTCCACTTAGAGAGAGGCTAAACTTGAAGGGCCTTAAAGGATGCATAGCCTTTAGGATGTACATTAGTACAGTTGTGCATGGTCAGGACTAGGGTGAGTGACTGAGCACCTTGGGCAGAAAATTTAAGGAGGTCCTCAATGATCAGGGTTGTGTAGGTGCAGGGTTGACCCTGAGTGTGGGCACCTCTTTAAATTTCTACAAGGCACATCACTCGCTGGCCTGCCTCACAATTACCTGTTCTAACATGGAATGGGTGTGTCACTTTAATCTGCTGGTATTTCTCAGTCCCCACCCTGGGGTGCCCAGGCCTATACTCTTATCAGCTACAGTGGAGGAGATGGAAGGGAGCGAGGTATACGCAGCTTCCCAGGATCAGCATGCACTTGGGGATGGAGATGTGGATGGATCAGGTCAGTCCAATGCTGGGCTTAAGGGCCCCTGAGCTGGTCAGAGCTGGCCTCTGCAGGAGGGGCTAGAGCAGGGCCTGTCCCCAAGCCACAGCCAGAAGCTAGTCTTCTGAGTTTATAGGGGCTATGCAGGAGTAGGCATCATTTAGGGCTAGACCAGCCTAAGGAACCAGGAAGCAGATAGGCATTTCTGAGGGGCATCCCCAGCTCCAGTAGCATCCATTCCAATCCTGGCCAACCAGCCTCTGCAGAAACTCCCTGTGAGTCCCTTTGTGTTGCATTTGCCAAGATGGTGTTCTGGCTGCTGTTTATTTATTTATTTATTTTGCTCCAGAAGAAAGACTAAAAGATGCAGGCAGGGAGGGAAAGGAAATATAATAAAGATAGGCAAGGCCTGTTCCAATCTACTTGGCAGCACGTCTCCCCTAAATGAGGCAATCATACATTTTCCGATCAGGGCCCCCCGACAGGCTGTGGCTCATTTCTCAGCCAGCCACCTCAGCTCCGTGGTCTGGAGACAGAAGGCAGCACATTCCCCTCACCTTCCTGTGGATTAATCATGCCTTAGGGGCCCTCGCAGCCAGCCGCCCACTCCTCTGGCATTCCTTAATGATAAGAACCAGGAAAGGGTCATTAGCCACCTGTGATCCCGTGTATATTGTGTGCACACAGCGCATGCTAATGTGTGTGGACCATGACCAGAATCCACTGGACACAGAACCACCCAAGACCAGCCCTGTGTGTGTGCAGTGCACGGCTGTCCCTGAACAACTGGATGCTCAGATCACCAGTGGCGTGGGTCCTGAACACCGCCCCCACCCACACCCTGTGATCCCGCCTTGCATATACAACACAAACACATGGGGGCATGCAGCAACTCTTAATTATCGACTTCATGAATTATTCATGTTGAGAGTTATCCATGCAAATCCATGTAGCAGGACTGCCGATCTGTTATCCAGCAAAGGTCCGGCAACCACCCTACTACCGACCAATGAGAGATTATAGATACATGCTCTGGGACACAGGGGCTCCACCTGGGTGTCAATAGACACCCCTCCAGGGAGGTTCAGGCCTGATTCTTTCAGGGACACCCACACTAGCTGCTAAGGTAGCTCCTTGGTGTGTGATGCTGAGATGCCTTCCTGCTCACCCCTTCCCCCATCTCCCAGAGAGCATCCTGCAAGGCCCACCTAATACAGTGGGTCTCCTTCCTCCCTGACCTCTAGCCACCAGGGAGTCAGCAGTCATGTGCTTCCAGACCCCAGATGGTACACACAGCTTCACCAGTTGACTGTCCTCTTTGTATGCTTCCAGAGATCCTGGGGTAGGGGTGGTTATGCATCCCCATTTTCCAGATGAATAACCTGAGGCCCAGGGACATTTGAATTGGCATCCCTGAGTTCACAGAGCTCGTCAGTGATGGCACTCCAGATCTGTTTTCTCCTAACCTGTTCCTTCCTCCACTGCCTACAGTGTCTCCTCTTGGGCCCAAGCTGAGTCCCAGAGCAGTTATGAGGGCTCTGAGCTGGAAGAGAAGAGGGGATAGTCCCAGCATTCAGACTCTAGAGACAGGCCTCTTTGTAGAGAGGCCCGGAAACCAAACTACACAGAGCCCAGCCTGAGCTTCTACAGGGCTTCAGGGCCTCCCTAAGACCTTGAGCATTAATGGTCTCGGTCCTGTGGAAGTTTCTAGAGCCCAAGTGAAGCCGGTCTTTCCTGGAAGGGAAGGGCAGCACAGAGACTAGGCTTCATAGCGCCAGACTTGTTCTGTGATTCTACAGTGAAGACAAAAATATTTTCATTTCCTATTCACTTCTGTCATTATACAGCCAGCCCAACCACATTATAAAAAATGGAAAAATAGAAAAAAATCAATAACATCTATAACTTTGGATCGAATTCCAGACACATTCCTCTAAGCAGGATGTTGCTATTTCAAAAGCTGTGGCAGATCTGAGAAAGGGAAGGTTGCAGTGCGGAATGGATGCCCAGAGCATGGTTTCTATCTGGGCATCAGGAGTTGAGAGAAAGAAGAGTGATGGGGAGATGAGGCATTCAGGGCCAGGCAGCCATGAAGAGCTAGGACTGGAGCTCAAAGTGGGGGCTGAGGCTGCTTTATCATTAAAAAAAAAAAAATCCTGATTTGTTCTTGTTTCCTCTCTAGGAAGCAAGAGAGTTTCTGGGGGCAATGAGAGAGTAGGGAAGCATGCCCTAGGTGATGAATTGACTGAGGCTTGCAAACCAAGGACCTGGCCCTCTCCTGCTGAGGGAGCAGCCAGGACAGGCCCCTCAAGTGGCAAGCAGGGAAACCTGCACCTTCCCCCTCAGCAGCTGGGGGAGGGAAGAGAACAGCAGAAACAGACCCTTGATTCTCTCCGAGAGGTGAGCAATGGGATCCCACAGGGTGTCGGGTAACCCCACATTTCTGCGGGATTATGTAAACCTGAGGTAGTTGGTTGGGTTTGGTGACTGGTTTTCCCCAGAGCTGGTCAGTGTGGTGCTGTGCATTCCTGGTGAGCGTTGGGTGTTGATACTATGGGATGTGCCTCTGAACCTCTCAGGCAGGAACAAGGAGTGACCCTTTAAGCAGGCCACCTCACAACACGTATTGGCCCCCAACAAGTTCTTCATATTTGTTTTGATCCTATGAGAAGCTCCTTGCTGTTTCCCAGGGAAGAAAGGAACTGGGAATCGAAAGGCCTTAACCTGTCTCCAGAACTGTGTGCTTAACCTCTCCGCCTCCATTTCTGACTCTGAGCAGTGGAGCTGGATCCACGTGTGGTGCTGTTGAGAGAAGAGCCTTATGTGAGATCATAAAGCTGCGTGCACTATCGTGAGACACAATCAGGAAGAACTGGGGTTCAGCCCTCCCCTAGGAAGGGTCTGGCCCACCTGCACACCTCTCTCCTAGCACAGCGTATCCGGGGCTGCATAAATGACTGCAACTGGGATGGAGAAGCAGCTTTGTGCACTCCAATCCCAGAGATCAGAACCAAGCTTTGCATGTAAAATGCCCGTATCAGGAGTCCCTTCCAGACTTCAGCCAGGACTTGTAAAACAGCTCTACCCTGGACTGCAGCATGACCTACCCAACCAATTATATAAGACTTTGTAGGCACTAGAGTGTTTCCTTCTACCATGTACACATAATTTAAATGGGCTGGCAACGCTCTGACCCCATCCCGGTGTGTCCCCTGGTTTCTTTATAACCACTCCACATTCAGAAGACACACTGATGATGGTACAGTGAAGTGTCCTGCTGCTAATGGAACAAGGTCAGCAATTCAAACCCACCAGCTACGCCAAGGGAGAAAGATGTGGCAGTCTGCTTCCATAAAGACTGTTGTTGTTAAGTATCATCGAATCAGTTCCAACACATTTCCGAGGAGTGTCTGGTGAGTTTGAACCACCAACCTTGCAGTTCAAACCAATTTCGAAGTCAACAGCCTTGGAAAGCCTATGGGGCAGTTCTACTCTAGCTAGGAGTTATAATTTACTGGACAGTAACCAGTCTCAGGTCTGCACTCCAAGGAGTTGCTAGGCTGCTCTTTCAGACTACGCCCCCATCTCTCTCCCTGGGCAGAGGGCCCTGGACCAGGCTCTCCCCACAGGCGACAGGCCACCTCCCAGGAAAAGATGACTTCCTTGACAAGTAAGCATGGCTATGTGTTTTGTCCATGGTTTGACCAGTCTCATCTGGAGCGTCTCATCCACTCTGGGCCTCCCTCCACTGCCTAGAGCCCTTCCTGCTGCCTCCCCCACAACCACTGTGGTGCACGTGTACACACGCACACAGGCCCTTTCTGACACACTGGATCCTTGCCCTACAGGAAATACTTAAGTTGCCACCTTTGGAGCTGGCACTCTGCCTTCTCACTCTGGGTAAACTATGCAACACATTCTTTCATTCTGTCTGAAAGGGGAAATTAAATTGAGGAATGAAAGGCTAACCCAAACGCTGGCATGCAAAGAGTTGACCTTTGTTTTGAATACATTTAATGAGACTGAAACCAGATTGTGTGTGGCCTCCAGCTGCCTGCGTCTCCATCTCCTCTCCAGCATTTTAAGGGACTTGAAGAGGTGAGCAGTGGGCTAGGGGTGGTGGGAGGAGCAGACTGCAGGGCCTGGGCTTTTCTTTCAAACACTGAAACTGTGATGGAAGTGTCACGTGGTCCTGGAAATGTCCACTGAGGTTTTATTGGCATCAAGGCTGGTTGAAGAGACAGACCCTGTTTTCCAACAATCCTGGCTTCCCCATCCTCACCCTTATCCTTACAAGATGATTCTCTTGGCAGTATGGGAGGTTGTATTGTATTACAGGAATGTACGGGTTGATTTAGTGTGTTGATTAGTCGGGCGAGCCTAGGGTGTACTTTCTTCTTGTTGTTGTTAGGTACCATCAAGGCAATGCTAACTCATAGCGATGCTCTGTGTAACAGAAGAAAACATTGGAAAGTCCTGCACCATTCTCACAATCATACATACACAAACATACACACGTGGGTTCAAACATACACAACTTGTATCTTTGAATCCATTATTGCAGCCACTGTGTCAATCCATCTCCTCGAGAATCTTCCTCTTTTTTACTGACCTTCCACTTTACCAAGCATAATGTCCCTCTCCAAGGATTGGTATCTCCAGATAGCAAGTCCAAAGTATGAGATGAAATCTCTCCATCCTTACTTTTAAGAAGCATTCTAACTGTACTTCTTATAAGACAGATTTATTTGTTCTTCTGGGAGTTCATGGTATTTTCAGTATTCTTCACCCACACCCTAATTCAAAGGCATCAATTCTTCTTCCATCTTTCTTTTATGCTTTCACATGCATGTAAGGTGACTGAAAAGACCATGGTTTGGGTCAGGCGCACCTTAGTGCTCAAAGTGGTATCTTTGCTTTTGAACACTTTAAAGAGGTTTTCTGAAACATATTTGCCCAATGCAATATGTCATTTCATTTCTTGAGCATTGATTGTGAATCCAAGTAAAATGACATCCATGACAACTTCAATCTTTTCTCTGTTTATCATGATGTTCCTTATTGGTCCAGTTGTGAGGACTTCTGTGTTCTTTATGTTGAAGTATAATCCATACTGAAGACTGTAGTCTTGGATCTTCATCAGTAAGTGCGTCAAGTCCTCTTCACTTTCAGTAAGCAATGTTGTGTCATCAGTACATCGCAGGTTGTTAATGAGTCTTCCTCCAATTCTGATGCCTCATTCCTCTTCATGAATCCAACTTTGAAAACATGCAATCCTTATGCACACTTTTCCTAATTTTAAACCATGTAGTATCCTCTTTCACCATTTGTCTATAAGTTGGTCATACTGTAGAGGCTTGGGAATTCCTGTGATACTGAAACTGTGTCACTGTTATTTGTACCAGTAGGGTACCAGCAGGGTTATCTATGGTAGACAGGTTTCGGTGGAACTTCCAGAATAAAAAAGACAAGGAAGATGGGGAGACTGACTACTTGTGAATGTTTAGCCACTGAAAACATTATAAATAGCAGTAGAACATTGTCAGATATAGTACCAGAAGATGGACACGTTATAAATAGCAGAACATTGTCACATATAGTGTCAGAAGATAAGGCCCTCAAGTTGGAAGACACTCAAAATATGACTGGGGAAGATCTGCCTTCTCAAAGTAGAATTGACCATAAGGATGTGAATGGAGCAAAGCTTTGGGGACCTTCATTTACTGATGGGGCACCACTGAAAATGAAGAGAAACAGCTGCAAATATCCATTAATAATCCCAACATGGAATGTATGAAGTATGAATCTAGGAAAACTGGAAGTTGAAAAAACTGAAATGGAACACACAAAGGTCTATATCCTTTTTGCTTTTGTTGTTAAGTACTGTAGAGTCGGTTCCAACGCATAGCGACCCTGTATAGGGTATCCAAGAAACAGCTGGTGAGTTTGAACTGCTAGCAGTTTAAGGTTAGCAGTCTAGTGTCTGTCCTACAGTGCCACACCACAACTCCATCCTTTGCATTAGTAAGCCGAAAAGGACTGGTATTGGCCATTTTGAATCCAATAATCCTATGGTTTACTCTTCCAGGAACAAGAAATTCAACAGGAATGGTGTCACATTCATGGTCATTTAAAAATATATTTCAATATGTATCTTGAAGTATAGTACTGACTGTGATAGTGTAGTATCCATACACCTACAAGGAAGATCAGTTAATGCCACTGTTATTCAAATTTACACACCAGCCACTAAAGCCAGTAATGATGAAACTGAAGAATTAATTCTACCAACTTCTTCAGATCTGAAATGAATCAAACATGCACTCAAGATGCATTGATAATTACTGATGATTAGAATACAAAGCAAAAAGGCATTCGAAAGACAGGAAGGAAAGAGTAGACCAAAATAGATGTCAGAAGAGACTCTGAAACTTGCTCTTGAGTGTAGAGAAGATAAAGCCTACAGAAGAAATGAGTAAGTAAAAGAGTTAAATAGAAAATTCCAAAGGGCAGCTTGAAAAGATACTGTAAACTATTATAATCAAATGTGCAAAGGCCTGAAGTTAACATTAAACTTAAAGCTGCCTATTAATCCACTAGCTAGATACTCTGGAGCACCTGCTTCGTACAGCAACCTCACAGAGCTAAGCTGGACTGGCAGGTTGGAAGATGAACCAGGAACTATCCCTGCCCTCCAGGAACTCACTCCAGATATGAAGTGGTTGGAAGATGAAAAAGGGTCAAAGAAAACTGAATGGTGCCTGAGCCGTGACCAGGGCCAGGGGTATGATGTGGAGGTCAGATCCCACCTAAACCCCTCATCTATGCCTGCCCTCGCCCTGCCTGCTCGCTCTGCCTCACAGTAGCCTGACTATGGTAGCTTCTCCTATATCTTTACATCCCTCCTGACTGAGGATCACATTGGACCCAGCCGGGCAGGGAGCCAATACTGAGCAAAATGCAATCCTCGATGATTCAGAAGGCCCTTCAGAACATCATGGCATGTCTAGGTCTCCATGACAACCCTGAAGGGCCTTATGTTCAGATATTCAGCAACACCACTTGGAAGATGGCTCTGGTTAGCAGAGGCCAGATGCTAGGAAGTTCCTAACTCCTTTTCAGACCTGAGGCCCATGTTACGCCAGAGTCTGAAGGGTGAGATTTGGGTTTCTTTTCTAGTTCTCTGGCCATGGGGATCGTTCATTGTAATGAGTTACTTGGTCCATAAAATGGGGATGAACACTTCCTAGTGTTACTACTATAAAGATCTAATGAGATCTATAGTGAATCTATAGTCCTGGAGTACTATTGTTGTGGTTGTTGTTAAGTGTCGTCGAGTCAATTCTGACCCATAGGGACTCTGTATAGGGTTTCTGAGGAGCCGCTGATGAGCTTGAACCACTGACCTTATAGTGCAAACCAACCTTGCAGTCCAGCTCATTAACCCACAATGCCACACCAGAAATACTATTGTTGTTATTGTTAAGTGCCATCAAGTTGGTACTGACCCATAGCGACCCTATGCACAGCAGAACGAAACACTGCCCAATCCTGGGCCAACCTCACTGCTGTTGCCACGCCTGAGTCCATCGATGCTGCCACTTGGGCAATCCATCTCGTTGGGGGTCTTCCTCTTTTTCTCTGTCCCTCCACCTTACCAAACATGATATCCTTCTCCAGCGACTGGAATACTATGGGCCTGAAGTATTCTGAATTACAGCCAGAATGTTCCTTCGAAGCCTGGATGGTGAGACTTTTTCTCTCATACTTCAGACATACTTCAAACCAGTCTCTGGAGAAGGACATCAAGCTTGGGAAAGTGGAGGAACGAAAAAGTTCAAGACCCCCATCCAGGTGGATTGATGCGGTGGCAGCAGCAATGGGCTGAAGTCTAACAAAATTGTGATGCTATCACAGGAGCAGGCGGTGGGTTGTTCTGTTGTGCATAGGGTTGCTATGAGTCAGAACCAACTCAACACCTCACAATACAACAATAGGCCTGGGTAGCATTAACCTATCATATGCTTGAGTAAAAGGTGACCAGAATGTTCCCCAGGTTCTTTACTTCACAGCACAAGGTGTGAGGGTGCAAAGTCCCGGACTCAATTAAAATATATGTATCCATGTTGTTCCCAACAGTGTGATGTCTCAGAAAAAATTGCACAATTTCAGTGTAGCTGTGACTGGGTAGACACCCTGTCTGCCCCACTTTGGCTATGCGGTCATGTCTTCTTCATCTGTGAAGTGTGGCTGATAGTATGCACTTTGTGGACTTTCTGTGATACAGAGAACTAATATTCTGACACCGTTTACTGAACCCAGAGTCAGTGCTTAATGGATCCAGACTGTGTGGTGCACTCCATGAGTCCTACTGGAACTGCTCCTTCCCTAAACAACCCTCCTCTTCATTCTGTGCCAGCAGGTCCGTGCTCTGTTTCCCTGTGAGAGACAGCCGCTGTCCTCCGAGATGTCCAGGCACCACAGCCGCTTCGAACGAGATTACAGGGTGGACTGGGCTTGCCGCGAGTGGAGCGCCAACGGCACACATGGAACCACCAACATCTGCAGCACCACCGTGGGGGCGGGTGGTGGCACAGTCAGCAGCCTCAGTGCCCGGCCTGGCCTCCTGCCACTGCCCGTGGTACCCTCCCGGCTGCCCACACCCGCCACAGCCCCCGCACCCTGCACCACAGGCAGCAGCGAGGCCATCACCAGCCTCGTGGCCAGCTCGGCCTCGGCTGTCACCACCAAGGTAAGAGCTGTGTCCTCTGTGCTGACCCTTTGCACCCCGCCCTGGCCTGAAGGCTCCCCCTGAAGGCTTCTCTGGAGCTGGGCCTGACCACTACCTGAGGGTTGTTGTTGTTATTGTTAATTGCAGTCGAGTGGGTTCTGACCCATAGTGACCTTGTATAGGGTTTCCAAGGAGCGACTGGTGAGCTTGAACCTCCAACCTTACAGTTCCAACCAACCTTGCAGCCTAGTGCTTATCCTACCGCACCACACCAGGACTCTGCCTGAGGGTTAGCACGGCTTTTATTTGACATCCTTCCTCTCACTGTGACTATAGGAGGACAGGAAGATGCCATGGCCACTCATTACCTGACGCCAGGTTGATTAAATGCTATGTAATGGGTGAAACTCTTGAGTTGGCAATACAGGTTCCCCAAATAGGTGAATTTAGAGTATTCAGGTTCCCCTGGTATCCACAATGACTTGGTTTGCAAGAAGACACTGACAGGCAGCAGGGTCCCTGAAAAAGTCGCAGAGCATCTACTACTAATTAAGCACTGTGCTAAGGATTCTTACCTCCAATGTCTTCTCCCACTCTCCCCAGCCTGCGAGGTCAGTGTCTGTGTCATACCTCCCAGCATCCCCCCACCCTCTGCCATACCTCCCCTCACCTTCCTGCTATACAGTCCATGACAAGGAGGTGCTTGAAGTTCACATTTACTCCAATTAGGTGTAAGGCCTGAGTCCTGGTATGGTGCTGTAGGATAAGCACTGGACTGCTAACTGTAAGGTCGGCAGTTCGAACCCTCCAGCTACCCCTCAGAAATCCTATACAGGGTCTCTATGAGTCGAGACGGACTCCAAGGTACTTAACAAAGAAAGATAAAACCTGAGACTAGCCGCATCCTGGACTTGAATCCAGCAGTCTACCTTGGGGGCTTTAGTTTCAGGTCTGCCTGATTCTCCTAGACACAGTCTACAGCATCAAAAAGGGTTTACATAACTAAAAGAAATGTTAAAATTAGTGTTGCCCAGGATCTTACCTGGCTCTGGGCAAAGTCTTGTCCTCCCGAGGGTAGCCTGAGCCCCAAGGCAAGGGAACCAAGTCACCAGTAGGCCACCCATCCCAATACTCCCTCCTCTGCCTCTGCCAGCCATTCAGTTGCCCCCAGGAGCCCTCTCCATGCAGGTGTGTGTGCGCACAGCTTGTCTTTTCTTTGCTGCTTTCATAAAAGTTGCCAGAGAAGTTAAAGGCGGGGGAGCCCTGGCCGGGCCATTGTGAGGTGTCTGTGGTGTTCGAAAGCCACACTCCAGGTGTGCTGCCGCCTTTGTCTCTGAGATTTTCAAAACTCCCTTTCAGCCCTGCTTCCCATTAATAACCGTGAGTGCTGCCAGCAGCAGAGCCCGTGGTTGCCCGACACAATGGAGCTATTTGAGGCTGATGCGGCGCACACTGACATCTTGCTGCAGTGCCTTATTGATTTTATTTTCCTGTTATGAAAACACCGCCCCACTGAGGTGGGGAGGGAAGAAATGTTGGAGAGGGGAAGAGGAGTTTGGGAGGTATTTGGACACGCAGCCCCCGGACCAGCCAAACACATTCCTCCAGGGTGCCAGCCCCCAGGATGGCTCCAGATTCATAACCTTTGCCCAGTGCAGTCAGCTGGCTGGCCCCACTGCCCACATCTGGCACCACTCAGCAGGGCCAGCTGTTGACCATATGGAGAATGGCGGCTTTTCAAGCTCACTGCTAGGGGCTCTAGGTGGGAGGGAGACGCTGGACCTGGAAGGCTTGGTTGATGGTTTCCTTCCTCTCAAGGATCGATGCCTTGTTAGTGATGGCACTGGCTGCTCCCCAGGGCCATGTGGGATCTGTCAAGCAAGGGGATGGAGGGGACTTGGCACTGACAGCCCCTCCTGGGTGAAGCCCCTTCCACAGAGCAGCTCAGCACTCACCATCACTGACTGGCCAGCCCCAAACCCAGCCTCAGAGAGAAAACAACAGCTGGGACAAGGCCTGAGCAGGGTGGCAGGGATAGGAGGGTGCGGGAGGCATTCAGACCTATGAGGACAGCTGGTTCCTCACCATGTGACAACAAAAGACCTACATTCCATTTCCCCTCTATAATCATCCCCGCCCAGCTTCTTACCCTCAAGGACTTGTTGCATGAAACAAGGTGCCTGCTTACCTAGATTCTTTGTGGCACTCCGGAGACCTGAGCGTACAGAAGGAGGGGAGGACAAAAACTAGCAGCGGCTTCCTTCCAAGCACCTCCATCAACTCCATTCGCCATCAAGTCGATGCTCTTCAGAGGAGAAGTGTGCCCCTTAGGGATTTCAGTCACTGTGAGCTTTCAGTAGATTGCCAGACCTTTGTGCCGAGGGTGAATTCAAACCTTCTGCCATTAGCAGCCCAGTACATTAACCATTTGCATTCCATCAAGGTACATTATTAAATCAGAGTGTCGGTACCTTTCTGCCATTCTGGCCCACCCAGCAGCCTGCCCCTTGCCTATTTATGAAACCCAGGCCAATACCACAGCAACTGATCGACAGGCCCAAGCTAGTGAATCTGTGGTTTTCCTGGTCAAAAAGAAAAGGGACTGACTGAGCAGCTGACGGCTGGCTCTTGCCCTCAGGGAGTTCATGAGCAGGGTATAATGAACCCGTGGCAGCATAGTGTAACCCAGGAATGTATCTCCTGGCAGAGGGTGGAGTTATAGGTAGAGATGGCTTAGTGAAGTGGATAAAATAAAGGAAGACTTGAGACCCACTCCAACACAGTGGCTTCACCTCTCTGGGCCTCCCTTCTGTTAAATGGGAACAGATGGCAGTTGCCTGCTAGAGTTAATGTGAGGCTGTGAGAAAGCGTGAGCAGAACCTGGCATATACTAAGTACTCCCGTTAATATTTACAGCCTCAGAAACCTTATGCAGGGTTACTGTGAGTCAGAACCAACTCCACGGCACACCACCGCCACCACCATGATTATCACCACCACCATCACTGTCACCGCCATCTAGTTGAGGCCTATGGAGCAGGGCCATGCCTTGGGGAAAAGTACTCATTCTGATGAGAAACCGGAGCTAGACCTCATGTAGACATAGAAAAGAAGTGGTGTTTCTGAGTGGGTGGGACTACACATGGAGCCAACCAGAACTGAGAAGCAGGGGGCCATCTGGTGGGCCCAAGCTGAAGAAGAGTTGGAACCGCCTTGGAAAGCAGGTGATTGAGTGAAGGATTTCCTTGAGGAAATCCCGGTGTGTGGAGAACAGAGATTCTGTCCTGAGTGAAGGAATGTGGGCGAGAAGCAATAGAGAAGCCAGGAACAGAGCTGGATATGTTTCATTGTGGATATTCTTTCTGGTCCTGAGTCTGGTAACAGCTGCTTGGATATATTGGCCCGGCTTTCTCAGTGAAGGGCCCAAGTATTCAGGGGAAGACCCCCTGAGGAAGGTGACTTTCCGGGGACCAGTATATATAGTGTCATGGTTTAGGGTTCACCTTGCCTGGGCCGGTAGCAAACAAACATCACCTGATCGGGGGCTGGGGTATCCCTGGGATTCTTGGGAAACCACATCCCTCACCATCATCACCAGGGCAGAGATGCCTGCCCTACCAGCCCCTCCCCAGTGCTGAGTCTGCCTTCTGCCAAGCCATGTAGGGGCAGTCCCAGCTCCCTGGAGATGGTGACTGGTTTAGTGAGGTGATGCCAATTCTTTCTGTCACTGCTGCCTTTGGGTCTGAGTTGATTTTTTTTGTTTTGTTTTCTCATTTGTTTGTGACATGGAGAATTCTTGCATGCTTTTATGAAAGGCTGGTTGGACAAGCAGAAACTACTGAGGCATTAAAGCACTAAGAGGTCCTAGCAGGCCGGCCCCAAGACACACACACACACACACACACACACACACTGCTCAAACCAATGCACTGCTTCCCTGGTATCTGGATCAACTTGTGAGCCCCCAGAAAACAAGTTCCCAGAGCCTAGAGGAGCAGAGGGAATATGCCCTCCCAGCTCCTGGTTTTGTAGGTCAAAATACTCGTAGTAAGGAGGTCCAGAAAAAATAGTGACTTCCCTGAGGTCACCCAGTGAGCTAGAAACAGAGCCAGGCTGGGCCAACTCCTTTCCTTACCCTACCTTGCCTGGCATAATACTTTCTCCATGGCAACCATTATGGTAGTTTCATTGCTGTAAGTTCTCCCATTCGCTCATCCACCTAGCTGACAGCAAAAACTGAATTCCAAGGGAGAAAGTGGGCACATATACCTTATGTCTTATAGGTTGGAAAATTTAGACAAAAGATCATGTTGCTACAAAATTGCACAGCTGATAAGCTCAAACTCTTGAGTTAGGTAGAAGTGGGTTTGAATCCTAGCTGTGCCACTTAAAACAGTGTGTCTCTGGGTATCCAATTTTTAGTCTATAAAGTGATGATAATAGTATTTTCCTCATTGGGTGGTTGTGAGGATTAGATAAAGTCATGCATGTAGAAAAGCTAAGAATAGTACCTTCCACATGATAAGCATGCAATAAAACTTAATTTATAAAGTTAAACCACAAATTGGGTCAAACCAAGTATCCATGCATCAGTGGAAAGGCTAGTCCCCTGGTGGGCAGGTGCTCGGTAGACCAAAGGAAGGCTCGCTGAACTTGGCTGATATCATCTGAGATGAGGCAGAGAAATGGAGACAATATGAGACAGCACCCCATTTCCTGCCTACCCTCAGTGCCACTGTGGACTCTAGGCAGCCACGCCCTCAAGGGGAGAGCGTGCTGAGGAGCAGAAACAGAACTCTGCAGCCTGTTTGTGGAAAAGAGGGAAGCACCAGGGCCCCACAGTTGCTGCTGCATGAAATTTAAATTATTCCCAGCAAACCTGCTTGACAGATGAAACAGAAAAGGGACGGCTTCATAAAATGCAATTTTGTTCTTGAAAGAATGGACTCTGCAGAATCCTCGCTGATGTCTGTGAAATGGATTGGAGCTTTTTCTCCTTTTGGTCAGGAGCACTCATGCTGAAACAGTCACGATGGTAGCCCAGCCCTCCCATTGCTCTTCAGAGTTAAGCCCTGGAAAATAAATACAGGTTGGGGAAGCAGAGAAACTTAGTCTGTGTTGGAGGCCCGGAAGGGGTCATGAAATATGCAGACTTTATCAGAACATCCAACACCCAGATTTTTGGAGTGGTTACAAATCGGGTTGCTAACCTCAGGGTCAGCAGTTCAAAACTACCAGCTGTTCCACGGGAGAAAGATGAGGCTTTCTGCTCCCGTAAGGAAACCCTGTACAGGGTCGCTGTGAGTCGGAACCGACTCCACAGCACATAACAACAATCACATGAGCATAACAAGGAGCTCTGGTGATGCAAGCTCTTGGCTATTGATTATGGTTCCAGAAAGGCCTTGAAATCTGCTTTTTCCAAAAAAAATCTATGGGGTAATCTTACTCTATTCACACGTGGGGTCTTCATGTGAAGTCAGTCAGTCGAGGGCTGACTTGACGACAGTTTACAACAAAGGGGAGCATGATGGCTCTAGAGGATAAGAATTGGACTGTGAACCGCAAGGTTAGTGGTTTGAGTCCATCAGCTGCTCTGAGGAATAAAGATGAGGCTTTCTGCTCCCACAAAGATTTATAGCCTCAGAAATCACATACATGATCACTGTGGGTCAGTACTGACTCAACAGTATGTAGCAGCAACGTTAGTAAATTGGACTTTCAGGTTGTATATTTGTAATCATAAAGATATATTCAGCAATGGAAGTCTTCCTCATGTACCCTAAGTACTCTTGGGGGAGAGATGATTTAGGATTCCTGTGGAGAATTATGTGAATAACCTTGAGGCGCTAGGAGGCAAGCCTATCCTCTCATGTGGTTCTGGGGTTCTGTGAATAGGGGAAAGATGCTTTTGTACACTTACAGAATGAGAAGCCCACCTCCCTTCCCTCTTCTTTTGTGTTCACATTGGAGAACAAAGACTGCCGAGTGGGATCGGGTGGGAGAATCAGACTTGTGGATTCCCAGACTTGGATTGATTTAATCTGGAAGAGTTTTTCTTGCTTTATGAGAAGAAATGTATGATTTCCCTTGTGACACATTATCAGGCCCTGATAGCGCATTGTGAGACTTGTGTATGTTAGTACTGAGCTAATGGATTTGCCTGCACTTGAAGTTACACTGCTGAGTGGATTGTATCTTCATTGACTTAGAATCTACCTGTCAATCACAAAGTGTGTACAAAATTGAAAAATGTCATTATTTCCAAAGCACCCATTTCAAAGCCTACATTTGTGGGGAGGATAGACCTAACTGACTCGAACTTAAATTCCTGATTGAGGAAGCAAAAGAAAGCAGAGAAAATTATATATTTTCCTGTGTCTGTAAGGGGTGATCCAAAGTCTGCACAGAAGGCAGCTGTGGATTCCAAAGTAACGAAGTCAGAAGACAAGGGTGACGGGCGCCAGTTATGCATATAAATTAGCTTTTGCTGTCTAACAATCACAACAAAATGTAGCGACGTAAAACAATACAGTTCTGTAGGTTTCTGGTTAGTTCTGGTTTGGGTTCTGCTGAACTGTCCTATTTGTCTGTGGTCAGCTAAGAGGCTGGGTAGTGGCTGGATGGTCCCTCACACTTCTGTGGTGGACAGAACATTGGTCAATGCACCTCAGTTTTCCTTTCCATGGTCTGTCATCCCCCAGATTAGCTCAGGTTGATTTGAATGTGGTCTCAGGTTCCCAAGAGTCACTATGCAAACATTTTGCAAACTTCTGCTTGAAGCATGTGTGCTAAAGTCCTGTTACCCGAAGCAAGTCACATGATCAACCCAAATTCAAGGAATGGGCATGGAGACGTCACCCCTTTTTTTTTTAATGTTTTATTGTGAATTATGTGATAGTTTACATGGGAGAACATTGGTTTTACATTCATTCTATCGTATATCGTCTCATTGCCATGGTTACAATCCCCTCCATGCAATCCTTCCCCCGTACCCCCCAGGTCTTCAGCACACAGTTGCTCTCCCTCTCTGGGTCTAGAGTCTCCAACTGCTCCATCGCTCCACGTCATCATCTCTGGCTCCATTTCAGGCATCACTGCTTCTCTGGGTAGGGTCCCGCTCTCTACTCTTCTCCCTTGATGGTCCTAGGGACCTCCGCTCCTAGACTGAAAAGTTAATCACTCCCCTCCTTGCTATAAAACGTTTACCTTTACATTTCCGACCCTCACAGTCAGTCCTGATAACAATCATTCACCATTGTATCACAAGAGACCCGTCTGCATTTCATTGCATCAGCCCCACCTAGTCAGATTAAATACTACTCACTGGAGATTTTTCCTTCCTCCAGGCCCTCTGGATCTAGGTTCCCTCTGGAAAGCTTGTAAGCCAGTCACTTCTTGCCTTTGTAGCCCCCCGCCCCCCATTTTGGGTAGCCAATGTCCAAGTTGCCCATCCCTGTCTACTCTGTGTGTGGAGGGGGTGGGAATGATTCTTGCTGTAAGGACTTGTTCCCTCTTTTGAGCTACTGCTTCCATAGGTGTAGGTCAAGTTCATCAAATTGTATGAGAATACTTTTTTTTTTTTTCCTCTTCTTTTTACTTCTGTTTGAGCTCTGATCATGCAGTCATTGAAGCCAGGACAAGTGGGTATTATCTGCAAGTGTGGGTGTTCTTATGCATATGCCCTCTCTTCTTATCAGCTGGACACTTCACTCTCTGCTCTAGTCCTCTGTGGCTATGTCACTGACTCTGGGCCCAAGAGTCCCCAGGTCTTGCCACACTGCTGGCCAACCAGGTCTTCACCCAAGTTCACAGAAGTCTATTGAACGTTGTAGGTCTTAGCTCACCGCTTCATTGCTGTTTTTCCCTCACTTCCCCTTATCGGTGTCAAGCGTGGTCACCAATTACAGTGTGTATTCCCATTGAGTCTTAGTCTTGGAAGGGGGTTTGCACTGAGGGGACCCGACCACTTGCCTTGATGTTTCCTGGGCAAGCATGTTGCTTGTTCTTGTAGTAACAGTTGGTCTGCCTATGTTGTTTTATATTTTTCCTGTAGGTCTTTCTTTCAAGAAGTATCTTCTGTTCTTCTAACCACTCCAGGTTGGTCTGCTTGTCCTTTCAAGTGGGAACTTCCCATCTCTGGAGATCTGGATGTGGTTCAGGCTTCCACCTATAGTCTTATGTATTGCAGAGGATCCACAGGAAGCCTCTTTCACTGGGCAGAGACGTCACCCCTTGATGGAAAGAGCTGCAACACCATATAGCAAACGGGTAGTTTATAAGGATGGGAAGCATGTGTAGTCATTTTTGCAACATAACTAGTAACCAATAGCTGTAAGTTGACTCTAACTCATGGTGTTTTGTAGAGTAGAACTGTGCTTCATAGGGTTTTTATGACTGCGAACTTCAGGTTACAGATCATCAGGCCTTTCTTCAAGGTGTCGGTGGGTGGGTTCAAACTGCCAATCTTTTGGTTCCTAACCAAACATGTAACCATTTGTGCCACTTGGGGACTCCTTTTGCAACATGGTGTTATTACTAGGTGCCATCGAGTCAGCTCCAACTCCTTACTACCCTATGCATAACAGAACAAAACACTGCCCTGTCCTGCACCAACCTCACAATTGTTAATGTTGGACCCCATTATGACAGTCACTGAGTCCGTCCGTCCTGTTGAAGGTTTTCCTCTTTATTGATGACCCTCTACTTTGCCAGGCATGATGTCCTTCTCTAGGAACTGATCCCTCCTGATAACATGTCCAGAGTACGTTAGGCAAAGTCTCGTCATCCGCACTTCTAAAGAACAGTCTGGCTGTACTTCTTCCAAGACAGATTTGCTCATTCTTCTGGCAGTCCATGATACTTTCAATATTCTTTGCCAACAGCATAATTCAAAAGCATCACTTCTTCTCTAGTCTTCCTTATTCATTGTCCAGCATTCACATGCATATGAGGCTATTGAAAATGCCAAGTCTTGAGTCAGGTGCACCATGGTCCTCAGAGTGACATCTTCGCTCTTTGACACTTTAAAGAGGTCTTTTGTAGCAGATTCGCCCAATACTGTAAATATTTACGGAAGCAGAAAGCCTTACCTTTCTCCCACGGAACAGCTAATAGTTTTGAACTGCTGACCTTGAGGTTAGCAGCCTGACTCATAACCACTATGCTATCAGAGCTCCTTTCAGACCATATAAGTCCACGCAAAATCATTTGGTCTGGCCCTACCAAGTCAACCACATTTCCAGCCATCACATTGTTGTTAGGTGCCATCGAGTTGGTGCTAACTCACAACGACCCTGTGTACAACAGAATAAAACACTGCCCGGTCCTGTGCCAACCTCAAAATCGTTGCTGCACCTGAGACCATTGCTGCTGCTGGTATGTCAGTCCATCTAGTTGGGGCTTTTCCTTTTTTTATCTGACCCTTCACTTTAATAAATATGATATTATTCTCTAGGGATTGGTCCCTCCTGATAATATGTCTGAAGTATGAGAGACAAAGTCTGGCCATGCTAGCAACACTCTAGCTGTACTTCTTGCAACAGAGATTAGTTTGTTCTTTTGTCAGGCAGACCCCAAAAAAATTCTTGACTGCTTCTTTCAAGAGTGTTGATGGTGGACCCAAGCAAAATGAAGTCTTTGACAACTTCAATCTTTTCTACATTTATATGGATGTAATTTATTGAGCCTCAAGAAATCAAATGACATATTTCATTAGGCAAATCTGCTGCACAAGACCTTTTTAAAGTGTTGAAGAACAAA
>NW_006408534.1:17948087-17949059 GCF_000296735.1 Chrysochloris asiatica | reverse complement strand
AACAACAACAACAACAACAATTTATTGAGCCAGTAGTGAGGATTTTTGTTTTCTTTACATTGAGATGCAACCCATACCTAAGGCTGTGCTCTTTGTTCTTCATCACTAAGTGTTTCAAGTCTTCTTTGCTTATAGCAAGCAAGGGTGTATCACCTGCATATTGCAGGTTGATAATGAGTCTTCTTCCCATCCTGATGCCATGTTTTTCTTCATATTTCTTGGATTATTTGCTTAGCATACAGATGGAATAGGTATGGTGAAAGAATACAACCCTGGCACACACCTTTCCTAATTTTAAACCATTCGGTGTACCCTTGATCTATTCAAACTGCTTCTTGGTCCATGTGCAGATTCCTCATGAGCATTCTGGAGTATTCATTCTCTGCAATGTTGTCCATAGCTTGTCATGATCCACACATTCAGAAGACTTTGTGTAGTCAATAAAGCACAGGTAAGCATCTTTCTGGGAGTCCTTGTGTAGCTAGCTCTGTGGGTTAATGCGCTGGACTGCAAGGTCAGTTTGAACCACAAGGCCGGCGGTTCAATCTCACCAGCTGCTCCTCAGAAATCCTATACAGGGTTGCTATGAGTTGGAACCGACTCGACAGCACTTAACAACAACAACAACAAACATCTTTCTGGAACTCTCTGCTTTTAGTCAAGATCCATCTGATGTTAGCAATATTTCTCATTCCATGGCCTCTTCTGAGTCCAGCTTGAACCTCTAGAAGTTCTCCGTCAATGTATGGTTACAGTCGTTTTTTAATTATCTTAAGCAAAATTTTGCTTGCATGTGATATTAATAATTTTGTCTGATGATTTCTGCATTCCATTAGGTCACTTCTCTTTAGAATGGGCACAAATATGAAGCTCTTCCAGTCAGTTGGCTAGGTAGTTGTCTTCCAAATTTCTTGGCAATAGATGAGTGAGTGCCTCCAGTGCAGCTTCAGTTTGTTGAAAGATTTCAATTTG
>NW_006408534.1:17939154-17946872 GCF_000296735.1 Chrysochloris asiatica | reverse complement strand
AGGCCTAGGATATCAATGTTTATGTGTTCCATTTCATTTATGACAATTCCCAATTTTCCTCAACTCATATCTCGTACATTCCATGTTCTAATTATTAATGCATGTTTACAGCTATTTCTCTTTATTTTGAGTTGTGCCCCATCAGCAAATAAAAAGTCCTGAAGGCCTTATTTCATATGTCAGACTGGTCAACTCTACTTTGAAGAGGCAACTCTTCTCCAGTTGTATTTTGAGTGCCTTCCAATCTGAGGTGCTTGTCTTTTGACACTATATCTGACAATATTCTGGTGTTCTTTATCATGTTTCAATTTCAGTATTCTGATTCTGACAATGTGTTCCACTGCTATTCGTAAGATTTTCAGTGATTAAATATTCGGAAGTAGTCTGTCTCTCCTTCTTCATTGTCTGTCTTCATCTGAAGGCTTAACTTCAACCTGTCCACCGTGGGTGACCCTGCTGGCATTTATGATACCAGTGGCATAGGTTCCAGAATCACAGAAACCTGCAGTTCACCACAGTAGGACACACTGACAGATGAGTGGTGGCTATCACATTAGGGGTGAGTTAACGAAATATTTGACCAAATACAGCAGGTTAGTTTTTAATTTGATAATTTTGTATGGTCTGCAAATGATATTATAAATTTTGGCAGAAAAAAGGTTCCCCAACCCTGCTATACAGTTGCTATGAATCAGAACTGACTGGACTGCGCTAAACAACCAAACAGCATCCCACCCTTAATCCCTTTACTGGTTTATTGAATCAAATCACATCATGGAAGATAGCTACATCTCAACTGCCAAGCCACTGAGAATCCTGGTCCAGCCAAATTGACACAAAACCTTAATTATCACAGTAACCTATTGAATTAGAGTGAAAACCATCACCCTAGAAGACCACCTCTGTGGAGCTTGGCCAATGAATTTCTTCTTGTGAGAAATCTACATGGGAAGACAAATTCTGGAGGAAAGGCTAACTGATGAGCCACCATGTGATGCCCATGTTGAGTAGCCAGAACTGGCTACTCTTCCTGATGGATCAATCCTATGTAGTTCCTTAAAGCCCTTAGAAGGGCACCTTCTTAAATTAAATTAGGTGTTCTGCAAGCAACACCACTCAGAATAAACATAAATCTATTTCTTACTCAGATTTAATGGTTTTCCCTGTTTTATTTAATTACTCATGTTGCAATTAATGATTTTTTTTTTTTCCAAAGGGAGAGTATTTTAGCTACATTATGGGCTAAGCAGCCCTTTGAGAGCTAGCCTGGGAATTGCATCACCATTTATAACATTGTGTTTTTGTTTTGTTTTTTTAATAGGGAAAGTATGTTTCAAAATCTAAACAGCCAAATTGCAAGTGACCTTTCAGAACCCAACCCATTTGTTAACTGCTAACTGTTTGGAATGCTAAAAATACTTCGGGAGTCATAAACATGAAAAGGAAAACTTAATGCCATTCTGCATGGTTTGTTCACCACCAGCCTCTACAGAGTTAGTTTAATTTAAGCGAGAATAAGTTCTTACAAACACAGACTGACCCTATCCCTGATTTACTTACTTTTCATGATGTCGTTGTTATTGTGAATTGCCGTCGAGAGGATTCTGACCCATAGCGACCCTGTATAGAGTTTCCGAGGAGCAGCTGGTAAACTTGAACCGCTGACCTTACAGTTCAAACGGCTTTGCAGTCTGGAGCATTAACCCACAGCACCACACCAGGACTCCCAAATTGGCTTGAGTCCTCCCAAAGCGTAATGCCGTGGAGAATTATTGTGAAAGTCCCTGCAGAGATAAACTGATATAATTTAGTGGATTTATCAATCAGTTTCAACACTCCATTCCATGCCCTAAAAGGAAGGCTTAGGAAAATCCTGTGTGTAGCTCTGACTTCAATTTCAACTAGTTGTTGCATATTAATTTGCATTGTGAATTTGCCTCTCTAGTACCCTTAGGCAAGAAACCTCATTTTCCTCTGGTAAATAAAGATTCCTGAAAACTCAGCAAACCATGTGGGCAGGACATTCAGAGACTCCTTTTCTATTGATTAAAGTAAAATTCCTGCTTTCCCAGCTTCCCCCTCTTCTGCTTCCTGGGAGGAGAGAGGTGAATACTGTGTTCCTTCTCAGAACCATTAAAAAGGAGTCCTTGGGTGGTACTAAAAGGTTGGCTGTTCCAACCCACCTTAGGTGCCTCAGAGTAAAGGCCTGGTGAACTGTTTCCCAAAGGTCACAGCCATTGTGGAGCACAGTTCTACTCCGACACACATGGGTTCATGATGAGTCGGAATGGACTTGCCAGTTAGCACCATTAAAAAGAGTCTTTGGAATGGGAATGAAACAAAGTACCTACACCCTATTTTTTCACATACAATTTACAATGCACATAGGAGATTAATGCATGAGGGGATTGAGCAGTTTGCAAAAAAGAAAATAATAATAAGTGTAATGTATACTTTATTTGCATGAAAACACAAGCTCTCCATAGTTGTTGTTAAGTGCTGTAGAGTCAGTTTGAAAGATAGCGACCCTGTATAGGGTTTCCTAGGAGTGACTGGTGAGCGTGAACCACCGACCTCGCAGTTCAAACTGACTTTGCAGTCCAGCGCATTAACCCACAGTGCCACACCAGGACTCCCTAGTATATGGATTCACAAAAACAGCTGCAGTGACGTTTGTGAGTGCCATTCCATGTTGTTCATTCCCCCCTTTGACGAGGAGTCTTCCTATTTGTTGCTTCCCCAAATACCAACTTGCTCCACTGCACTCTTCCACTTCTGTGGGCCACCTGGAGTATCATCAGGTCAGGAGGTCATTTGAAAGCTTCACCCTCACCATGTATGTCTTAGTTTCTATAGGCTGTTATGCCAGAAATATGCATGGGTGGCTTTAATGACCAGAAACTTATTTTCTCGCAGGAACTTCTAGGGAGGATAGATGTTGGAATTCAGGGCCCCAACTTTAGGAGAAGGTCCTTGGTTTTTTTTCTGAGTCTGGTTCCTTGAAGATCTCCACATGACAGCATCTTCACAGTTTGTCCTTGCTTCTGTGTTAAATATGCTCTTTTTATATCTCAAAAAGTATTGGCTTAAAACACACCCTACACTGACATCGATTCATTAACATAACAAAGAACCCTGTTCTCAGATAGAATTCTAACCTTTCGGGTTTACAAGACAAATATGGAAGAACTACGATTCAAGCCATCACAGCCAGCTCAGCAGCAAGATTCTACATGTCATTTCATTCCCAAACAAATCAGGATCTCTCATGCCCCCAGGGTCTTTGTACTTGATACTTTCACTTCTTAGAATTTCCATTTACTCTCTTGCCTGCCCAGAAAAACTCCTGTTCTTCCTACAACTGACAGCGTAAAATGGTAACAACCCTTTGAAGGGAAAAATGCTATTACGATTTCTGTTACTCCTCTTGTTTTTGTTTATGCCCCTATTTTAATACCTATAATACTATATGATACTTAGAATTCAGTATGGATTATACCTGATCATAAAGTAAACATAAATTTTCACAAGTGGACCAGTAGAGAACTTTTTGATAAATGGAGAAAAGATTGATGGGGTCAAGGATTTCATTCTGCTTGAATCAACGATCAACACCAATGGAAGCAGCAATTAAAACGTCAAATGACAAATTTCATTGGTCAAATAAAGATATCACTTAGGTGAATAAGGTGCACTTGACCCAAGACACGGTCTTTTCAGTCATCCCTTATTGCATGCAAAATCTGAATGATCATAAAGAAAACAGAAGAAGAATCAATGCATTTGAATTGTGGTACTGGCAAAGAATATTGAACATGTCCTGGACTTCTATAAGAACAAACAAATCTGTTAAACAAATCTTATCAGAAATGCAACCAGAATGCTTCTTGGAAGTGAGAGTGATGAGATTTCATCTTGCTTACTTTGGACATGTCATCAGGAAAAACCAGTTAACTAGAAAAGGACATGTTTGTTAAAGTTAGAGGGTCAGCAAAAATGGGTTCAAAAATGGGCTCAGATACACCAAACACTATGACGATGACACAGGACTGAACGGCACTTAACAACAATATTAGCAACTCCACACCCAGGAATCCGGGGTTTTGAACTCAAACGGAATTCCAGAACACAACACAGGCATTGCTAGTTAATGCCTTAAGGACAATGTTTCAAGTAGGTGGAGGGACTGCCTGCTTCTGAGGGGTTCAGGCTAGAGTCACTTATCAGATCTCCATGGCCATGGTGTGGCCTACCTAATCACTGAACAGGATAGTGGAGGGCAGGTGAGTGAAGCATCACTGTATGGAGCCAGGGTTCAGACAACACTGCTGCACCCCTACCATTCCAGCACCCTCTCTCTCTAGGCATGCTCTGGCCTTCAGTGGAGCTGAAAGAAAGGTAGGGGATTTTCCCCAGGCTGTTGGTTTTGGCTCACCCCAGTTCCTGCCAACCGCCATTGCCACCGCTTTTCCTTCTGTGTCCACACTAATGACCTTTCTCCATTCCAGGCCTGGTGACCTGCTCCAGAAAAGCAGCCCATTCCCCCAGTTCCCAGTAAAAAGGCTTTAAATTAAAAGTAAGTTGGAGTCGAGCTCTGCTGAATGAGCAACTGGATGAACTAATGTATAATTAGCATCTGTCCCCAGTGTTGGTGGCACCTCTTAAAGGGATAGCCGCAGGCTTCCCACCGAAACAGTTTTGTTCACCAGGGATTTGAAACAACCAAGAATATCTGGACCAAAAGGTGAGAAAGACAGCATGGCGCAGATGCCCAGCCAGGGTTCTGTTCATTTTCTCTCTGATTCAACGCCCTTTTCTAAATAACCAAGCCATTGGTGTGGTGTAGATACTGCTCAGAATAGGATATTTGGGGACCATTGTGCCGTGGGCCGCAGCCTTTGTCTTCTTCTGAGGGTCTGTTGTTTTGGTCTTGAGTGCAGTGGTGATTCAGTGGCAGAATTCTCCCCTTCCACGAGGAAGACTCAACTTTGATCCCATATGTATGGTCAGCGTGAGTCCGGACAACAACTAAAACAACATTATTGTTTTGATGTAACAATGCCACATACTGATGTTTGCTTTAAGGGCTGCTTTCAGAACTACTTTCATTGGTTCCATTACAGAAGGGCAGTCTAGTGAGTGATCTAAACTGCTCACCAGTATTGTTGCTAGGCTGGGCTTGGAGCACTAACTAAGCTAAAGGGAAAAGCTCTCTTTTGCTTGTCCATCAGTCTTTTCTGGTGAATCTAAACCAGGGATGACAAGCAGAGATGCAGCAGAATCATTTGTTTGTTGTTTACCCAGGGCAGCGTCAGAGCAGCTGTGTCTTGCACCTTCACCTTTGTGAGCCCAGAACTACTTTAGGAGAGCAGGGAGCGGTGTTTAGCTGTTTAGGTTTTTAACTTTAACCCACTTTGCACTAGGGGAAAGAGTCACTCCTGGGATGTGGGAGAAAGCTATACAAGAGGAGGCTTCCTGGGGTGGAAAATCCTAGGCTTTATTTAGGAAATTAGATTCAAGGTTCATTTCCACACCTTCCTGGCTAAACAACCTCAAAGGAGAACCCTTCAGCTCTGTGTTGTTGTTAGGTGCTTTTGAGTAAGTTCAGACTCAGTGACTCAATGCACACAAAAAGCAAAACACCTGCACCATGCTCACAATCATTACTACACTTGAGCCCATTGCTGCCACTGTGGCAATCCATCTCATTGGAGTCTTCCTCTTTTTCACTGACCCTGCACTTTACCAAACATGATGTGCTTCTCCAGAGATTGGTGCCTCCTGATAACATATCCAAAGTATGAGAGACAAAGTCTCACCATCCTAGCTTTTAAAGAGCACTCACTCTACCTGTACTTCTTCCAAGACAGATTTGTTTGTTCTTCTGACAGTCCATGGTATTTGTAATATTTTTTTTCCAACACCATAACTCAAATGCATCAATTATCCTACAGTCTTCCTTACTCATCATTCAACTTCCATATGCATATGAGGCTATTGAAAATACCATGGCTTGGGTCAGATGCACCATAGTCCTCAAGCTGACATCTTTGCTCTTGAACACTCTAAAGAGGTCTAGCAGATTTGCCTCATGCAATATGTCATTTGATTTCTTGACTGATGCTTCCATGAGTGTTGATCCAAACAAAATGAAGTCTTTGACAACTTCAATCTTTTCTCTATTATCATTATGTTATTAATTGATCCAGTGGTGAGGCCAGCACCATGAATAGGAGAGTTCTGAGCCATTGGAGAGCATATCTCTGGTCAATTTCTGTAGCATCCTTTGGAGCTGGGGCTGATGGTGTAGCTTCAGCTCTTCCGTGTTCTGACCTGTTACCAGTTGCCATCAATCAATTTCAAGTTCTAATAACCTCATGTGTGTCAGAGTAGAGCTGTGCTACATAGGGTTTTCAATGTTTCAGAAATAGATTTCCAAACCTTTCCAAGGCACTTCTGATTGTCTTCGAACCTCCAACCACCTTTTAGGTAGTAGTCAAGTGCTTAACCATTTGCACCATGATGTTCTGAAGTGGGTTGTAAATCTCACTAGTAGGGAATGTGCTTTTCAAACTACAAGTGTGTACCTCATTGGCACAAGTGTGCATTTTCATTAACTCATGAATGCTTATAGGAAGTGACTAAGGACTGCAAGGCAGCCAGAACCCTAGCTGGGTCCTTGGACTTGCCAACAACAGCAACAGCGTCGTAGTCATCATCACTAATGTCTATTGAGTGCGGTGGGCCAGACATGAATGCTTTTGCCTACATTAGCCCCCTTCATCCTCACAACAACTGTATAAGGTAGGTGCCATTATTGTCTTCATTCTGTAGCTAAGCAAACCAAGGTCCCAGAACTAGTAAAGAACCCTCTCACTCTAAAACTGGACTTACCCAATTAATCAGTTGTTGAGTCAGTTCCCATGGTAACACTGTTTGTGTCAAAATAAAACTGTGCTCCATAGGGTTAACTTTTTAGAAGTAGACCACCCAGCATTTCTCTCTAGTCTGGAAGCTCTGCTGAAACCTTTTGGACATCGTGGTAACACAGAAGCCTCCACTGATAGATGAGTGGTAGCTGTGCTTGAGGTAGATACATCATCCAGGAATCAAACACGGCTCTCTCACATGGAAGGTGAGAACCCACCACTGAACAACCACTGTTCTAACAACGCCTAAGGAGGACGCACATCTGAGCCAACATTTCCAAGACTTGATAGGGTTTCTATTGAATCCTCATGTGGTGTTGCAGGTTAATGCACTGGATTGTAAAGTCAGTTTGAACTGCAAGGTTGGCAGTTCATGCACACCTGCCACTCCTCAGAAACCCTATTCAAGGTCACTATGGGTCAGAACCAACTCAACAGCACTTAACAACAACATTGGGTTTCTATGGGAGCGCTGTGACTCTATAATATAAGGTAAGCACGGACTGGACTGCCAATCACAAGGTCAGTGATTTGAACCCACCAGTCGCTCCTCAGGAGAAAGGTGAGGCTTTCTTCTCCCATAAAGATTTACAGCCTCGGAACAGGGTTAGGGTGTATCTATTTCTGAGATCCCAGCAATGCATTCACCGTTTTGAGACCCCATTGATGTGATAGGTCACGTGGCAACCAGGAGCAAGTTGTTGTCAGGTGCCATCGAGTTGGAACCGACTCATAGCGACCCCATGCACAGCAGAACGAAACAATGTCCGATCCTGGGCCAACCTCACT
>NW_006408534.1:17905079-17936419 GCF_000296735.1 Chrysochloris asiatica | reverse complement strand
TTGCCCATCAGCAAATGCAGGTTCTGTGTGCTTTTCTCCCCCTAGCTTAACTGTATTCATGTCATTATGGTCAACCCTACTTTGAGGAGGCATTTTTTCCCACAATCGCTTTCTGAGTGCCCTCCCACCTTCCAGTCCTATGTCTGACAATGTTTCTCTGCTATGCATAGAGTTTTCAGTGACTAGCAAGTTACACTCCCAAAAAGAGTCTTCTTCCAGGTAGAAGTTAATTGTATCACTTCCAGCACTAGAATATATATTTTTCTTGTAAATCCTCCCAAATCCAGAAAGTCCCTACATTCCTCTCTGTGGACTCAAACTTCAGACTTTTTGGTTAGCAGCCAAGCGGCTGTTTACACCACCCAGCGACTCCAAACTGTGCTTACACTTCCTTATGACATTGCTGGTAATGTAGACACAGGCTCTCCCAGAAATAGCCCAGGATTCAGGGAAGTCTGATTCTGAGTAGACCTCAATGGAAGATCTCATCCCAGCCCACTGCTGTACCCAGCGCGGGTACTGCCTCCACAGTCAGGAACAAGGAGCTGGGCGGACAGGCTCCCGGCACTGCCCTCGCCTCTTACGTCAGAAATATGCTGAGGGTGTGATTTTTCATTCCCTCACAATATTAGACTAAGCAGATGATATTGGGCAAAATATATTGTAGCTATAATTCATATTAATGGGAATTCAATAGTGGCAACTTGTCATCTGCTGAGATTAAAAGTGAATATTGTGTTACAAAAGCATTAAAAAGGCATTATGAATTAGATTCCACTGCACCACATTGTGTTCCTTGTACATACAGGCAGTTCCCGTATTGTGAACGAGTTCCATTCCTAAGACTGTCGTTAAATTCAATGTATAGGTAAATCAGAATTTAGGTACGGGTTCATATCTTATGTTTGTCAAATGTTTGTCTTTAGCTCACTGCCATCTAGTCGATTCCAACTCATAGCGATCCTTTATATGGTTTCAAAGGCTATAAATCTTTATGGGAGCAAAAGGCCTCATATTTTTCCCAAGGAGCAGCTGGTGGATTCGAACTGTTAACCTTGTGGTTAGCAGTCCAATGACACCCTACAGTGCCACCAGAGTGCTTTAAATGTTTGTCTTAGTACATAGTATATGGCTGTGGCGTACCTTTCTAGGCATAAAAACATTAAAGAAACACTTCCAGATACACTAAAACACATTTAGCATAATAATATAGTAATAATAATGCTTTTATGTGCATCACAAAGTATTGCCTATTTGTAATGATGAACCTTGAATTTTTAATATAATAAGCTTTGGTGAGGAGGGGATTGGTTCTTTACAGGTTGTCCACGTTAGATGTTCATAACCCAAGGACTTGCCTATATTTAAAGAAACTGAGAAATTGGTGCTTGGATTTGGGATGTATCCATTTTTGTGATCCCAACAATGCACTCACCATTTTGGGACCCCATTGATGTGACAGGTCACCATGCAACCAGGGGAGTCCATGCACCTCATCTCCTTAAAATGTGAGTTACACATCTCAAAAGAGTCTTCCTCCCCGCAGAAGTTAGTAACTGTCACTTCCAACACTAGACTATGTATTTTTCTTGTAAATCCTCCCAAGTCCAGAAAGTCCCTAGCCTCTGCCTCCAGGCTCTGGAATGTAGGTTGCACAGCCAGGGCTCCCGTGGACTCTGAGTCAGCAGCAGCCCTCCCCTCTCACACCCACCTCAGGATCCCTCAGGTGTGAGGACGGACACACCCATGGTTAGTCAGGCAAGTGGGCCTTAGCAGCTGCTTCCTGGGTGGAAGGAACCCCAGTCTGCCAACACCATCCTAATTGGGACTTCTCAATCCTTTGCTCCCATCTTGAAGATTTCATCATCTGCTGGGCTGTGAAGTCCAGATCCTTGTGTCTCCAGACTGGAAGGCATCAGGGCGCATCTAAGGATACTGCATGCTCCCTGGCTCCTCCCCATGGTGTCTCCACTTGGCCCTGAGAAGAGATGGTGGGGGTTCTTGGCTGGAGTCAGTCTATCTTGTTTTTGTTTTGTTGTGTTGTGTTTTAAATCAAAATGAAGAATTTGGTTCAGAATGGCAGAATGATTGCCCCCAAAGAAAATCTAGAAGGAAAGAAGCCCAGGTCTCTGTCCCATGTGCAGCTATAAAAAGAGCAAGTCAAAAGCCCCAGGCATAGCTGGTCTTCCATGTTTAAAGATCTTCAGGGGCCAAAGAAATACTCCTATGACCATTGCCGATTTCATGGGCAGTTCAGAAGTAGCTGGTGATTTGTAAATGATTTTCATGATAGGAGCAACTTATGTTGGATAACTTATTTAGGGGCAACTAGAGAGAGGAGAGGGGATGCAGTGTGAAAGGCAGTCAGAGCAAAAGTGGTTTTTACATGAAGTAGGGACAATTAGTCAGCCAACCACAAGAATCAATCTTAGTTGGAAGATCACTGCACACCCAATATATGAGAGTGAATAAAATATTATCCCCACTCTGGTTATAGAACTTTTAAAATCAACTTTTACAAAAGACAAATACATAATTTTTCAACATGATTTTTTTGCTTTTCAATACATTTTGTCTATCTGTCAACAAGCTTTTGTATTCCCTTATTTAAAAGTGTTTTAGGCTGAGCTGTGAGCCACAAATGTACCACTGTCTTCACTTCTTCATCAGAGGTGAATCTTCATTCTCAAAGGGCTGCTTTCAAGGAACCAAACAAGTAAAAAGTCTGATGGAACAAAATCAGGACTATAGGGAGGATGCTTTCACACCTTAAAACGATGTGTTAACAGTGTGGGCAGATCACAATGCCCTTGGCTAGAGGTCCTCTGCCTTTAATCCTAAATTTTGACTTCAGCTCTTCAGTGAGCATCTCACTGTAAGAAGCATTGTTGATTGTTGAATCTTTCTCCTGATAGTGTTCCAACACCAGTCCTTGAGAATCCCAGAAAACTGTAAGCATCAATTTTCAGCTGATGGTTGACTTTTGAACTTTTTCTTGATTGGTGATTGAGGATGTATCCATTCCATGCTCTGCCATTTACTCTCAGGCTTGTAGTCATGAATCCATGTCTCTTTACCAGTAATGATTTTTTATTTAAAAGAATTTTTTACCTTCCTTCGAGTATCAGTCCAAATTTTGTTTGCAGATGTCCAAACACTTCTGTTGATGCCCTTCCATGAATTGTTTCGGTACCCATCTCGTACATACTTTTCAAAACCTGAGTCTGTAGTGGATTATTTCATAAGCAGAGCCATGGCTGATTTGTCACATAACCCATTGTCACTCGTCTATTCAACAGAATCATTTCACATGGTCAAAGTTGTCATCAGTTGTGGACGTGGATGGGAGTTTTAATATAACTGAAGTGCGGATAAGTTTTTACTCACCCTAGTACATATAAGTATTTAACCCATATCTTTGCCGGCACAGAGATGAGATAGAGGCTAGATTCTAGATTAGGACTGCTCGTGTTGCATTCAAGACCTAGCTGTTCTTTTCTAGCTATGTACCCTTTTGCAAATTTATTAACCTCTCACAGCCTGTTTCCCCTTCTATACAATGGGATTATAATACTACCCGGCTCACGGGGTTGTTGAACCCAATGCTGACTAGTCGATTCTAACTTATAACAAATCTGTAGAGCATGATAGAACTATTCCCTAAGGTTACCCAGGCTGTAAATCTTTTTCCATCAGAACTACTGGTGGGTTTGAACTGCCGACCTTTTAGTTAGCAGCCCAACTTTTAACTAGATTGTTGCAAAGTTAACACTGCAGAGCACCTGCAGCAGTGTCTGAGTGGAGGATGCTCACTGAACATGTGATCTGTTGTATTTCCATGGCCAACTCCATGTGGCCTGCACTTGTCTGTCTCCCTGAGAATGTGGGCTCCTGGGACAAAGGTGTTGCACTTGCTAGCAGTCACTCTTACCTGCTCTGTGATGGGTGCTCAAGAAAGGTGTGTTGAATGACAGAATTGAGTTGTGGGTGGAAGAAAGTATAATCATGGAAATCCACTTGCTTTACTCAAAAGTAGCTGTGTGCTTTTGAATATTGTATTCCATTTGTTCATGGTCTTAGATTCTCATTTTAGAAGCTCTGTGACTGCCTCTTGTTCTTTGTACGGCATCTTAGTGACAGTCATCAACAGCCCATAAATAAACTAAATGCATATTGAAATGTTAAAGAAATTCTAAGTTAAGGCACATTGCAATGTCATAGCTGTGCTTCCATGAAAGGAAAAAAACATGTCTTCTATACCCAACCGCACATTTTGTTTATTGGTGGATGTGGTGATAGCTGTGTTTTTGTTGTCATTTTATTTTGCTTTTGAAAATATTTGTTAAGGACCAGAAGCTCTACGTGCTTCATCTCAGCTCTTACAGCAACCCCATATAGTGTGTCTATTTCAGCATTTTACACATGAGGAAATAGGGTTTCTTGCATAATTTGCTCAATACTTTTAAATTATAAGTGATAGAACTGGGATTTGAACTCAGATCTTTTTCACTTCAAAGCCTATGTCCCTAGCTCCCAATTCTTTTTTCTCCAGACGTCTGCCCCTATATGTCTCTCAGGAGCCTAAAATTTAAATGGTCAGGATTAAATTCCATATTTTTAGCCCAAATCTGCTCTTCCCCATGCATGCCTGGATCAAGCCAGGGTCTACCATCCACCCAAACTGTACAAGCTCCCTTGACCTTCCCCTTCTCCTGGCTATCTTCCTCAGCAACACTGCCTATCAGTTCCACCATGAATATTTCTCCCATTCTTCTAGCTCTGTCTGTTCCCATTACAGAATCCATGCCATATTCAGTTGCCCCTCAGGGACACACAATCTCTTCAACACTCTCCCTGCCTCCCTTTTGTTCACTCGCATACCATCCCATCCATTCTCCACTGCTGCAAATCGGATCCTGACACTCTTCTGCTTTATTACCAAAAAAAAAATGCAATTATTCCAAACTTGCCCTAAAGACAAGTGACTTCAAACCCTTGATGATCTCACCTCCACTCACCAACCTCAGTTCTCACCTGCACTTCCACTCCCCACATTTTAGCCAAACATCAGATGCAAGCCCCAATTGGAGTGTATGTGTCACCTTGAGGTATGATGGGGCCAGAACATGAATTAGAAAGAGGTCAGGCTGCCTGTGCTTGTGGATACAGTAGGACAAAGGAGCGGACAAATCTCTACATTGAGGATCATTCCCATCCCCTTGGTACACAGAGTTGACAGGAATGGGGAACTTAGACATTGGCTACCCAAAATGGGGGAACTACAAAGTCAAGAAGTGACTGGCTTACAAGCTTTCAATAGGGAACCTAGCTCCACAGGATACAAGGAAAAGTAGAACCTCCACTGAATTTTTTCCAACGTGTGTGGATGGGGTTGATAAAAGGTGAAGGGGAAAGGACTCCTGTGGTTCAATAGGGAATGATTGCTATCAGGTCTGACAGTGAGTGTTAGAAAGGTAAATGTAAATGTTTGGTAACAAAAGGAGGAGAGTGGCTGATTTTACAGGCCAGGAGCAGAGATCCCTGGAACCATCAATGGAGAAAAGCAAAGTACGGGACCCTGTCTGGGGAGGCAGTTATGCTAAGGATGGAGGCAGAGACAATGACCATGATGTGGACAGAAGGAGCGGCTGGGGACTCTGGACTCAAGGAGGGAGAGGAGCTGTGGGCTGGTGGGGGGGGGCAGGCGTGTGGGGTGTACCCTTTGGGTGTTTGATGATGCATGCAGGGGATTGTGAGCATTGCAATGAAACAAAATACAACAGGATGAATGTAAAGATAATGTTCGCCCATATAAACTAACACATAATTCACAATAAAAACTTTTTTAACAAAAAAGAGAGGTCAGGCAGTGCGGGGTATGAGTCGTTGGTGAGTTGATGAACCCCTCTATATTCTCATTTTCCTTATCTGTAGAATGGAGATAATAGCAGAATTGCTTTACAAGAGTTGTCTATGAATTAGGGAAAGACCAGGCAAAAAATGGGATCCATCACTACGTGAACAATTAAGCTCAGTAAATATTGGTGGCAGTATCTGAAGTACAAGTTACAAGTTTTATTTAAAAGATAATTCCTGAGAACCTTTTTGTGGTTTTTTTTTTTAAGAAATTGACCCTCTTCTGAGAAAAATACCAAGTAAAATATTGAAGCAGCAATCGCTTGTTGGGTTCTCCTAGGCTCGTCTATAGGAGTCAGACACCTCCTCCCTGTGGCAGGGCTTGAGTGAAACTCCATGGTTGGTCCTCCTCTTCTTGTCCCCACGACTTGGACCCTCTCTCATTTATTCATTCAGCAAATGCCTACACTTTATTTACTGAGCAGCTTCTTTTGGCTCAGCCAGATTGGGATGGCCTTCTCTGAAGGATGCTTCCTTATGGAGAACAGCCCAGATCCCGTATCCTCCAAGGTGTCCCAGTAAGGAAGGACACGCCAGTTCATGGGCAGTGATAGCCGTTTCATCTTATACAGCGAGTACATGCTTCGCCAACAGAACACTGCCATTTGTACTCACTGGTTGTTAGCCTGAGTAGGTCAGACTTTGAAAAACAGTCCCAAGACACGGCACCACTCAGTAAGTGGATTTGAGTTCTAAGCACTGTAATGGTGGCTTGTCTTCCAGCCACTGGAGCCCAGCCCCTTGACTGCCACCCTACCTCTCTCCCCTTAGCTGACACGCCACAGCCCAGGAACCTGGGTCCTGGTCAGGGACAGTATAGCGTCCACTAGGCTCCCCGCTCCACTGCCTCCCAGCTCCAGTGCTGGGCTCATCAGGGCAGGCTACAAAACTAGATGGAGAGATCCATGTAGACGGAAAAAAACAGGCCTGCTGCTGTTTTATGATGGTGTGCTTTACGGTTTTCAAACATTTTAATTAGTTTCATTTTTTAATATAAATGCACCCTGATGTTTCGTGCAGGAAGGGCACAGTTCTTAAAATCTCAAAAATAAAGTAGTAAAATGACAGATGGGCTATTAAAGCGTCACACTCAAATGTGTTATTATTATTGTTGTTATTTAACAACTCTAAGCACCAACACTGAGCCAGAAGTCATCATGGAGGAGGGAGAGAAGACCCAAAGGCACTTAACCACACACGGGCTCAAAGGGAATTAATTGGCAGTTGTTTCTCAGTTGCCTGAAGTTCTCCAACCCTAAACGGAGCCTTCAGGATGCCTGTCACTGGTTTGTAGACTGAAGACACAGTTGGGTGGTGTAGGTTTTGTACCTCAGTCCTGTCCTTGACTTGTCTGTGAACTTGTTGAAATACACATGCTCCCCATATTCCTTCCAGGTAGGAATTTTAGCTTTATTTTAGGATGGGTCTCTTCCAGAGACAAATCTATCTTAGAGGAAGCATAACCAGAATGCTTCTTAGAAGGGAACATGGTGCAAGCCTTTGTCTCATGTACTTTGGACCTGTTATCACGAGGGACCAGTCCCTGGAGAAGGACATTGTGTTTGGAAAGTAGAGGGTCAGTGAAATAGAGGAAGGTCCCCAACAAGATGGACTGGCACTCTGGCTGTATCTATGGGCTCAAACGTAACAGAGCTTGTGAGGATGGAGCAGGACTAAGCAATATATTTTACTCTGTTACATGTGGGGTCGCTATGTGTTGGAACTGACTTAAGGGTACCTAGCAACAACAAAACACTTCCGGAAAAACATGTTTCTTCCTTTTAAATATTCAGACAGAAGAGAAAGTTGGGTTCCAGAAACTGGGTTTTGCTTTCACGCCACCCTCATGAGTCTCTTCACAAAACTCTTATTTCCTAATAGAAGGTGCAGTGGATTGATGGCAGGCTCTTCATGAAGGCTGCTCCGGAGACTGAGTTTGATCCAGGAGCAGGATGACCTCCTGACCCTCTTCTTTGCTGAGTTGAAATGAAACACCATCACACCTTTCGTTTTGGTGTCAAGAACTGTTTCCAAAGCCTTCTAATGACCACCTGCCTGCTTCCTCTAACATATGGGCTCCAATTTGGAAAACTTTCAAAGGGCAATTAAAGCACGAAGCTACAGTACTCCCACGTCTCTCTTGCAACCTACAACAGTCTTCCCTCGGAATGTGAGGCTCTGGGCATGCCATTTATGTGTGTTTGTGTCCACAAAGAAAGATGCAGGTTCGTGGATGGAGGGTGACATTTTTAATGGAAGCTTCCCTTCAAATGAGCTTTCATTGGACTTAGAAAATTGGGGTTGGGGGCAATTGAAGGAATTCCTGGGTGGTGTGAATGGTTATTATGCTTGGCTAGTAACTAAAAAAAAAGGAGCTCTGGTAGCGTAGTGGTTACGAGTTGGGCTGTGAACCGCAAGGTCAGCAGTTCGAAACTACCAGCTGTTCCGCAGGAGAAAGATGAGGCTTTTTGCTTCCCATAAAGACTTACAGCCTCGGAAACCCTATACAGGGTCGCTATGAGTCGGAACCGACTCCACGGCACATAACAACAACAACAAGTAACTAAAAGGTTGGAGGTTTGAATCCTCCCAGAGGTTCTTCAAAAGAAAGTCTACTTCTGAAATATCAGCCATTGGAATAACTATGGATCACAGTCCTCTGACACACATGGGGTCACCATGAGTAGTGGTCAACTCGTTGGCAACTGGCTAGTTTAAGAAAATGGGAATGGACATGCTCTCTTGGTTGTTCCCTCACAGAAGGCTTTTGGTCAAACTCACAGAGCCATGAGGAAACTATTTTCAATCAAAAAGCCACACAAGCCACATAAAAGCTCCAACCACCAACCACCCTTCCCTTTTTACTGTTTTCAGAAGAAAACTCTCTTTCCTGTTTATCTCACTGTAGTTAAAAAGAGAAAATTTTTGGATACTCTTTACCTTCAAAGGTTACACAACCTTGACTGTTGTTTCTAGCAAGTCTCTTTGCAGAGTCACCAGTGCTCTGAGGTGTACCTTCTATAGGCCCACACACCCACCTGAACTAAACTCTACCCAAAATATAAGCCCAGACCTCCAGTAGCCTGAATGGTCTGGGCTGTGTGCCCCAGCTGCTCTCTGGTCTGGATTTGAAATCAGATTGCAGCCCAATTGTTAGCCCAGCTGTTGCTGGCAGCCCTAAGTCCAGACTGGGGTAGACATCAGTGTTGCTCAAAGGCTATTTATTCTGTAACCGCCTAGGGACTAGAAACAGAGCTGTGTGTACCCTGGTCATCCTATAGGAAGCAGCCTCCTCCCAGATTTGTCCTCTGGAGATGATAATGACAAAATCTCTGGAAGCAGACAGATTCTAAGTTTGGTAAGTCTCATCTCTGCCCAGGATGTTCATGCTAGTAACTTATGTCTTCTAAATGACTTGAGTTTAACTTCTTTAGAAGAACATATGAACAAGTTTTCATCTGATCATGGCCATCCATGCCCTGAGTGACACTTTCATCCCACACGGGTATTATGGGAGCAGGTCATAGGGCTTATTCTGGGCATGGAGCCTCAGGAGATAGCTGCTGAGGACAGAGAAAGTCAAGGGGAATACTACTTAGTGTCAAAAGTTATAGTCAGCTTTCAAAACAGGGTGATTGTGTGGAAGACATGGACTAACACAGGAAATCGCCGTTAGTGTGTGGACACATATGTGTCAGTGAAGGCCACATGTGTGAATGAATGAATTGGCTCCTGATCGGCTGAAGCTCCAGAGAAATGGAGCCTTTACAAAGGTCAGTGTGGTTCTCCCAGGCGCACAGCAACATGGCAGCTGAAATTGGTATAAGAAAGAAGATAGGTTACAGAGGTGGAATCCGCTACTGAAAGATTCTTGGAGTCTAGCGGGGATAGCTGCAGCTCACTGCTAACTGAGAGATTTATGTGACAAGATTATCGATGGTATTAAGCACATTTAGAAGAGAGGATTATACCTACTTCTGGGTCAGTTCTGTGCCACCAGGCCCCCAGTCTGGCCAGTGCATTAACAAATGGACTGTCGGCTGCACACAGGTGAACCAACATTTGACAGTCACACTAAATGGGGAGGCTCGGGTGATGAGTTCAGTGCTGGCTGGCCAAATCCTAATCCAATGGAAGGATCTGGTGTGGGGACTCTGCCATATCTCAGAAAAGCTCTGTTTCCACTGCCTTCCTTTCTTCTTCACCCCTGCCAATATCCCAGATTTCTGGTTTGGTGAACTCTCTCAGCCAAAGAGCAGGGACCCATATGTAAGTGGAAATAGGAGGCCTGTATCAGAGGGACTAGAGGGGTGATAGGAAGGAGAGTCTGTGCCAAGCCCACCAGTCGCCTTCCTAGAAATGAACTTCCAAGCAGTAGCAGACTCTTCTCAAGAGAAGGAGTAGCACTTCCGTCGCTCTGCCACAGGAGAGAATTTATAATTAGACCAGCCAAAGCTCAGGAGAATCCACTGCTAGAAGCAGCTCTCCATGGCCTTCAGAGGGGACAGCTGGTATGTGGTCTGATGGGCTTTTCCATCTGTGATGTGAAAGCCAAGCTGGAAGCAGCACGGTGTAAAGGAGGAAGAGCAGCCGAGCTCTGGGAAGGTTTAACCATTTAGGGATGCCCCAGGCTCAGGAATTTTGGGAAACTGTTGGAGCGACTTCCAAAAATGTTACTGTTATTATTATCATCATCATAGAATTCACCTATTTTAGCCATGTTAAAGACACTTATTACATTCACAGTGTTGTGTAGTCCTTGTTAAGACTGGTTTCAGAACATTTTCATTGCCCTAAAATGGAATCCCATACCCAATAAGCAGTCAATCGCCAGCCGCCATTCCTTTTAAAAGGTTATTTTTTTAAAAGAAAGGGTAATAGGATGGACTAGGGGAGTGTCCACTTAGCTGGGGAGGTAGGAAGAAGAAGGATCTTTTGTGGGGGTCGTCTGTCCTTCTCAGTACCCCCTCAACATGCTGAGCACCCCCCACATTGTATTTTAGTAGTCTGAAGTTTCTCGTTCGCCCAGGGCACTGCCAGTGCCTCATCCCTCTCTCTGACTCCATCTACTAATACAGCATCTGGTGCATAGTGAGCATTTGTCAATGTTGTTGTTAATGCAGTCGAGTCAGTTCTGACTCATAGTGACCCTGTATAGGGCTTCCAAGGGGCATCTGGTGAGTCTGAACCTCTGACTTTGCAGTTCAAACCAACCTTGCGGTCCAGTGCATTATCCTGCAGCACCACACCTGGACTCCAATATTTGGCCATTGAAGGAGATATTTTTTTAAAAAATTTTTTTAAATGCTGCTGTCGAGTTGATTCCAACTCTTGCCAACTCCACGTGTGTCAGAGTAGAGCTGTTTACAATGGCTGGTTTTCCAGAAGTAGGCTACAGGCCTTTTTTTCCCAGGTGTCCCTGGGTAGATTTGCACCTCCAACTTTTCATTTAGTAGCCTAACGCATGAACTGCTTCTACCACCCTGAGACTATCATTGGTTGTTAAGTGCCATCGAGTCGGTTTCAACTCATAACGACCCTGTATAGGATTTTTTGAGGAGTGACTAATGGGTTTGAACCACCAACTTTGTCGGTAGCAGTCCGGTGCTTGGCCTTCAGCACCACATCAGGTCTCCTACACCCAGAGACTGGAAGGATAAAAACCAGTCATTCTGTAGCTAATATGCTACTTCTTATAGTTTGGGGATATAACTCTTTGTCCTTAGTTGATACGTTTGAACCCTGCACAGAAAGAAGCAACATTTGAAAAGGCTTTTCTTATCATTCCTTTTAATTAGACGCCCTGTTAAATTGCAGCAATTTTGTACTGTGGTTCCCTCTTAGGATGTCTAGAATCTCTGAAGAAGCTCTTAACCAAGAAAGCCAGAAGTTCATTTTATTCTTTTCTTCCTATTTTCTTTCACAGGCCAATTTCCTTTTTTTCTTTTTGAGGCGTTTTATTTTTTTGTCTGTGTGGATCATGAAGATTTATGTGCATACTGGTTTTTTTTTTTTTTTTTTTTTTTGCAAATATAGTGCTCACATAAATTACGCACCCACACATAGCGCACCTAGGAAAATAATACATGAGGGGTTGGCAGAAACGTATAATGCACGCTTTAAAATATGGTAACAATACTCCTTTCACAAAGAGGGTGAGTATGGTGTTGTGGAATCTCCAGGGCCTCCTTCTAGTTACTTTCAGTGGAGTGAGACTCAGAGAATCAATTACTTTTCCTTATCATCTGAAAAAATCCACTCTTCTCTGACCCTCATACTCTTAAGCCACTGGGCACTCACCCCTCCTCTGCAGCCTCCCTGTCTTTGGCCCAGGTCTCCCTCCCTCCCTCCATCCCTCCCTCCCTAGTGGGATCTGGAAAGATCAAAGGAACAGATGACAGTGCTTGGCGCCCATTTGTCACTCCATTGGAGGGAACCAGTTGCAATGTTAACAGTCAAGCCTGGTCCCATGTTTCATGAATATTTTAGAATGTTTGCTGGCAGAATTCTAACTGTGCTGTGTCCTCCACAGCATACGTGTCACCCATATTCCAGAGTTTAATCGGAGCTTTGGGGCAGGAATCACAACGTCTCCATTCGTTTCTTTTATTATCCTAAAGCATGCCAGCTAAATTCGTTCATGCCCAGGGTCTAAAAATCCATGCTGTCTTTCTCATCCTTTCACACAGAATTCTGACCTATGAGCAGAGAAAGCAATTTCTTTGAATGGCAAGTGCTCTGGGCTGGGGTTAGTTTTTATGGACTGGTAGTTTCGGGCCTATAGGTCCCTGAGTGGTACAAATGGTTTCTGCTCAACCACTAACCTAAAAGTTGGTGGTTCAGACCCACCCAGTGGAACTGCAGAAGAAAGCCCTGGCAGTCTACACTGTGAAAATATCAAACAAGGAAACACTATGGAGTTCAGTTCTACTCTGTAGCAAATCAGTCACAAACCAGTCAATGGCAATGGATTTGTGTTTTTTGGTGTCATTTAAGAAATAAGAAAGAAACAGCCTGTGTTGGCCCAATTGTATCATCTTGCTCATGTGTCTTCTGGTTTGTTCTTGTGTGGTGGTTACTGGTTAGTTTCTGAAAAAGACCTCTCACCTGCCTTCAGTTCACCCCAATCCCATCTCCTCTGGATGCTATTTGTGGCCTGCTTCATCTTCACAGTAATCATTGCCGTTTCTAGAAGCTCCTAGAAGCCCTGATCCCCACTGTGCACTTGTACTTGGCTGGGTCCTCAGTGAGTTTCCTGATGAACCTGTGGGTCTCTCCCTGACCCTCCTCACAGCCTAAGCTGGCAGAAAGCTGGACATTTGTGGGCCATAGGAGAGACGCAAATTGGTTAAGAACCAAGTGATATCTCGGCCTCTCCCTTTGCCCAGGTCAAAACTGTAGGGTTTGAATTTTGTCTTCCAAAAATTATGTTGAAATCCTAACCCAAGCAGTTTGCAGTTGCTGCTGATTTTAAAGGTTGGCTCAAGGGTACCAGGGAAGAAAGGCTGCTGGGGTCACTTTCATAAAGGTTATTATTCTTAGTTCCTCAAGTCGATTCTGACTCATAGTGACCCCATGTGACAGAGTAGAACGGCTTGATAGGGTTTTCTCAACTGTGATCTTTAGGGGAGCAGATCACTAAGGAATTCCCTTTCAGTTAACAGTCTTCCAGTGTGCAATAACACATGTAACCGTTGTACCGCTAGGGCTCCTCCCTAAAGATGGCTGTTGTCGTTGAGTGACATCAAGTAAGTTCCAACTCATAGCGTTTCCGAGGAGAGGCTGGTGGGTTTGAACTGCAAGCATTGCTATTAGCAGTCTAGTGCTTATCCTACAGCACCTCACCAGGACTCCCCGTAAACTTTTTATTGTGAACTGAGTGAAGGGTCACCAAGCAGATCATCAGTTTTACATTTTAAAAAATCATATACTTCATTTCCTTATAATGATTGCAATCCCCTCCATGTATGATCAGTTAACTCGGGCATTCCTCACTGTGTCTCCTGCTACCTTCATCTTTCCTCTGCCATCCTCTCTCGTTGTATATTGCGTGCCCCGTCACCCTTGTTAACATGTGCCTACTTTCTAACCGGTGAATAATTTTCCCTCTGCTCTTCCCCCACAGCCATCATACAATGTTTCTTTGATCAAGAAGACCTTTTCTTAATTTTTTACGACATTGGTCTCATACCACATTTGTCCTTTTGTGATTGATTAATTTTACTCAGCATAATGTCCTCCAGGTTCATTCATGTCATGAGGGGTTCCGCAGTTTCGTTGTTATTATTCAATGCTGTGTAGTATATTCCATTGGGTTTATGTACGAAAGTTTGTATAACCATTCTTCTGTTGATGGGCATTCAAGCTGTCTCCATCTTTTCCATATTGTGCACAGTGCTGCAGTGAACATGGGTGTGCATATATTTATTTGTGTCATGTCTCTTATTTCTTGATGCTATATACCAAGTAGAAGGAACACTGGGTCATACGGTATTTCTATTTCCAACTTTTTGAAAAAGCTTACTGCCAAAGGAATCCTATGGAGCAGTTCTGCTCTATAACAGTATGAGTTGGAATTGACTCGTTGACAACAAGTTTCTTCTTTTTTTTTTTTCTGTATCTGTGAATGTGATCCTGTTTGGGAACATGGTTTTTGACGATGTTATCAGCATGAAATCATACTGGAGTAGAGTGGATCCTAATCCTATATAACTGGTGTCCATTACAAAATATATCCAGAAAGGGGACAGAGGGAAGGACACCATGGGACACCACAGCCAAAGAATGCCTAGGACTCCCAGAAGCTGGGAGAGAAGCGTGGAACAGTTTCTCTCTCAGAGACTCAGAAGAAATCTTCATGGCCGAGACTCTGATATGGACTTCTAGGTTTCAGAACTGTGAGACAATAGCTTTCCATTTTGATAAGTCACATAGTGTGTGGTAGTTTGCAGTGACAGCTCTATGAAAGGACAACAGCAAGTAGTCTTTGTGAAGGAGGTGCCCCATCCACGTAAGAGCAAACAGAAGAAGCAGCATTCTGAGGCCTTGGCATTCCTCTCCAGCCTCAGCTTGCCCCTTTTGCTAGCACCCACACCTGGACCTTCCTGGGCCTCCACAGATGCATGTGCCTCAGAGTCACGAGCCTTAGCCACAGGCAGGTGTTTTCCTGTCTGAGTGTTTTCTCCATACCTCGACTAGGGAGCTCTGGGCTTCTCACTCCCCGTGACACCTGTGACCAGTCCTGCCCAGACTCTCTGGAGACATAGGCTATCATCATGTAAGCTGCTTTTTAGGACTTCCAGCTTGTGAACAAAAGTGAGACTGTGTTCCCAGTGCCTCCATCCCATGAAGTGAAGAAACACTCTGAACTCCAAATTCCTGCCTGGCTTCCTTTCACGTCATAGCATGAGACATGTCACTTCCACTGGGCTCCTTCCCTGTCTCTGTCAGACCTCTCATGCCTAAGGAACAGTGAATGAAGGAGAGCTGGCTTGTATTCAGATCTTTCCAGCCTGTGGAATTCTGAAACCCTTCACGCCTCCTTCTTGGACCCAGGATTCTAAATATGTGCAAAACTCCCTAACTTTAAGGTTCAGAGAAATGGAATACCCTGCCAGGTAGAACACCACACATTCAGACCCGGTCAGCTGTGCTGTAGACACACAAGGCCTTGGAGTCAGATAGATGGCCGGTGAGACTCAGCTTTGGGGGTTCGCCCTTTCTCATCTGAGGAAAATCCTCCTATAAACATTTCATTCCTCAATCCTGACCGCAAACTATGCTGTGTGTGGGAGGAGGGAGGGAGATGGTGGGCTGTGGGTATGGCTTGAATCCACCCTGCCCCAAGGAGCCCAAATCTGGTGTTTCTTAGAGTGTGGTCTGAGGAATACTGACTTCAGAATCCCCTGAATTGTTTAAAAGCCAGTTTCCCAGCTAAGTCTCCCTCAACCTAAGGTTATTGATTCTGAATTTCTAGGGCTGTGGCCAGCATTCTCACGTTTAACATTGTCCCCCAGGACTTTTTAAGTACAGCATAGTGGTTACAGGTTGGGCTGCTAACCTCAAGGTCAGCAGTTTGAAACTACCAGCTGTTCCGTGGGAGAAAGACAAGGCTTTCTGCTCCTGTAAAGATTTATAGCCTCAAAAACCTTACACAGGGTTTCCATGTGTCAGAACTGACTCCACGGTACATAACTACCACAAGGTGTGAAGACAGGACTCCTAATGTGGTACTGTAGGATCAGCACTAGACTGTGAACCACTAGGTCAGCAGCTCACACCCACCAACTGCTCCTTGGAAACCCTATACAGGGTCACTATGGGTAGGAACCGACTCGACAGTACTTAACAAAAACAGGGTTTGGAGACTAGGTTGTTCCTGGCTGTAGTGACAGGTAGAACAGAGGACATGGAGAAGGGGTGGAGAGAAATGGTGCTGGGCTCACTCTGCTGCCTTCCTCAGTCTCCTTGGAGAAGTTGTCCTCACTTAGAACCCTGGGGAGTCCTGGAGGGAGTCAGGGGAGCTACCTCAAAAACAACCCCGGGAGACAAGCTCACACATGCAGACTATTGGGGCTTGGTGGTTCTAATCTAGCGTTGTGTCTGTCTGACACTAACCAAGGAATTATGGTGATTGAGACCCTGTCTGCCCTGGCTCTATCCTATCTGCCCCCCTCACACAGCATACTCTTTGTGGCCCACTGAAGGTGCATTTAATTTAATCACATTGCTGAATTAAAGCAGAAAATGCCCTGGTGGTCTTTGTGCCCCTTTTTCTGGGCAGCAGGAATGGAGGGAGGGCCTGGCCTGCCATCCCAAGACCCTATACTTCCCCTGGTGAAGGAAATATTGATTCTTCTGTTTGTTTTGTAAGAAAGCCGTCCCCTCTGGGACAGCCAGATCTAGCTCAAGTGAAATGGAGATTCCAAGGAGGCTTCACTCTTTCTCTGGACTATTAATAGTGTGGCCTGGGCGTGTCTGGGCAGCAGAGAGGCCCTGCCCCTGTGGGGCTGCCCTAGAGCTGTGGGCCTTGGGGGTGGGAGGTGGTTATTCTGACCACCCGCCCACCTGTTTGGCTCCCCTGTTTCAGAAGAGGCGGGAAATGTGGGGTGTCATTTGTAGGTCACCTTTTAAATGGGAGCCAAGCAGCCCTGGCCCCAGGGCCGCAGTGAGGAACTCCTGACACCCCTGCTGGATGCAGCACAAGGGTCAGCAGACAGAAGCACAATGGGGACCTTCAGGGCAGCAGGCTTCTCCTCTCTGCCTCAGAGGAAAATCTGAGTTCAGCAAAGCAGGGCCAACCCAGCAGCCATCTGGATGATAAAAGATTAGCAGGCTAAATGCAGCATCCCAGTTACCCAGAGCAGTTCTCTGAGGTACCTTCCCAAAAACTAGGACTGAGTGGCTTTTACAGGGGTGCCGTGGGTTAGACATTGGGCTGCTAATTGCAAGGTCGGCAGTTCAAACCCACCAGCCACTCCTCAGGAGAAAGATGAGGCTATCTGCGCTCATAAAGATTTCCGGTGTCAGAAATCCTGCATAGGGTCACTATGAGTTGAAAGTGACTCAGTGTCAGTAGGTTGGGTTTGATTGGATTTGGGTGTCTAGCGTAATGGTTATGAATCGGGCTGCTAACCTCAGGGTCAGCAGTTCAAAACTACTAGCTGTTTCGTGGGAGAAAGATGAGGCTTTCTGCTCCCGTAAAGATTTACAGCCTCAGAAACCCTGTACAGGGTCGCTATGAGTCAGAACTGACTCCATGGCACATAACAACAACAACAATCTTTGTGGGAGCAGAGCACCAGATCTTTTCTCTCTCAGAGGCACGGGTGGCTTTGAAGTGTCGAGCTTTCAATTAATAACCACTGAGGCCCAAACTCCTTTTCTATTTTATTGTTGTTGGGTGCCGTTGAGTTCATTGTGACTCGTATCAACCCCGTGTGGCAGTGTTGAATTGCCCCATAGCGTTTTCCTGGCTGTAAAATTTACAGATGATCATGAGTCTGTTCTTCTGAGTAGGAAACCACTGAGTAGGTTCGAACTGCCAATCCTTAGTCTAGCAGCCAAGTGCTTAACATTTGTGTCAACAAGGCCCTTTCTTTTCTATTCTAGTCTCCTTATAGTTTACCAAGGAACTTTGGCGGCACTGTGGTTAAGCTCTCAGCTACTGATAGTTTGGTTGTTTGAACCCACCAGACACTCTGCAGAAAAAATATGCCACAGTCTGCTTCTCTAAAGATCACAGCCTTAGAAACCCTAAGGGGCCAGTCTGCTTCGTTCTCCTGAGTACCAGTACCAGTCAGAAGTGACTCCATGACAACAGGTTTGGTTTGGGTTTTATATCAGACCTGTACCAGTGCAAATAGTGAATGTACTTGACTACCAACCAAAAAGATGGGGGTTCAAGTCTACCCAGAGTCACCTCAAAAGAAAGAGCTGACAATCTACTTATGAAAAAGTCAGCCATTAACTACCTTCTGGAGCACAGTTCTACTCTGACACACATGGGATCGGTGAGTCAGAATCCAGTCGATGGCCCCTGTTGGTTTTTTCCCCATCGGCCCCAGTGAAGGCACAGCTTGAATGGTGCTCACTTTCTAGATTGTTCTGCCTCCTCTCCAGAAGCATTCCACATTCTGGTTTTCTCGAATCTCCTAAATTGTGCTAACCTTCTCCTTGCTCTGTTTGTTCAGGCTTTTGCCCTTAATGTTTTGTCCATTTCACGCTCCACCCTCAGCCTCCCCAGATTGTTTCCTGTAGGTTTTGTTTTTGACTTTTTGCATATCTGTCTGTGCCAAAGTATGTGGGTTTATGTGCAAGACCTTAAAATGCCAGAGCCTTCGGAGCAATAAATTCCATTTAAACTCCAGGCATCTTGCCCAAACTCTGAATTCCCCTCCAGCCCTAGGTGAGGGCCCCGATGGCGGGTCAAGGGAGGGCTGATATCACCACCACCCACATGGAGGCTGACTTCAGGGGAAACATCTGAAGTGCAGGCTGCCTAAAACCAAGGGTGCTAAGTCACCCAAACAGGATGCCGATCTAGGAGGCTACAACTCTGAGTTAGCAGCAAACCAAGCCTGCTTTTATTCAATTGAGATGACAGTGGCCAGTCAGCCTGAGAATACTAATTTATGCATTCCTTCACACATTTGTTTATTTGGCACCTGTTGTGGACCAGGTAAGGGTCCCTTGGTGTTAAAATTGAAGCACTAGACTAGTAGACAAAAGGTGAGCACCCAGAGATGCTGAAAAAGAAAAGCTTGGTAAACTACTTCCAAATGGTTACAGCCTTGAAACCCCTGTGGAGCAGTGGTACTCTACACAAATGGGATTTCCATGGCAGGGACTCATCGACAGAGAACGTGGGGTTTAGTGTACCAGGTGCTGGGGAGATAGCAGTAATCAAGACAAATGAACATTGCTACCTGCCTTTATGGGGCTTATATTCTGATGGATGAGGACTGTAAAATAAATAAGTAAATGTCAGATGGTGAAGAGTGCTCTGAAGAAAACTAGAACTGAGAAGGAAGTCCAAGTGCAAACATGGAACGTGGGTGTATTGTGATGTGAAACAACAAGCTTAGGGGACATTTGAGTCTAAAGCTGACAAAGGAGAAGAGCAGCGATGTAGATATCTGGGGAAGAGCAGTCCAGGCAGAGGATGGATGAGTGCAAAAGTTCCTCAGGGGCAGTGTACCTGTCCGATTCAAGAACATGTAAGAGGCCCTTGTGCCTGGGGCATTTTAGTGGAATCCTTTTGGCTGTCATGTGAGGAATAAACTGAAGCAGGCAAGGGCAGGGCTGACAGACATAACACAGGTAGGGGGCTTCACATCACCTCCTTTCTCCCACTCTGGGATGTCCCTGGGCTCTTCAGAGTCTCTTCACCCATGTAGCCCTCTAGTCTGGGTGTCCTCCTGAATTTCCTGCCCCAGACTCCCACTTCCCAGACCCAGGTTTCTTCTTTCTTACCCTTACAGTTAATGGTGACTCACAGAGACCTCATGTGTGTCAGAATAGAACTGTGCACTATAGGGTTTTCAGTGGCTCATTTTTTGGATGTAGATCCCCAGGCCCTTCTCCCAAGATGCCTCTGGGTGGACTCCAATCAGCAACCTTTGAGCTAGCAGCAGAGCATGTTAACCATTTATACCACACAGGGACCATCAAGATTCCTTCATTCTACTTGTTAAATCTCTTCACCATCCATCGCCTCCTCTCCATCCCCTTGGCTACTTGCTAATCAAGGTCCTGGCCTGTTCTCCCCTGGATTACTGTAAAGACCTCACAGTGGGTCTCCCAGCATCCCACTGCTGCCCTGCAGCCTGTCCCTCCCCTGCTCCAGAGGTTTCTCCTCCATGCTCAGATTCACACTCCTCAATGCTCTCCAGCCTCCTCTGCGGCTACACTCCTTACACCACAGGATAACCACCTAGGGGGAAGCTTAGCATTCCTGCAGCTGCCTCCTATCATGGGCCTTTGCTCTCCTGCTTCCTCTTCCTGAAGTGCTTCCACTCTTCTCATGACTCAAAACCTGACCCTAACAGTCTCCTCCCTGGAGTTTTTACCTGACCACCCCCAGTAGTAGAAGGGATCACTCTGTCTCCTGCATGTGAAGGACACAGGTCCTTGTGAGGTGTCTAATGAAGAAATGAGGATTCTTGATTTCCCCTCAAATTCCACCAGCTTCTTCCTGTGGCATCTTCCTATGGCACCAATCAATGATCTGTAAACTCTTAGCTGCCATTAAGTCAGCTCCTGGCTCCTACTCACCTCAGGCACAATGGGGTTGGTCAGTTGTGATTTTTCAGAAGTAGATTGCCAGGCTTTTCTTCCTAGTCTGTCTTTGTCTGGAAGCTCCACTAAACCTATTCAGTGTCATAGCAACATACCAACCTCCACTGACAGACTGAGGAGTCGAATTCATAAAAGGTGAGAGTTCTACCATTAAATCACTGTTGCCCCCTCTGAGCTCCTCTTGGGTCTGTTAAACTAGAGGCTGGAGCAGGGATTCCATCAAGGTTTCATGAGTAAATGAATCTGTGGACATGTCTTTTTCTTTTTCTTGTTTTATTTAACTTTTTATTGTAAAATTGGGTGAAGGTTTACAAAGCATATCAGTTTTCCACTCAACAGCTCATACACGTTTTGTTTCATGTCCTTATTTATAGTCCCCACATTGTAGCATCACTTAGCCCACTTTCTCCCAGTGTTTCCTGTTTCCGTTTCCATTTCTCCTTCTTTCCTTAACCCTTCTGAACTTTGCCTTTGGGTAAATGCTGCCCTTTTTATTTCAAATCGTTGATTACTCTAAGTGTACACCTCCCTAGTGGTATGTGCCCCATATAGCCATGTGTACTATTAGACTGAAAAAGTGAGCAATGGGAGTGAATTCACTTCCTCAGTAGTTCTGCCAATCTCTGTCCCATCCAGAGCCAGTGCCTCTATTGCTGTGGTAGTGGTGGTCTTTACAAAAGGGAGAGGACCAGGGACTCAAGAACATGTTAGAAGACTGAGTCATGGCTGACTGTATGATGGCAACTCCAGAATCCCTTTAGTCCAAGGGGAATCAGTTTCCACGTTGAGCCCTATGTTGCTCATCCAAACCTCCAGGCCATTTTGACCCTGAGACCCAGGAGTCTAGGAAGCTGAGCCCAGTTCAACTTTGAACTCAAGACTCCTGGAACTGCCAGTCCTGGGGCAGCTGCACAGGAACATTCTGACAGATAGACTAGGGGAAGGAGGTGGCAGGCACATCACGGCATAGAAAAGCCCAGATGCCTTCAGGCTCATGGCCTTGTGAGGAGCACAGGGATCCATTGAGGCCCCACCAGGCTGAGCAGCCCAGTGTGACCAAGGTCAGCTCTGCTTTCAGATCTCCTAGGCAATTTAGTAGGAATCATCTTTCCATAGTGGGCATGACAGGGCTGTGGCGAAAGAGCACTTGAGATGACCTTGCTCCTTTTCAGAAAATATCACCACCATCCGTCTCCTCCCCTCCATCCCTTCAGAGCAAACAGACCATCCACTGACACCCAAAGGAGAGTGGGAGTCTCCCTGGCCTTCTGTAGCTAAATCACCACCTCCTCCTTGCTGGTACATTGTTCCAGGAACTACACACTTGACATGAAAGCCTCTTCTAGGAGATTTTTCATCATTTGTGTTTGTATGGTTTTAAGATTTTTTTTCCCCCCTGGCTACCCCACTGGCCCTCCCAGGGGCTTCCTTGTTATCTGGTTGTGTGGCATTCTTTGTCTTGTGTCCATGGTGGGATCACACAGGAACTAGCAAGAAGGGAGTGGTTAGGGGGATTAACATCTTAGTTGGCGTGGAGTAGACTACAGATTTCCTTTGAGGGGTGGAGGGCTCCTTAAGCCCAGGGACAAGGAGTCCTTGTACTTGGCTGGTTGATTGTCAAGCAACTGAAGAAAAGACATCTCACTCATCGATTGCTTTGCCTGGTAGCTTGTCTGCCTAGCAGTTGCCAATGTCTGAGATTCAAACTTGGAGAAAGTAAGCCTGATGTTTTATTTACAAAACCTGGTTAATGGTAATGTGGAGCCATTCTGATCCTGGAGAATTTGGTTTGGAGTTTTCCATTTTTCCCACCTGGATAGAGACCCTGGGAATCTGGGTTGAACAAAGTGGAGACACATTCCTTTCTGAGACCGTGTCTCCACAGTATGCACAACGTTGGGCCCCCTAACTCACAGGATTTGTCAGCCCTGTTTTCCTGTGGAGAGGCCACCTCAACACGCCTTTGGGCAGTAGTGAGGGGAAAGGCAGTGAAGGACGTGGGGTTCTCAAAGTGGGTGGGTCAGGACCAGAGTGGTTCACTGAGCCTGCCCTAGCTGCTGCTCCTCTGACTGCTAAGACCCAGACTTTAAATATGCATATTATATCAAGGAAAGCGTCCTGGTGTGGCGCTGAAGGCTAATGCAACAGACTGCAAAGTCTTTTGAACTGCAAGGTCCGTGGTTCAAGTTCCTTGGAAACGCTATACACAGTCATTATGGGTCGGAATCGACTTAATGGCACTTCACAACAACAACTTTATACCAAGGGACGGCTTCTTCTACTTTCCTGTATCTCAGCCATCAACAACTTCAAACAATGAAGGATTTCTAAGTCCTCATTTTAAACATAAGGGACACAAGGAATCAGGGACAGGTCTGCTAATTCACGCTTTCCTTTCCTGCCTCATCGCACCCCACTCAGAGAATTGCACGAGGTCACCAGCCTGGGAACAAGATTCTGATCATATTTTTGCCACTCATTGTATGCTCTTGTGCCTTGGTTTACCTGACTGTTAGTCTAGAATAACTGCCTCCACCTTGTCCACCTCATAAGTAGTTAAGACAAAAAACAAAAACAGCTGCCATTGAGTTGACCTTTCAGAAACGTATTGCCAGGCTTTTCTTTTGAGGTGCCTCTGGGTGGGTTTGAACCACTAACCTTTCAGTTAGAAGCCAAGTACTTAGCCGATTGTGACACCCAGGGACTCCTACAAGGCAATTAGGAGACTGAAATGAGAGGCTGTATGTGGCAGTCCTTGGAGGAGAGGAGAAAATGAAAAAGTATGTCTGTGAGCGTATTATACAGCATTTCCCAAGCCCGTGGCTATATAGTGGGAACTTTCTGATTTTTCTGCGTGGCATGTTTCCCTGTAGCTTCCTGGGTACGTCTGATTCGGGGAGCCCCAGTGAGCCACAGGCTTCATGAAACACGCAGTCGATTTCATGGTAGAGCCCGCGCTGGGCCGTCAGGGTGTGGGTGTATGCCATCTGGAACTGATTGATATTTCCTGAAGCCGGAGCCCGTCCATCCACAGACTTCCTGCCCGGCTTCTCTGGGCCCTGGAATGACGCCCACCTGGCCCCAAGATCAGGGACATTTCATTCCTCCTGGATAATTTGTGTCCCAACCACCTGAGAAACCACCCCCAGCCAACATCAATGCCATTCTTTCCCGACTTCTTTCTATCGTCTTTCTGTAAACACATTAAAAATTGCCTTACCAAGTTTCAGTTCTCTGCCTTGCCTGCAATTTTCTGGCTTCCCCTGGTTCCAGCCTTTAGGATTGAAATTCTTTCTCCTGGTCTCCATGAGGAATTGGGGAAACAGAAAAAGCAGGAAATTAATGTCCCAGCCTCAAGGCTCCACACAGCATTAGATGGAATTAAAGTAGAATAATGAGTCGATACACACACAACTCTGTTGTTCTTTGATTTTCTTTTCAAAATTCATGTAGTGAACGCTTCCTCCCTTCCCCACCATCTTAGGCTGGGAGACTCGCTATCATCCTGAATGAATTTACATACCAAATGGGTTTTAATTTTATATTTTTGCTTAAGGTCAGGACATTTATTTATTATCATTATTTATTGCTGAAGCACGAGTGGTTTTAATTATTTTAGTGTTCCTCCTACAAAGCAGGATCGCTGCTAGCTACGGAACATTTTCCGTTTCCGCTCACATAAATAATATAGTTTTTAATTTCATGAAGATTTAGTATTCATCTGCTTTGTAAATTAAAGTCATCGTTTACCACAACAGAGACGGAGTGTTCTAAATATCCTGGTGGACTTTCTCAGCTTCTCCCTTAGTGATCACTTTCCCCAGCTTTGATCATCTGACGCAGGTGCTCACAAAAAGACATCCACAGGGGACTGGGAAAGGGAGGGGACAATGGGCAAGGGAGTGTCTGTGGAAAGGGAGGAAGATCTGTCGCCCAAGGAAAGAAAATGAACCCCTTCACTCACACAGTTGTCACTTGCTTTTTCACATGCTCGTATATTATCCCATATCTTCCCCATAGGAACCCTTCCAAAGGTGGTGGTTTTGTTTCTATTATAAACCAAGCCAGTTGCAGTTGACCTGATTCCAACTCATGGCAACCCCAGGTGAGTGTGCCAGAGTAGAACTGTGCCTCCATGGTGTTTCCAATGACTGATTTGGGGGAAGTTGGTTGCCAGGCCTTTCTTCCAAGGTGCCTCTGGCTGTACTCAAACTTTTAACTTTTCATTTAGCAGCAAAGGAAGTTGATGGTGACTTCCATCTATCTGTCTTATACAGATAAGGAAACTGAGATTCCAAGGTGTTAAGTAACTCACCCAAGGCCACTCAACTGAGAAGGAATAAGATCAAATGCAAATGTTTCCAAATCTAAGGCACAGCCTCATTCCTTCTGTACCACATGTTCTCTCTATGCTTGGGAAGGTAGGCAGGCATTAATACCCAGAAACAAGAGCAGAAGCCGGCAGAATGGGAGTGGGCAGCAGCCACCGGCCAAGATTGTTTGACTCTGTGTTTGTGTGCAAGTACAGGGGAAAGAGGCATGTGATCACATGAGGTGAAAGGCCCCAATCCAGCCTCAGAGGCAGTGTTCCCAGCACACAGCCAGGAAACTGAAACCAGATCCCCTGGATTCACTGAACCTTGTCAAGCCCCCCTCCCCGCCCCCCTGCTTGACTCTCCCCTCCATTCCTACTTTTACATTCTCCTTAGACCTTCATATCTCGGAAAGCAACTCCCCAATCAGGACAAGGCTTCTATCCGTAGATCACTCTCCTTTGCCTGCCCCTGGAAGCCTGCAGCTCCAAGCCAGCCCTGTGCTGGCTTCTGAAACCATTTTTACCATTCTCTTACTTCCTATTGTTTGTCAAGAGGACACCATCTCTGGCACTGTGTCCATATTGCTGCCAAGGGGGCCTCTGGAATGAAGAAGTTATTTAGGTTGCCATGGAGAAGCCGGGCTCTTTGGTGGTTTAAACTATACTCTGTGTGGACTGTCCTTGTCCCCAGTCTGCACTGCAGGTGTATACAAGGATGCTCTTTAGGGTCTGTTGCTGGCTGTATCCCCATTCATGAAGGTTATTAACAGGTCACAAATGCATTCAATTTAAATGTCACCAGCTTCACTCTGCAGGGTTTTTCTTAAGTTCTTATCCAGGTTCTAACCACAAATCAGCCCTTGAGAGACTGGGTCCCCAGGTAGAGGGCTCCACATGTGAATTCCCCTGGGGAGGAGAAAGGAGCCTGATTCATCACTGAGATCATATCAGAAGCACGCCTACATTAATTGGGCTGTGCTACCTTGTCCTTGATCACAATATGGCTTAAGTTTAAGCAGAAAATAGACCTCACACTGAGTCCTCCTTCTCCATAAAGCAAAATGAGATTATGTTGTCAGGAATGCATTGTGTTAGGGGCAACCCTGCCTAGGAGAGGGGTGTGTGCTTCTTCAGCCAGTGTGTGCTTCTACTGCTGCAGCCAGACCCCGTAGTCTCTGAGGACAGGTGCTGGGCTGAGCAGAAGAAACACCAATCTCATCAGAGGTTAATCCCCCTCTAAATGTTAGAGATAGGGAAAAGCCTTGTCAAGGCTAGGGCTTGTTGTTGTTGTGAAGTGCTGTCAACTCGGTTCCAACCCATAGTGACCCTGTAGAGGGTTTTCAAGGAGCAGCTGGTGAGCTTGAACCGCCGACCTTGTAGTTCAAACGGCTTTGCAGTCTTGCGCATTAACCCACAGCGCCACACCAGGACTCCGTCTCTTATAGAAGAAGGAGAAATTATTTTCTCCATTTCAGAAACAGGCTCCCTGAGGAGGACGTAAATAAATAGGAGGTTCCTGATGCATACTTTACCCATTTTTCAGATTTCCTTCCTTCTTACTCATGACACTAACTTAAGTGGTACTTCTAGATTGGTACCAGCCAGATAGGTGCCTGGGGACATAGGAAGTCTCCAGGCTGCATTTAGAATCAAATAGAGCTAATGACAAAGTCTCTTCCAGCAGAAAAGGGAAATAAAAAGCTCCCAGAGCTGGATTGCTAGCTGGATTGTATAGGGGGCCTTACTCTTGGGAAAGAGGCTCCCCCTGAAATCCAGGCCCACACATTAAAAATGTCTTCAAGTAAGGTTTCCATTTAAAAAGTTTCAATGAAGCATTTGTTTACCATTTTCTGATCTTAGAAATGGAATTAAGGTTTCTAGATTAAGGAGCTTGCCTGAGGTCACATTAGTGGAAAGAAACTGTACCTTCTGCTCGTAATCTGAAAGCTGATTCTGTGTGCTCAAGAAAATGTCAAATGGTTGCTCTTTGGGTCAGATGTTGTTTCCTGGGTGTCCCTGTAGATCTATACCTCTGATGAGATTGGTGTTTCTTCTGCTCAGCCCAGCACCTGTCCTCAGAGACTACGGGGTCTGGCTGCAGCAGTAGAGTCACTAGGGTTGGTGTTACCCAGGATAGTAACTCATGGTTACCCCCATGGGCCTCCAGACCATTCAGACCTTGTTCTTGTTGTTAAGTAACATGGAGTCGATTCCGACTCATAGCAACCCTGTATAAGACTCCTGGTGTGGCACTGTAGCAAAAGCACTGGACTGCAAACCACTAGGTTAGCAGTTCAAACTCACCAGCTGCTCCCTGGAAACTCTATACTGGGTCGCTTTCAGTCAAAAATGACTTGAAGACACTTGACAACAACAACAGCAAGGGGAGTCCTGGTGTGGAGCTATAGGATACATACACACTGTATCACAAGTCTAGTTTGAATCACAAGATTAGTGGTTCAAACTCACCAGCTGATCCTTGAAACCCTGTGTTGTTGTTAAGTGCCATTGAGTCCATTTCTGAGGAGCAGCTGATGAGTTTGAACCACCAATCTTGAGGTTCAAACCGACTTCTAGGTCCAGTGCATTATCCCACAGCGCCACACCAGGACTCCAAGACTCCCCTTAGTAACATATGTTATCAATTTTACTCATAGAATAATATGTATAAATAGTTGTAGATTGCTTAAATGCAATATTTCTTAGACTGTATAAATACTAACAAAATTGTTTTGTAAAATCTTTCTATATTGAATTACATTATTAGTAACTGAGTGGAAAACGTTTGATTTTTCACCTTCTCCTTTAATTACAACTTTGTTCTCCAAAAAGTTATTTGTAAATGTTCACAAGTACTACTTCCTACAGTATTGTAGCTAAAACATCAGAAAAGTTGACAAAATCAGCAATATGAGAAAAGCTGCAATGCAAACAACAGCACATGCTTGCAGGGCATGTAGACAAAGCCACATGAAGTGTCAGAGTAATTGAGTAATAATGACAGCTCTGACCAGAGCATACTAGAAAGTTCAAAAATAAGTTAGTATTGAGTGAGGGTTTTGGTGGCGGCAGACACAGCCAGGTAGGAAAGGCTCCATGGAGGAGGGATTGAAAACCCAGAGAAACTGCACTCACAGAACACCAGAACTCTGGATCTAGTATAAGGTGCAGGGCATCAGTTTCCTGTACGCGCAAGTGGACAAATCATGATATAAAGGACAATACTGTGACTTAGGAATCACTCAAGATGGGACTCCCTCTGCAGCCACCCCACCCAAACAGAGTTCAGAGGGCGGGGCTACAGCCAGACTGGCACAGGGAACTGGCACTAAAAGCAGTACAGTGACATTTGCAAAAGGAGGTGCGGGGGATTCTACACATTTTTTTCCAGTCTGGACACCTTCAGGCCAGTGGGTGTGTACCCCCCAAAAAAAGTCCAGTGCTGAGCCCACAGTTTACCCACGGACAGAGACAAAAAGCTTGGCAGCTGCTTATGACATCAGCCTGGGGGGTCGCAGCCCTAAAATTAACTTGTGCAGGACCCTTTACTCCAGCCTATTTAACAAGAAAAAAGCAGGTCCGTCAGACCTGACAGACAAACCATATGAACAATCTGTAAAACACCAACATAAAAGGACACAATTAACTCGAGAATTACGCTGTGCACACGCAGATACCTAACTGACCTTCAGAGACAAAAATAGTAGACAATCTTCCTCCCATTAACTTCTCAATATCTTCTGTGCACCTCTACGGTGGTGACTAGAGGAGGGGCCTGAGTGAGCAGAGACACCCCACCCCACCCCCACCCCCCACTGCTGGAGGTTTCCACAAAAGAAGACTGGACAGTCGGCCACAGTTTTATTTTTGTTGTAAAGTGGTGGTTTTTATATTGTTTCTGCTTTTGGTCCTTTTGATCACACATTTTTCCTGGAGGTGGGAGCTTTTTCTCCCTACCTTACCCAAGAAGAGACAGCAATCATGGCCATATAGCCAAGCTAGAAGTATACCCCATGATATTTCACCATTGACACAAGAGCCAATAACAGCTGATAAGCATAACATGCAAAAAGGGAAGCCTATCTCTTGATCATATCCAGCAGGAGACACCCAGTAAGCTAAATAACACAACAAAAAAACATTCATTTAAGCATTAAAAAACCCACAAAACTACTGGAAATGACAAACAAAGCACAACAAAAGATCTCAAAACATGTCCAAAGACAGAAAAGAGTAACTGAGACTAATGAGCTAGAGACAGACAAAGACTCCCCAGAAGAAGAAGAGCAGGTTTTGGATTTGCCTGAGAAGGAATTCAGAAGAATGATATGGAAACAAATTCAAATGCTCCGAAAGGGATGGAGGAAAACAAGGAAGAAGTCAGGAAAGTACTACAAGAGCAATCAAACAAGATTGATACAGCATTAGAAACAATACAAAACCTGCAAAAAGAGGTCCAGATGATTAATAATAAAATATTAGAAAAGGACAATACACTGAAAGGGAAAGGAATAGAATAGAAGAGATGGAAGGCAGACCAGTGAACTGGAAGACAAATCTCTCAATACCACTAAGATAGAAGAGCAAACAGAAAAAAGGATAAAAAAAATCTGAAGAGACTCTAAGATTCATGCTGGATAACATGAAGAGGAACAACTTAAGAATGATTGGCATTCCAGAACAGGAAGAATCAGAGAAGTCCACAGAGGAGATAGTTGAAGAGCTTCTGGAAGAAAATTTTCCTAACATATTGAAGATGAGAAGATAAACATTCAAGAAGCCAAATGTACCCCAGGAAGGATACACCCCAAAAGAAAGTCACCAAGACATATAATAATCAAGCTCTTCAAAATCAAAGACAAGGAGAGAATCCTCAGAGCAGCCAGGAAGAAAAGAAGTGTCACTTACAAAGAGAAGCAAATTAGATTAAGCTCTGACTTCTCAGCAGAAACCATGCAGGGATAAAAGGCAATGGGGAGACATATACAAAATCCTAAAAGAAAAAAACTGCCAACCAAGAAGTGTCTATCCAGCCAAAATGTCAATAAAATACAATGGTGCAATCAATACATTCCAGAATAAACAAAATCAAGAGATTTTGTCAAAACCAATCCAGCACTTCAAAACATGCTAAAGGGAATTCTTTGGACTAAAAACTAACAAGAACAGACAACAACCAGGGATTGACAGGCATGGCAACACCACCTGAAATTCAGATGATGGATAGCAGAATTCAGAACAGAACAAAACTACAACAATGAATTCAAAGGAGCTGGAAGGTCAACCAAAGGTCAAAATAATATCATTGTTAAAGAAGAGATAAATGTAGGAACGGAGATCCAGGTGGTGAGGATGTCAGGTAGATTACAGGCTACAATAGATTATTTTAAATGGAGAGAACAGTTAATAGACTATAAGGTACTTCACAATACTTCACAACTTACCATGAAAATGAACTTCCAAGCAAACATGAAAACTAAGAAGAAACCAACAAGAAATAGCACAAAAAACACAAACGCAGCACAAGAAGGCAAGCAGAACAAAGGAATAAACAACACTACTAAAAAAATTAACACAATGGCAGCAATTAATTTATACCTATTGATAATTACATTGAATGTCAATGGATTGAATGCACCAGTGAAGAGACAGCAAGTGGCAGATTGGATAAGAAAACAAGACCCTTCAATATGCTGCCTGCAAGAGACACACCTTACACACAAAGACAAAAACAGACTAAAAGTTAAAGGATGGGAAAAAATATACCAAGCTAACTGCAACAATAAACAAGCAGGAGTGGCCATTCAAATCTATGATAAATGAACTTTAAGACAAAAACCAGCATAAAAGATAAAGGAGGACACTATCTCATGACCAAAGGGTCAACTGAGCAAGAGGACATAACCATAATAAATATCTGTGCTCCCAACATAAAAGCACCAAGATATATGAAGTAAACCTTACTAGAATTGAAGAAAGAAATAGATAAATCTACAATTATAGTGGGAGATTTTAATACGCCACTTTTGAAAAGGGACAAAACAACCAGAAAGAAACTGGACAAAGCCATAGAGGAACTAAACAGCACAATCAACCAACTGGACCTCTTAGATGTGTACAAAGCAATCAACCCAAAATACTTTCTTCTCCAGTGCACATGGAAAATTCTCCAGAATTGACCATGTGTTAGGTCATAAAGCAGGCCTCCATAAATTTACAAACATCAAAATACTACAGAGCATCTTTCCAGGCCACAATGCTATAAAACTAGAAATCAACAATAAGAAGACTAAGGAAATAAAGTCGAATA
>NW_006408534.1:17885984-17897764 GCF_000296735.1 Chrysochloris asiatica | reverse complement strand
CCCCCCAAAAAAAAAAGCTAAAGAGGATAGAGAGAAACACTGTTAACTGATGATATATGGAGGGGATAATAATCAATGTAATGAAACAAGCTATATGAGTGGTTGAATGTGAAGCTGATGATGTGCCCTGTAAACTTTCACTCAATCCAAAATAAAACATTTAATAAAAAAAAAAAAGAGGGGAGGGGGGAAATTATATATATATTTACTGATCACCAGGATGTATGGGATGAGAGGAGGGGAGGGAGGGAAGGGAAGACAGAGCACAGGGTAGGGAATAGACACAGGATAGGTTGGGTGCAGGGAAACAGGGGGTGGGTGCAATACACAAGAAGGGGGAGGGGAATGGAAGAACAAGGCTGATGGGAGAACAGTTAGGCAGGTTCGCGTGGGACAGAGGTAAATGATGATGTATGCACAACCTTGGAGCAACAGGATTCAGGGATACAGGGATTGCGGCATGATTCGAAGGGGTAAAAGAGGGGATTAATGTTAAGATGCTTGACTGTCTTTTGAATCTTAGTTTCCCTTGCCTACCATTGTAAAATAGACTATTGAGGGGGGTAAAAAGGAATGGCCAGAAACATAACTACAAAAAGCTTGTAAGTCCATCTTCAGCCTATAACTGATTGGAATACCTTAAAGGGGGCTAGAAGTTGCCCAGTGAAAGAGGCTTCCTGTGGAGCCTTTACACTGCACAAGACCATAGGTGGAATCCAGAACCCCATCCAGAACTGACTGAGGTAGGAAATTTCCACTTGAAAGGACGAGTAGACCAGCCTGGAGCAGCTAGAAGAACAGAAGATACTTTGTGAAAGAAAGACCAGCAGGAAAAATCCGAAACAGTAACAGCAGTCTGAATGATTACTGTAAGAACAAGTAAGCTGTTCACCTGGGAGCCATCAAGGCAAGTGTCTAGGACCCCTCAGAGCAAACCCCCTTCCAAGACTGAGACTTAAGGGGAATACATGAGCAGGCATGTGGTCTAGGTGGTGACCACGTTGGTCACAAGGGGAAGAGGGATAAAAAACAGCACGTTGAGAGCTAAGCCCAACCACGTTCAATAGACCCCTGTGAACCTGGGTGGAGACATGGATGGCCAGCAGTATGGCAAGACCCAGGGATTCCTGGGCCCAGAGGCAGTGAGTGACATGGCCACAGAGGCCTAGAGCGGAAAGTGAAGCATCCAGCTGATATGAAGTGAGGGGAGATGCACAAGAACACCTATACTTGCAGATAGTACCCACTTGACCTGGCTTTGATGGCTGGATGATCAGAACTCTACTACAGGAAGAAAGAAGAGGAGAAAAAAGAAAAAAAAAAAGTAACCTACTACAATGTGATGAACTTTACCTATACTTATGGACGTAGTAGCTCAAAAAAGGGAAGAAATCGTTACAGCAAGGATCATTCCCACCCCCTTGGTACACAGGGTTGACAGGGATGGGCAATTTAGGCATTGGCTACCCAAAATGGGGGGCCTATAAAGGCAAGAAGTGACTGGCTTACAAGCTTTCAAGAGGGAGCCTAGTTCCAGATTGGGCAGGGGAAGGTAGAATCTCCACTGAATGATTTCCAATCTGTTGGCTGGCAAAAGGAAATGGGGATAAGACTCTTGTGGTACAATAGTGAATAATTGCCATCAGGACTGACTGTGAGGGTAGGAAATATAGAGGTAGATGTTTTGTGACAAAAGGAGGAGAGTGATTGATTTTGCAGCCCAGGAGCAGAGGTTCCTGGGACCATCAAGTGAGAAGAACGGAGAGCAGGACCCTACTTAGAGTGGCAGTGGCTCCAGGGATGAAGACAGAGACGAAGATATGGACAGATGGAGGGGCTGAGGACACTGGACTCAGGGAGGGAGGAAGGCTGTGTGCTGGCGGCCAGGGGCGGGCCTGTGTGGTGTACCCTTTGGTTATTTGATGATGCATGGAGGGGATTTGTAATCATTGCAATAGAACGAAATACGATAGGATGAGTGTAAAACTGAGGTTCTCCCAAGTAAACCTCACAATAAAACTTTTTTAAAAATTAATAAATAAGTTAATGTTGAGTTTTAGCCTTGTAGGTGTTTTGATATAGATACATGTAAGCTGGACTTATGGAGAAAATAAATGTTTTTATTGTTATAGCTAATTACAGGGATATTTTTATTTAAAATAATAGATTTATGCTGAAACATTACACAAAGAAATTGTACTGCCTCTGACAGTGTCACCCAGTGTGGTCTGCAACCCCACCTTATCCCCACCCAGTGATGCCACAGGGTTAGAGAGGCAAGCAAGGCATAGAGGTCAGGAGTCAAATGAGGTCATCTGTAAGTACATTTCCAACTTAGCAGACATGGCAGCTGGCCTGTCCCGAAGGAGGCTGGAATAGGTGGGGCTTGGACAGACGACCTGGGAAGGGCTGGCAGAGGGGGCAGAGGATGACTCAAAGGAAATCAGCCTGCTTGAAAATAGGGAACACAGCAGAGAATAGGGAGAGTGAAGTCAGATAAAGGAGGAGGGCTCAAATCCCTGGCTGGACTCATCCTCCAAAGCCTTGGATCTCCTCCAGCCTCTGTTGGGAATTAGCTGAGAATTCATTTGTTATTGTGGTCAATGCTAATGCTATTAGTTCATCATTGAGTCAGCCACTACTCATGGTGATTCCATGTGTTAACAGCGTGGTAAACAACAACAATAACAACAATCTTTAGTGGACTGCAAGCCATATGGTCCACGGTTCGAGCCGTCAGTCACTCCACAGGAGAAAGATGCAGCTATCTGCTCCTGTGAAGATGTAAAAGCCTAGAAAACTCTCTGTAGGGTCCCTGAGTCTGAAGCCACTCTATGGCACTTAATAAATCTTTACCCAAACAGATCTCCAGGCCTCTCTCCAGGCCACTGAGTGAATTCACACCTCTGACCTTTAGGTTAGCAGCCTTTAGGTTAGCAGCCAATAGCAAACCACTTGCACCCCCCAGGCTACCTGAGTGTCCATTTATGCATTTTTTAAATGAGTCTTGGGTTCCACCAGCCCTGAGATACTGCCAGTCTAAGGCTGTACGTAAGTGAGGAGTCGTTGTTGATTTTTCTGCAGAGAAGAAACCCACGGCATCCGTGGGCGTGCATCTTCCTGGCCCCCTCTCCTCATCCGTAGTTGTCCCTGCCCATGGAGCCTTGGACACACGTACCCTCTCTGAATGACTGTTTCTCCTCTGTGCCCGGTGCCAGAAGTGACACACCCCCAACCGCCCAGCACAGGGTGGGGTGGGGGTGGGGGTTGGGATTTGCTTCTGCAGGACTCAGAGGTCTTAGAAAGTGGGTGAGAGATGACGCCAGGCTGCTCTGGGAAACATGGGAGAGATGGTAACATAAGTAACAATAGCCAACCGCTTGGTGCACATGAAATTGGTAATAAAAACACAATAATAACAGTTGGAATTTATCTATCCGGCATGGATAAGGGCCTTGCATATATTTTATTTATCAAATTCTGTGGGGGGAGGTGTTATTAGCTCCAATTTAAGCTAAAATAATAAAGACTAAGGATGATAATTTGCCTAAAATCATTTATTAAGTAAGTGAATGGACACCAAGACAGAATGTAACAGTTTAACATCCTTATGTTTGCCCCAAGCAAACTTGAAAACTCCCTGGCCTTCATTGCACTGTGAACTCTTACTCTCGCTCCACATATCTGCTGTGCGCAGCCCGCACTCACCCTCTCTTGGTAGTGCCCACAATTCCTAATGCATAACACCCCCTGCCTGCAGCTATGCGTGGCTGTGTGGGAGCCATCAGCGCACAGGCTCAGAAAGGACTGATTGCCCCTCTCCCTGGACAGATCACAAACTCTCTGAGCACAGTAGGGGCTGCAGAAAAGCTTCCCAGGCGGCCCCAAGGTGGCCATGTGGAAGCTTCAGCAGGGGCCTAGGTTACAGTGCATTTTATAAATGGTTTGAAGTTTCTCATTATACTGGTTCCCTCATCTGACTTCCTTCTCCTTCTGATACTAGGATGGGGAGCCTCATCGCTCCAAATGGCCAGTTCTAGTAGGACTGCTAATCTCACGGTTAGCAGTTGGAAACTACCAGCGGTTTCGAGATCCCGTAAAGCCTCGGAAACCCTATACAGGGTTGCTATGAGTCGGAACCGACTCTACGGCACATAAACACTATTGCCAGAAGGTACACGGGGCCCTAGTGTGCACTGCGAGTTAATAAGCTGGACTGAGATGTTGATTTGAACTGCAAAGTCAATGGTTCAAGTCGCCAGCCGCTCCTGAGAAACCTTACTCAGGGTTGCTATGAGTCGGAATCGACTCCACAACACTTACCAAAAACAGAAGGTACACAGCTGCAGCTTATGTACATGCCAGATCGCAGGGCGACCGTCTTCTAACACAGAAGGTTGAAAGGTGGCGGAGTGGGAAGTGTTCATGTGAAAGCAAGCAGGCCTTCTATGAAGTCTTGTTGGGAACTGCCATCACACAGGTCAGTTTGCTTCGGGGAGGATCACAGGGAACCCAAAATACCTATTACAGTCATTTTTCCAAAATAATCTATTTAAGGGGCTGTGGTACACAATGGATTAGGCATTGGGCTGCTGACCAGTAAGTTAGTGGTTTGAATTCACCAGAATGCTCCTGTATAGATTTACAGCCTCAGAGACCTAAGCAGCAGTAGGGTTGCTATTAGATAGAATCAACTAGAAGGCAGTGGACAGTGGGTCATTAACACACAGTCTGGGTGGTGCAAATGGTCAGTGGTTTGACTGTTAACTGAGAGGTTGGAAGTTTAAATTCACCCCGAGGTTCCTCCAAAGAAAGGCCTAGTGATCTGCCCACTAAAACAAAGCAGTTGAAAACCCTGTGGAGCACAGTTCTACTCTGATACATGTGGGGTCACCAGAAGTTGGAATTGACTAAATGGTAGCTGGTTTGTTGAGGGGTTTTTTTGGTTTGTTTTGTTCTGTTTTTTCATTGTTTGGCTTTTTATTACTTGAGCGCTTATATTTGGGGCCCCCAAGAGAAGTCCAAAATGTTAGTTTTCTCAACTTTAAAATAAAGTGAAGAGAATACTACACATATCCAGAACTGTCTAAAGCTGATGGCAAGGACACCAGGATGGGCTTCAGGATGTGGGGCTTGATTCCCAGGTGTATTACTGACCCCAGCGGGTCAGGTCCCTTAGCATGTCCTGGTTTCTTTCTCTTCTGTTGCCACTACTGCGTTCTGTCAAGTGAATTCAGACTTGTAGCCACTCTGTCGAGAGTTTCCAATGCTGTAAATCTTTACAGGAACAGATAGCCTTTCTCTGGTGGTGTGGTTGGTAACAGCCCAACGCGTAACCTACTATGCTTTCTCTGTTAGATGGGGAAGATAAAATACCCTGGAATACGTCACACATAGTTGTAGAACTTGTCAATCAGCACTCCAAATAAGGATTCAGAACTTTTCCCATCAGTAATAATAAGAAATGTACAGAAGAAAATGTCTGTTCCTCTAACTACATTTTTGATTATCACTGACTCCTTAAGCAGAGAAATCTCTTTTAAAAATACATGTATAGACTGAAAGATGTGGCTTGCTCTCTCTCTGTTCCTCCTTTATTTGCCCTGAGAGAAGTTAGTTATCATGCTGTGAGCTGCTCTATGGAAAGGCTTAATGTGGCAAGGAACTGAGAAAGACCTCTAGAGAAACTGAGGCCCTCAGCCCATCAGCCTGTGACATACTGAATTTAACCGCCTTGTGAGTGAACTTGGGGAAAGACCCTCGCCCACTCAGGTCTTGAGATAAGCAAACCTTGATTACTGCCATGTGAGAGACGCTGAGCTGCACCTAGATTCCTGACCCACAGAAACCATGAGATGATAAATGATTATTGTTTTAAGTAAAAAGAAATTACACATGTACAAACACTAGGGGGTTCTTAAAAAGTTCGTAGACCAATTTCATTATCTTTTGATTCCATGTTTCCATTAACTTCTTGAATCCCCATTGCATAATATATGTAAGTATATATGTTTACATATGCGTGAACATGTACACATATTTTTGGGGGGATAAGTAAGAACAAGAAGATTTATAAATGAGGTTGGTGGTACTCAATAGATTGATTTGTTTTTTTCTCTTTTCTCCAGTATGTTCCTAGCCTTTTCTGTGGTGTGACTAGGGAGTGTGTGTGTTACTGTTTGTAATTTAAAAACAAAGGAAAAATGAACAGCCACTTTGCATTGTGGTACTGAATGCCATGTTCCTCCTGTTGGGCTTCCCTCCCCGTGTTGGTGGACATATAACTCCCCTGGTTTTAGCCAGAGCTGCCCAGGTTTCTCCATTCCACAACCCTCCTCAGAGTGTAGCCCAGTGTCCTAGCCCTCCATCCCATTCTGCAGTGTGTGTGCATGTCTGCCACTGGAGGGGTTACACTGCATTACCCAGCAGGTTCCTCCATACTTCAAGTGTGGAGCCAAAGTAGGAGTAAAAGACTAGAGAGGGAATATGTCCCCACATATTAGCTGGAACGAAGCCTGAGCCGGAGGTTGGTGACACCGAAATAATTGGAGGTAAGAGCTGTGAGGCCATTAAGATAAATTTTTGACATAAAAATGTAGGCTGGTTCATAAAAGGTTGCAGTGACAATAGGTTATAGTGACAGCTTTTCAACAACTGTATAACCCTCCAGATGGAAGGGAATTCTGCTTAATGAGTTATGGTCCGTCTGGACAACACAGCATCCTTTTATAGGCTTAGATCTAAGGAAAGAATAAAGTTATTCAGACTGGACCATGTTAAATAACATTATTGTTAAAACATGGAGTAGAGAAAGAATGAAAAGAATCAGAGGCTTAGAAACTCAAATACAGAGACTGAAAGGCCTTGGTTTTACAACCTGGGCACTGGGTGTTCACAGCCGCCTTCTCTCGTCTAATGAGCATCTTTGTCAGCTGAATTCTGAGCAGAACATCGGCTCTCAGCTGGCAGGGTTCCCAGGCCCTTCCTGTAAAGAGGGCATTGTTCTTCCAATGAGCTCAGCTGTTTTCTGTTTTACCCTTTGGGCTAGATGAGACCTGTGGGAGTCTTTCTTAAGTAGGATGTTCTCTAGATGGGAGACCCTGCCCCAAAACAAGAGACTTCAAGGAAGAAATGGGGGCTCATCAGGTTGGGAGATAGAAAAGACCTGGCTCCCACAGAATCTTTCGGCCAGAGTCTACCCTTTGCCTTGGATATCGGGTCCTTATCACTGAGTCAGAACACAGAACAAACCTCCCTACATTGCTAAAAATGTCAACAGCCACACCAATAGCTGTCATTTACTGAATGCCTAGCATCCATCTGGGAGTTCTTGGGGCTGCAAACAGTTAATACTCTTGGCTACTAACTGAAAAGCTAGAGGTTCAATTTACTCACAGGTGCCTAGAATGAGAGACCTGGTGATCTACTGAAAAAATTAGCCACTACTCTGATAAACACAGGGTCACCAGGGTCAAATTAACTCTACAGCAACTGGTACAGTGTATCTTAGACTGCATTAAGCATTTTGTCAGTGTAATCTCAGGTAAGCTTCAGAACAACCCTGTGAGGTAAATATTGTTATCGCATTTTATAGGTAAGAAAATGGAGGCCTATAGAAGCTAATCTACAACCACCAAATGTTCAAACTGTTTAAAGCTCAAATTTGGGTCTTTCTGATGACTAAGACTAGACTCTTACATTGTATTGACCCATGAACATTCATATGCTTATAACTCAGGGGAACAAAAAGTATCATAAAACGGGGGCAGAATGTATAAAAATACTGCCTAGGGTCACTGAGGGCCTCAGCAAGTGGGGATGGCAGATTTGCTCAGATATAATTCGCACACATTTTAAGAGGGCTTTGGTTGGAGGTAAAGTGTTCTTGAGAGTAAAATGTCTGAGTTCAGGGATTTTATTCTCAATGTGTGAATTCATATTCATAATTTGCTAATGGCAGTTAAAAGTGATAAGGCAATTTATGGTGGCTGTAAGGGAGCAAAATTCCACTCTGGAGCAGGCATATACAAGGGAGCCACAAAGTGTTTGTGGAAAAATTCCACTGTGTTTTAAATTCTATTTTTCCATAAACTTTTTAAATGTCTCCCCTTCCCCCCCCCCCCACATATATTCAAGCCTCCCTTCTCTATGGTCAGCCCCTATAAAGAACCACGATGGCTTGTTACAAAAAAACACTGTCAGGTTTTGGGGTCTTATAAAACCATGCCTGTGGTTGTAGATGTTGCTCGGTGGTATAAACAGCCACTCGGCTGATAACCAAAAGGTTGGCAGTTCAAGTTCACCTAGAAGCCCCTCAAAAGAAAAATCAGCCATGGAAGTCCTTATGAAGCAGTTCTACCCCGACACACACGGGGCTTGTCATTAGTCAGAGGTGAGTCCATGGCAACTGGTTTATGGTTGGTCGTTGTGAATTAGCCTCTCGGCCTCCTGCCCTCACATAAGGACCCTTTAGCGAACACCTCATGCCCTAGGATTTAGGACCAAGCCAGTATCTATGAGAGCTGAGCTGTTTTCCCCACCTCCTTTTGGATTTACCTTCCCACTTCTACAGTTCTGGACCGTGAATAGGGTTCCTTCAGGTAAAACCTCTCGAGTGTGGGGGTTAGCACCAGAGATGCTAACATGCATGTTTGGTTGTCAGGTCCTCTGATTAGCTCACCATGTTGGTCTACTTAGTCTTGCCTGATAACTTCCCTATCTGATCTCCAGAGAGTTCCATCCCATAGTGTAGCAGACCATTGTCTTTGCCCCAACTTCTCATAGGGCCAAGTTGTGGCAGAAGCTCAACACTCCCTGCACAATGTTGGATGCATGTGCGACTCAGCTGACAGCTCCTGGTTTGGTGTCATGGATGAAAGTCTTGGAGCTCTGGGTATAGAAGAGAGTGAATGGCCAGGGGTCAGGCAGGGTAGAAGGAGAGAGAAGAATCCAGTCACAGAACTGGAGAAAAGTGTTCACTTGGGGATGGGGAAAAGAGTAAACATCCCTGAATATTGCCTTGGTCTTTTTGCTCTTGAATGAGCATGGAATTTCTGCCCCTTGAGGGTCTTCAAAGAGACTGCTACCAAAACAGACTCAAACTAGTTGTTATCAGGTTCATTCCAATTCCTAGCAACCCCATGGTTTTCAGAATAGAACTGTGTTCCATAGGGTTTTAATGATGGGATTTTCAGAACTAGATCACCAGATCTTTCTTCCAAAGCATCATAGACAAGTGTTAGAATTTGGAGACAACCAGAGTACAGGGCCTTTTCCTCCTGACAAACCAAAGGACAGTCGCGCCGGTCAGTGACCTTTGTCCCTGTGTCTCCTGAAGCATCTCCTGAGTCATCTGCCCCCCTCTTCCCAGTGTTAGGGCCTGTCCAAGTCAGGCGTGCATGTTACCCTTTCTCCTTGGGCTTTTCTTAGTAACAGCACTGGCTGTGGTTGCTGCACAGAGGCCTCCTGGAGACATTCTGTCCTGGTCGGCCCAAAGGTTGAGCCTGAGTCAGCAGGGCCAGCCCCCTGGGAAGATTTCTCCTCACCCTGCCCCAGGGTCCTGCAGACACACACAGCCCGGGTGCGGTCAATGTGGTAGGTAGCTTTCAGAAGCCACAGAAGGGTCTGGGATGCCCCAGCCTTCTAAGCAGGTGAATGGCTTCTCCCCGCTAAGGGACAGCTCTAGGTAACTGGTTTAAGTGCCAATGTTTACTCTGGGTCTCCTCTCCCAAGGACCTGATTCCTGGACCACAGGGAATGGACTATACAGGTGTGTGAAACTGGCTCTCAGGGGTGAACAAGGCCAGCCGGCCTCTGGGAGCTCCACCCCATTGGCTCAGAGCCATCAGCATGGACTTGCCAGCATTCTATGTCCTTGTGGGCCGGCCCCTCTTGTCAGTCTATTAATAAGTTACTGATCGTGGGGTGAGCAGCCCAGTTGTGGGCAATCTGAACTGAGGATACAAGTCGAGACACTGCTTCTTCTCAGGATAAGTCAAGGTCATGGAAGTGACCACCCCACCCCTGAGGACAAAAGTGGGTTTAGGACAGAGCTGTGAGCAAGCTGGCCCCCCTTCTGTGAGTGTGCATTCCACTCCATATAGACTGAATCCCAATCTACATTTAACAAGACCCCCCAGTGATTGTTATGGGCACATCCTGTTACTTGTTTAAATGTCTATTTTAACTGATTTTTTATATATGGAGTGAAAATGGATGCTCAGGGGTGGGGGTGAACCAGAATGAATTGGTTCAAAGCCCTGATTCAGGGTCAGAGGTAAAAGTGGACAGAACCGTCAGGAAGTTGGAACAACATGGAGTCGCCATCAGTGTGCCAAATTCCATAGCTGCTGCTCTGAGCATCTAGCAGTGATGTGTGGTCAGAAAAGGACTTCAGCCCTCTAACCAGCAGTCAAGGGGTTTCCTGGGCCACACACTGAAGGCTAGGGAAGAGGTATTCCAGGCGTCATCAGTAGGACAGGGACGTGTGCCTGGCCTGGGGCTGCTTACTGGGTCCGAGCTCCCTGTCTAAGGATTCCAGAACTGAAGGAACCTCAGATGTCTCCTACCCAGACACTCACTTTACAGATGGGTCTGAGGACGCGGCCTTTTAAAAAGTTAAAAGAACCTCCCTCTGGTTAATTTGCTGAGAGGGGGAGACTGAAGAGGTGTAACCAGGGAAGAGGATCCTCTCTCTGATGCTGGAGTGTTTGTTGAACCTGCTAGAATCCAGGAAAGCCAGATAAATACATATGAATCCATACTCTGCTCCAAACAGTGTACCAGCACAGCCCCAGGAGCAGCTGCCTGCCTGGGAGCCTGCTGTGCTCATTATCAGAGACCCGGATGCAGCTGCATGTCACGGTCCAGAGGGACACGGAGTCGGCACTTGGCGCGCCACTGAACAAAACTCTAAGCTCAGAGCAGGAATGGTTCTTGTGGGGTTCCCCCTGGTCTCCCCAGCATGTTTCCATCCTATGCCCTCCCGGGGGAGTAAACCCAGAGAGGTAGCTATGACACTGAAGTAAATTCCCTAGTGCCAGCTGGACAGCCCAATTGTGGATCTGGTCCATAGTGCCAGGGGCTGCAACAACCCCAGCTGGGGCCCTATCACTGTCCAGCATGAAGCATTTGGACAGAGGACCCTTGGGTAGCTGGAAGACAATTTCTCCTCTTTGTAACTGAAACAGTTGCTACCAGTTACAGGGCCTGCTGATAAGTGGTCCCATTGGGACCTGGGTGTCACCAGAGGAAAGAATTGACAATGATAAAAGTGGCACATTTCCTGGGAGGCAGTGTCCCTTCCAGGCACTAGCAGGAGCCATGGAGGTGAACACTGAGAGCTTCCTTTCTGGTTCTAACACTGAATGTGCCCCAAGGACTCAGGCCCCTGGAGCACTTGGTTTGTTGTTGTTAGTGCCCTCGAGTCAGTTCCGACCTATAGCGACCCTGTACAGGGTTTACGAGGAGCAGCTGGTGAGCTTGAACTGCCGACCTTGCAGTTCAAATGGCTTTGCAGTCTGGCGCATTAACCCATAGCACCACACCAGGACTTGGTGCCCACCTGCAGAATGGAAAGACTAAGTCACTTTGAGTCACTTTGTTGTTGTTGTTAGGTGCCAAGAGTCGGTACCGACTCATAGTGACCTTATGCACAGCAGAACAAAACACTGCCCAATCCTGGGCCAACCTCACTACTGTTGCCATGCTTGAGTCCAACGATGCTGCCACTTGGCCAATCCATCTCGTTGGGGGTCTTCCTCTTTTTCTCTGACCCTCCA
>NW_006408534.1:17821317-17885479 GCF_000296735.1 Chrysochloris asiatica | reverse complement strand
GCTGTGCTCTTTGATCTTCATCAGTAAATATTTTAAGTCCTCTTCACTTTCAGCAAGCAAAGTTGTATCATCTGCGTGTCACAGGTTGTTAATGAGTGTTCCTCCAATCCTGATGCCACATTTTTTTTCATAAAACCCATCTTCTTGGATTATTTGTTCAGCATACAGGTTGAATAAGTAGTGAAAGAATACAACCCTGTCACACACCTTTCTTAATCTTAAACCATTCAGTGTTCCCATGTTATGTTTGAACAACTGCTTCTTGGTCCAGGTGCAGATTCCTCATGAGCACGATTAAAGTGTTCAGGAATACTCATACTTCGCAATGTTGTCCATAGCTTGTCATGATCCACACAATCAAAAGCCTTTGTGTAGTCAATAAAGTACAGGTAAACATCTTTCTGATATTCTCTCCTTTCGGCCAAGATCCATCAAACATCAGCAATGATATCCCTCATTTCACGGTCTCTTCTGAATCTGGCTTGAACCTCTGGAAATTCTGTCATTGTGTGCTTGCAGTGGTTTCTGTATTACCTTTAGTAAAACTTTACTCACATGGAGTATCAAAGAGATTGTCCAATGATTTACACATTCCGTTGGGTCACCTCTCTTTGTAATGGGCACAAATAGTTCATCATATATATGAATACTGAGAAACCGAGTATGAGAACAGAAAGGAGAATGCAAAAATATGTAGATTCCATCAACCCTTCTGAAGAGAGAACCCTTCCTTGTAAGTGGTCACCTTCCACTTCTCTCCTGCACCTCCTCCTCTCTGTTCCTTGGAGATTGTTAGCATGAGGTCCCCATCTTAACCTTGCTCCCCTGCCCTCAGCCAGGCAAGCCCCTCTGATGATGAAGCAGGAAGTTCCTACAAAATAGTCAGCTGGGGCTCCTGCCCTGCCTACGGCAGTTAGGCTTCATGTGACCTGACCTGTGACCTCCTTTAGTAAGTAAGACCTGGAGTAAGTCCTCAACCACCCGGAGGACCACATGGCCCTGGTTCTCGTTGGGTGACTGCCATGTTGTGTTTGCCAGATTGAGGGGCAAAGTCCTGGTGGGGAGCAGAACATGGTCCCTGGCTTCTAAGGGACTGCTGCATTCTGAGGGAGCCTTCACTCTTCATGGGTTCTCAGTGTTTGCTGAGATACAAAGTAGATTCTGGTCATGTTTCCAGAAAATGTAAATCTTTATTGATTAAACGATCCATGCAAATTGGCACAGATCCTAACCTCTGGACCAGAATAATAGAGAAGCTATAATTAAAACAGAAACGTTATCTAGAACATTCTTCTCAAATACTTCAGCACCTGAGAAATCCTACCAAATATTTTGGGAAATGGGAAAACCATTCTTGAAGGACAGCTTAGAATATATGAAGGTGAGGATTAATGTGTGAGAGAAGATGGAGAGAGAGATTGATTCTAGAACATTCTTTAGAGACTGCCTCATGAAGGTGGAGCAGGCAGAGGCTGAGTTTGAGATGCAGGACCATACCTTGTACACGGCAGGTGCTCAGCAAGGCTAGCAGGCTTTTTCCTCGGGCAGGATCTGCAGCCAGGTGCAGGGGTCTCTGTGACCCTGTTTGTTTTGGTTGCCTCTTCCTGTAACTTCTATCATTCCTTTTCCATTAGCTGATTTTCAATTCAATTTAGCTGCAAGATCTGAGGCATTGTATAAAGCACTACCTGAGAGCATCTTAAGGGCTCTGCCCAAAATTTTGTGTTCAAGATGTCAATTCAATGTCGGATATACCAATAAGCAAGGTAAGCAAGGACTTCTTGAGCTTATTACTAATCTGTAGTGAACAGTTTTACATTTTTTCACCACATCAAAGATTCTGCTTCTAGATATAGCTGACATCTGGCTCTCTTCCAAGTCTGCAGCACTTTTCTACCAAATCAAAGTCTCTTTTCAAACACAATCCCTGACAAGGACAGAGTACCCAGTAAGCAAGATAAGCCTATGCTTACCTTGTTATCCTGACCAATTTAACAATTAAAGATCTGTTTTCTGAAATTCTTTTTCTTAAAATAATGCAACGAATAGTTTTAACCTCCAGAGGGAACAAATGATTCGCTGCTTGGTGTGAATTGGTTTTATCAGAGAGTTTTTCTACTTAAGCCAAACTGAAGTAAGAGAGGAGCCGAAGAGGAAAGTCTCCTGTGGCTGGGATGGGAATGGACAAGTCTGTGAGAGAAGTGGAGCTGAGACTTGCTGAACCTGCACTAAGTGGCAGGCATTGTCCTGGTATCTTAGATGCCCAAGAGGTAGTTGGGGCTCCCCCATTCTACAGATGAGAAGATAGTGACTCAGAGGTAGTCATGGAGTCGCTGGGCACTGCAAGCAGTTTAGTGCACAGCTACTAACCCAAAGTTCTTAGTTCAAATCCACCTAGAGGCACATTGGCAGAAAAGACTGGTCATCTTCTTCTAAAAGGCCACAGCCATGAAAGCCCTACAGGGTTGGCAGACCTTCTCTGTGATACAGGATTGCCATGAGTCAAGGTCAATTTGAGGACTGTTTACACAGGTAGCCAGAGATTGGACAGGGATTTGAAAGGAGGTCATTTAAACCCAGAGAAGAATCTCTTCCTCCACCCCTTGCTGGGACAAGGTGGGGTTGAGAAATTCAAGGGGATACAAAAGGAGGCCAGAGACAACCAGAGGTTAATTTTGCTGTCTTGGAGCAAATGGAAAAGTTATTTTTTACTTGATTCTCTGTAAATCATATCCTATTATACGTATACTTGGTACTTGCATCTTTAAAGGGGCCTGAAATTGTTTCTTTTGTAGACAAGGCTTTGTTGTAACGTTAACAGCCCTTTCCCCCAATTTATTTGTTTGGTCAATTTAGATTCTCATATATCCCAATTCTACAAAAGGGAATGGCTACAGCCAGAGCCTGACTCTTCCTAGGGGTCCTTGAATGGACCCAGGATGAAGGGGACAATGATGCTTCAGCATAGAAGGTATCAGTAGTTGGCCAAATTTGTTACCATTCTGTGTCCATACAAAGGCAGTGTCATGGGGGAGAAAAAGGCAGTGCACAGAAATAACTCGTCAATGTTACCACATACAAAAGGGAGTAAAACTGTGCCTGTCAGCATAAAATAACCAGATCTGTCTTTCATTTTGTTTCCTCCTGAACGGATCTATACCAGAAATTCCCCCACATCCTGTGAGGTCCCGTGCCTGTTGCCCTAAATTACAGGCAAACGTTTGTGGACATCCTTCTTCCCAAGAGAGACTGGGGTCTTCTAGGTGGTAAGACCCAGGCTTCTTCCCCTTTGTCTAATTATCATCAATGCCTGAAATGTCACAGGAGCTCAGAAAATGTTTGTTGTTTTGTTTTTATTCAGAGTTAGAGCTTAATTCACAAAATACACACCTCACATGTACTCGGGTAAATTCTTCCTTTAATTGAAATGCATTCATTTGGAGAAAGCGATTTTGATAGGAATCAGATAACCAAAGAACTGATGCTTTTCTAAGCACTAAGAGCCCCTCAGGATATAAATTACAATATGGAGCAGTTAGATACCAAACCCACAGGGGAAGGGACTGAGGATTATCCACTTTTGCACAGAACACTCAATACAAACCCCCAACTCATATTAATTGAAAATTCTAAATCACACAATTTTCTTTCTGCAAATACTTTTATGCTCTGTTTTATATATCACCATTAATAATAACAATAATGCTGATAATGATAATAATAATAAAGCTACTGTGTGATTAAGGTGCAGATAAGCAATTAGGAAAACAGAATATTTATGGGCTTTAAAGAAGCTCTTCGTTAGGAACAGTAATAGAATAAATTCAAGGGATATTTATATGAGAGCTTGTTCTAAAGGATTCTCCGAATGGGACTTGAGGTCAGTCGTTGGTTCTCTTTTATCTGTAATTCTGCTAACCTCTTCCCCTGGTATCAATCACTCAGCTACTCATTCATTTGTCAAATCTCTATTAAGCATCTCATATATGCTGGGCAGTGTGCCAGATGCTAGAAGTTCAGTGGGAAATACAATCATCCCCATCCGTGTGCTCTGGGAGTGATTACAAATAAGTATGCATCCATTACAGCAAGGTGTGATACTGTCCACCTTGGAGGTGGGTACTTGGCTCTTTGAGCATTTGAAGGAGGTGCTCCACCAGTCCAGAGGGGCCAGGGGAACGTTACCCTGTGGGTATTTTGTCTAAGCTGAAGCCTCTAGAATGAACTGGGGACATCCAGGTGAAAGTGGGCCAGTGGGAGCAAGAGAGTTCCCTGGAGGGACCCAGTGATGAAAAAAGGTTAGTACTTCTGAGGACAGAAAAAAAAAAAAAAAACCCCAGTTCAATCCATATAGGAGAGATGAGCTGGAGATTTTGTTTGGACTGCATCCTGAAGGCAGTGGGAGTATCTGAAGGCAGGGTTTCACTGGAAGAGTGATCAGATGTGCACTTGACAATGTACACACTCACAGTGCATGCCACTGACTGCTTGGTGGGGTGAGGAGTCAGGGAGTGGGGTGCCAGCATGGAGACAGCTTCAGAAATGCATGGTGATGGGACACTGGATGCAGGTAATGGTGGTGGTGGTGTGCCAACGAGTCATTTCTGGCATAGCGACCCCGTACAGGATTTCCAAGGCTATAAATCTTTACAGGAACAGAAAGCCTTATTATTCTCCCACAGAGCGACTGGTAGATTACTACTGACCTTGCTGTTAGCAGCCCAGCTTGTAATTCACTATGCTACCAGGGCTCCTTAGATATGGGAAATAGCAACAGGGAAACTAGAAATAGGAAGACTTGGCCATAATAACAACAGCAAGGCGTTCTAATGTAGGACAAGCACTGGACAGTTAACTGTGAAGTTGATGGTTCAAACTCACCAGTCGCTCCTCAGAAACCCTATAACAGGATCACTATGAGTCGGAACCAACTCAAAGCCACTTAACAATAACAACAACACATTTGCTAAAGAAGTCCTAGTGGCGTAATGGGTTGTCCGTTCAAATCTACCAGCTACTACACAAGAGAAATATGAGGCTTTTTTGCTTCCATGAAGATTTATAGTCTCAGAAACCCTATACAGAGTAACTGTGAGTTGGAACTGACTCAACGGCACACAGCCATCACCACACTTACTATGTTGTTGTTAAGTACCGTGGAGTCGATTCCGACTCAGCGACCCTACACAGGGTTTCCGAGGCTGTAAACCTTTATGGGAGCAGAAAGCCCTGTCTATCTCCTGTAGAACAGCTGGTAGTTTCGAACTGCTGACCTTGCAGTTCACAGCCCGATTCATATCCACTTGTACCAGGTCCTATAAAAACATTGCCATCAAGTCAACCCTGACTCATGCTGACTCCATGTATATCACAGTAGAACTGTGCTCCATGGAGTTTTCAATAACTGATGATTTTTCTGAAGTAGATCACCAGTTCTTTCTTCGTAGGCCCCTTTGGATGGACTTCAACCTCCTTAGCAGCCAAGTATGTTAACCATTTATACCCTCCAGGGATTCCCACTAGGTCCTTTGTAAGTCTTACATGTATATTTGATTTATTCTTTAAACAAAAACTAGGGTAGGGCCCAGTAAGGAAACTGAGACACAAAGAAGTGAAATAATTCACCCAAGACCACACTACTAATCTAAGTGTCAAATGTAACCAGATTCCTGGTTAGGTTTAAACCCAGACTCCTATTTGAATCCAGGGCCCAGGGTCCTAACTGCTATATTTAGTAACTTAGAGATGGGAGGTCTGTCACTCAGATGGGAGCAATTGTTTGTGTGACAAATATATGTGACAGTCCCTTGGGGTTCACATGGTATCAGAAGTAGTGGAGAGCCCTCAACCCTGGTCAGCCCAGAAAACCCTTTCTCTCGATACTTGGAAATAAGAGCCTTCCAGCTGGGTCCTAGTTGGCTGGGGCAAGGTAGGGGGTTTGGATACCCTCTCACTTTTACACTTTCTGGACCTGTTAGCCCTATGGCCTGGCCTGAACTCCAAATCCGATTCTCACTGTTATCTCAGTACTGAATTGCACCCTGATGTATCTGTTCTGGTGTGCCTTGGAGAACCAATTGATTTCCCAGCTCCCCGTCTTGTCACCATCTGAGTGAGCTTTTGTGGTGCATCTGCTACTCTCTGAGCAGTTTCATGGGCATTTTCTTCATCTTTTGCTTGAAATAAAGTTCATAAATGTGTGCTTTTGGAGGTTTGAGACAGAATGAGCTGTGTGAAATGGCTAGTTTAAAAACATGGTCATCTCATTTCATACTTCCCCACTGGCCCTCGGTATATATTTGCCCTGTGGGATTTGTGTGCCTTATGATCCTGAAATTCTCGATTTTATCTGTCATCTGATGAGCACCTTGTTCCCTCTCATCACTCCAGCTCTATCCTCATTCAGGGCTTCATCCTTAGACAGAAAAATGGCTCCATGGAGTGAGGATTTATTGTTGTTGTTGTTAAGCACCGTTGAATCGGTTCCAACCCATAGGAACCCTGTATAGGAGTGGGAATAAGTGCCCTAAAATGCTATTCAGAAGCCCTGATTCAGTTCCCAATACACTATGACAACTTTACCCAAGTCATCTTTCTTCCTGGACTTCATATGCATCTATGAAAATAGAATTGAACATTCTTATTGGGTAAATCTTTGTGGCAGCAAAGCCAGATAATAGATTCATATATTTACCCAGCACCTATTTTCATGTTTATTGAGTACCTATTATGTGCAGGATAATGCACTGGACTTCAAGGTCGGTTTGAACCACAAGGTTGGCAGTTCAAACCCATCAGCGCTCTTCAGAAACCCTGTGTAGGGTCACTATGAGTTGGAACCGACTCAACGACACTTAACAACAACATTATGTGCAAGGCACAGTTCTAAATGTTTTGTATACAGCTATAAACCGAACAGATAAAAATTACTTCCTTCATGGAGTATATGTTCAGATGACTGGAAAGACAACAACAACAACAAATAATGACTAAACTATAGTGTAGGCGAGATAGGAACAAGTGCTAGTGACTTCCACTTCTGAGAGTAGTGGACCAGGAAATTCTGGCCCATTCTGCTGAGGACAACTGAAAAAGCAGACAGCCTTTTAAAATTATCAGCTTGAAGGCCCTGGAGAACTAACAAGTAAAGAATTACCAGGTCAGGATCCGGGGAAGAACTGAGGCTCACGAAGACCAGTCCTAGTGTTTATGGCTCGATTTTTCCCTGGGACTGCTTGCTGGTTCTGAAAGGTCAGCTGAGAGCCGAGCAGGACATTTGACATCATGGGAGGGCTAGAGGAGCTGGATTGGAGTCCAGAGTCCTCAAAGAAGGGCAGTGAGAACTGGTGACCTTCTGCTAACCCCCCATTTCCTTTGGGTTGGGACTCTGAACGACTGCACCGTCTTAGGAGTTCCCTCTAGCTTCCTATTGTTTCAATTCTTCCACTAAATTAAGATGATACCAGTTTGTTCGTGCACCCAGGTGTCAAGCAGAAGCAAACAGAAATCATCTCTGTCAGAAGATAGCATCTGATCTCTCTACAAGCAGTGTGCAATGATAGTATCTGGAATGCTATTAAAAAAAAAAAACCAAACACAAAGAGACAGGATGAATAAACATCAGTAGAAACAACAGAGACTAGAAGCAGAAACCCACTTGGGCTCCCCAGATAGTATATCAGACACAGATTTTAAAATAAATTGTTGAAGAGACCAAGACTCTGAAATATAATAATTTGTTGTTGTTAAGTGCCATCAAGTTGGTTCCGACTCATAGCTACCCTGTATAGGGTTTCCAAGGAGTGACTGGTGAGCTTGAACTGCCAACCTTGCAGTTCAAACCGACTTTGCAGTCCAGCGCATTAACTCACAGCGCCACACCAGGGCTCCATACCAAGGGTTTATCTGAGTAATTCTGTGCTGACCATGCAGCTTTGAGTGTGTGTCACATACACAGTCCTGGCAATGATCCAGTCTTCTGCACAAGGCTTCTAAATGGGCTTCCATTCCAGGGCTTCAACCTGTCATTTTTCCCATTATCGTTCTACTTCCTCCAAATTTCAAGTCTATCCTGATTTCCCTTCCGGGGTCAAGACTGAGCCATTTGAATCCCTGGTCCCGGGCCTTCCTTTACTGGGTTCAGCTCTGAGAGTTGCTTTGTTGAAGGGGTACCAGTGTCATTGCCAGAAAGGAGGTCTTGTGCACGCAGTGTTCTGTGTAGTATTGGGCCTGAACTGAGAGGCTGGGCAGCTGCAGAGTACCTTTGGCAGCTGCTGAGGCTGCACCTTTGACGGGTGGGCTCCCCATCCTGGCTCCGCCCCTCAAAGCAAACCTATTATTCCATTCTAGGTAGCTTCACATCCAACTGCACCTGCACGTTCTTCCTTTGCAGTCAGATGATTACATACTTATTAGGGTCACTGCATAGGCACGGCGTGCACTGAGGATTTAGGACAAAAATAAATGGGCCACGTTGGTGGAGTTGAGCGGTACTGTCAACGCCCAACACAGCCTTCTGTGTCTGTTTAGCACACGGTCCCTGCTTCATTAGGACAAACCTCTGCTGCTCTTTTGGGAATCGAACTCACCATGGCCTTTCTTATTCCAAGCCTGTCGTCTTCCAGTCCTCTTCCTGAGGGCTCCCATAGGCCAGTCACCTCAGGCCTCAGGAAGAATGAACTCAAGGGACCTGTGAGTCTTTGCCTTGTTATCACCCCACCCTTCACCCACTTACTTGTCTTAGTTTCTTAGTGCTGTGGTAACAGAAATACACAAGTGGGTAGCTTTTAGGAACAGAAAGACACCATTTGTTGTTGTTAAGTGCCATGGAGCCCACTCCAACTCAAGCAACCATGTATAAGATTTTCAAGGAGCAATTGGTAGGTTTGAACCTCCAACCTTGTGATTATCCTACAGATTATCCTACGGATCCACACCAGGATTCACCATTTAGGAGACTAAAAGTCTGAAGGCAAGGTGTGGTTCTAAAGGAAGGTCCTTCTTTGTCTGCTCTGAGGGAAGATACATGTCTCTTCCAGCTCTGTCACCTCTGCGTGCCTCAGCGCCCGAGTGGTCCTCACACATGTTTGTTTGTCTCTGTGTCTGTGCTGTGCTATTACTCAGAAGTGATTAGGTTTAGGGCACACCCTACACAAATACGGCTTCATTCACAGAACAAAGAAACTGCTCTTCCCAAATGGAATTACATCAGAAGGTGTAGAGGTTAGGATTTACAACACATATTATGAGGAAAGAACAGTTTGCCTTCCCCCACGCAAAACTTTTTTTAAATCCCAGCAAAGCCTTTATTCAAGAAATCAAACGATGTATTGCATTGGGCAAATCTGCTGCACAAGACCTCTTTAAAGTGTTGACTAGCAGGGATGTCAGTTTGAGGACTAAGGTGCGCCTGACGCAAGCTGTGGTATTTTCAATAACCTCATGTGCATGCAAAAGTTGGATAGTGAATAAGTAATACCATAAAAAAAAATTGATGAATTTGAGTTATAGTATTGGAAGATAATATTGAAAATACCATGGACTACCAAAAGAACAAATAGATCTGTGTTGGTAGAAGTATAGCTGGAATGCTCCTTGGAAACCAGGATGGCCAGACTTCGCCATTCATACTTCGGACATATTGTCAGGAGGGACCAGTCACTGGAGAAGGACATCATGTTTGGTTAAGTAGAGGGTTGGAGAGAAAGAGGAAGACCCCCAGCGAGATGGATTGGCACAGTGGCAGCATCAGTGGGCTCAAGCTGTGAAGTTGGCCTAGGACCGGGCAATGTTTCTTTCTGTTGTGCATAAGGTTCACTATGAGTTGGTACCAACTCCATGGTACCTAACAACAACAACAAAGCCTTTGTTCAGCGAGACAGGGGTTAAGCATTGCGTTAAGTCCTCCCTGAGTCTGCTTGCAAGCCTCTTTCCTATAATAAACCTTTGATCATATGGAAACCCTGCCTTGCCTGGCTGTTCTTAATCAGTTAAAGGCAAGACCCCTCTCTTAAAGAGTGGCCATGTGATCAGCACTCCCGGTAACACACTCAGCCAGGCCCTGTGGATACAGTAAAGAGCCAAAGAAACCATCCTGTTCTCAAGACAAGTTCTTTGCTTTCCTAGTAACTCTTTCCAGGAGACTCTAGGCTCCCTCCTCCCTCATCTACCTTCCTTGCTCCCCACAGCCCCTGAGAGACTGAGCTCTGATTTTCTGCCCACTGCAGCACCATGGAGCCCTCACCCATCCCCCCACCCACCTGTCCACTAGTCATCTCTTGTTATTAAGTGCTGACCCAGAGCGATTCTGCATAGGTTTCCGAGGAGCAGCTGGTGAACTTGAACCACCAACATTGCAGTTCAGACAACTTTGCAGTCCAGCACATTAACCCACAGCACCACACCAGAACTCCATCTCTTGAGTCCTACCAAAAGTTCACAGCCAGCCTGGGGTTCTTTTTATCCTTTAGTTCTGGGAGGAGAAAGCTGTGAAAGTTGTTGGAACCTTGTAATGTTTATTTTACATAAACGAACCTTTTTTCAGTTTGGTGAGAGAAGGGAGGGTGAGAGTAGGAAAATTAAACTGTGGCAATATAAATTAAAGAGTGAGAGCTTTACCAACTCACTAAATACTGTCCACTCTCCTTGTTTTGCTGAATAAAGGAAAGAGAGGTGCTTTCTGGCCTTTTTTTAAATCATGATTTGATTTAAAAGAAACATAGTTTCAATCATCAAGCATGCAATTCACAAAGACCTTTTATAGAATAAGGAGAATAATAAGACATTGCCATCAAGTAAAAGCTATCATTCTTTGAGAACTGAATCTGTGCCAGGCCCTGGGTTGTGGGATTCGAGCAAGTTGCTGAGTTAGCTCTGACTTCCAGCAGCCTTGTGTATAACAGCATGAAACGTTGCCTGGTCCTATGCCATCATCGTGACCATGTGGTTGAGTCCATGCTGTAACTATTCTGTTCATTCATCTCCTTGATGGCGTCCCTCATTTTCACTGGCCCTGTACCAAGCACAATGGCCTTTTCTAGCCATTGGTCTTTCCTGATGATGTATCCAAAGGGAAGCAAGATGAAGTCTCACCATCCTCACTTCTAAAGAGCAGATTCTGGTTATATTCCTTCTAAGGATGATTTTTTTTTTCAATTTCCTAGTATATTCAGTAGTCTCAGTCAACATTGATGACTGATCCCAGTACATTGATCCCAGTACATCAATTCTTCTGTCTTCCTTTTTCATTGTCCAGGTTTCACATGCATATGAGGTCATTGAAAAGACCATGACTTGAGTCAAAAACACCTTAGTCTTTAAAGTGACATCTTTACACTTTAAAGAGGTCTTCTGTAGCAGATTTACCTGAAGCAATGATTTTATTACATTTCTTGACTGCTGCTTCCCTGGACAGGAGCTTTCTTGAGTACTAGCTACAGCCTAAGGATGCTATTATGACTTCCAAACCCAAGGAAGGGCCCCAGAGAATCCATACATTTTGTTTCTGTTTCCCATTTCTGAGCTTCCTACCTGGATTAGCACTGTTACCACCATGACAGCATGTTTGCCCTGCCCGGTTTGAATCGCACGCTGGTGAAATAGAAATATCCTTGTGAAAATATGAACACACTTTTATTTACTGAAGGTAAATGAAACCTTTTACTGGCCTGAAGGATTTCCATTTTTTGCCTCCCATCTCCACCTATCTGCTATAGCTTTGATTGCCCATAACATTAACCTTCAGGAAGAAATGAAGGTAAACAATCTGCCAAATCCAAGGATCGGATTTCACGGCCCCATCCCTCTCAGGCAGCAGCAAGCATGACCCGATAGCAGACTCCCTCTGGAATCGCCCACCAAAGGTACACACACACCTTTCTCCTCATGCACACCCCACACCTGTCCTCAGTCCTTTAGGGGAAGACCGTTTCTTGCAGGCTTTTGGTCCTTATGAAGCTTTCGTAGTAACGACTCATTTCACTTTCCCTCTGTTGAGCTGCCGTTTTCAAAGTCAGCCACCACCGGTGCTCACATCTCTATGAGGGAGAAAATGCATTCCAGGCAGGACTTGTTATTACTATAGAAATGGTCAGTATGATTTTCAGGGATGTTGTGCTAATAGGGGAAGGGTGTTTCTTGGAAAATATTGCCTTCAAGTACTGTGATTCGCTTTCTAGTTATACATAAGTGCATTAGGCAAACACTTGGAAATTCAGCGGCTTCCTTTCTTCCAAGTGCAAGCTGTGGGCGGACGGGCCACAATGCACCTCCAGCAGCCGCCACACAGAATAAAAATTGGCTTCAGTTACCTTCCTCATCAGCCCTCAGTCTGGATAATATCAGCATTACTAAAGGTTACAGCTTTTTCTGTGATCTATTACTGCTTCAGAGAGTATTAAAGATGTTTTGAATCTCTTTTTTAAGAATCCTAAAACCACCAGTGGAACATTTTTGATGTTGTGGGTAATACATAAAAGAGCAGCTTGAGAAGGCTGGGCCCTGAGAGGTACCCCAGGGTGTGGGAAGCACAGAAGACCCTGCCCGCTGTAGTTTTAACAGCTAGGAAGCAAGCTAGGCGGAGCATATGCCGAGGTGTGGAGCAGATGTGGCAGGGAAACAACACTATTCTTTTTATTTGCTGGGGACTGAAGAGAGAAAGAGGCAGACAGCATGTCTCCAGGGAGTGGGCAGTATTTATTGAGAAGGGAGATCCAGAAGGAACGTTCCATGGTCATGGAAGGAATTCACAAACCCTGCTTTGTATTCTTATAGTTTGGGCTTTTTTTTTTTTCCCTCCTGCCTGGCCTCTTCATACCCAGAGCACAGATTCATATAAAAACTGCAGCAAAAGGTGATACCATTGTGGAAACTACAGTTTATGACATTAATTAAGCAGGAGTTGAAATATGGCAGTCTTTCCGGAATCCATAACCTGAGCGGACCCACTGTGGCCTCTTTATCAGAATAAAATGTCCTGGTGTGGCGCTGTGGGTTAATGCACCGGACTGCAAAGCCATTTGAACTGCAAAGCCGGTAGTTCAAGCTCACCTGCTGCTCCTCGGAAACTCTATACAGGGTCACTATGGGTTGGAACCAACTTGATGGCGCTTAACAACAACCCTCCAGGCTGTGCAGTGTTGGTGGTAGTGAGTACAGCTGCCTTCCAAGCAGGTTCAAATCCCAGCCAACGTAGTAGACCAAACTTTGATGTCCTGGGGTGACACTGTAGGAGAAGCACTGGACTACTAAACCGAAGGTCGGTTATGAGTCAGAACAGACTCTGAGACACTTAAACAACAATAACAAATCCCTAAAGTACTCAGAATGAGGCCAATGATTCCAGAAAACTCTCCTGCCACACATCTTGTTGGAAAATCTGAGGCCATAACAACAGGAACAGAACTGAGGATGGCCCCGGCCTCTCCTACCTGCCTCTTGACCTGCCACCTCCTGGTGCCACCTGCCCAAGGTGCTCCTTGACAGAGTAAAGAACCCAAGCACAGTTCGTTTGTTTCCAGACTGCCTCCAAGCCCCCCAGCAGATGGGCCTGCTGAGCCTCTGGAAGTAAAATCTGAAATTATATTGGTGCTGTGGAAGCAATTCAGACCCAGGCCCAGGGCGGAGCCCCTCGCACACTCAGAACTGCTCTGGTGGAAGAAAGAACCGCATCTGGATGAGAACACTGTCCCAGCTGTCTGCACCAGGCCTCCCTCCGGGACTTCTGACCTGCACCCAAGCTGATGCGAGAGGAGCAGCCAAGGGCAGGTGAGAGGTTCCTGCCAGAGCCCCTGGAGTCCCTAACTCTTGCTCCTTCCACCCTATCTCTATACCTTCTAGATTGGATGACTGCCCCTCTGCTGACCCCTTACAAGAAAGTAAAGGAAAATGTGAATTAAGTGTCTTTAAAATAGTGAGATCTGTAATTTACCTACAGCAGGTGGGGCTTTGAGCAGAGCACATTGCACCTGAGGGGCATGGAGAGCTACCCTGCAGCGTCAAGAATCCCAGTCTGGGCCAGTGGAGATATTTTGCCTGTGGGAGGTGCTCACTGAGGGGCCCGGAAAATGGGAAGGAATGAATTAGGGAAGTGGTTTCCCTCCTGCAGGTGCTGCAAGCATTCCTGCAGTTGGAGGCAGAGGACACTGTTTTTAGAACATGGCAGTGGAGCGGGACATGGTATGCAATGACAGATGAGATGATGATCTAAAAATATGAACTGACTGGCGGGACAAGGAGCACAGAAGGGAGCCGCTTCCCCTTTGGTGAAAAATCAATGCCTGGTGTCAAGACTCCCTATTGACAGCTTGATTATAAAGGACTCGAAACTCACATCTTGCTGGAATCACACAAGGAGGAGAGAGACAGGGGCATTGCTAGAGCTTTGGTGAAGCCAGAAGCTGCATTAAGTCCAGACAAGCTCACCTCACATCCTCTGCACATCCTGGAGAAGTACCTCTTTTAAGGTTTAATTCCCAGCTCTAAGTACTCATTCACTGATCACTTACTATATGCCAGGCCCTACCCCGAAGATGCCTGAAGAAACACAGGTGCAACCTCAAGGAATTCATAATCTAGAAACCACCACCCACTAACACACACAGGATCCCAGAGACCTCATGCGACGTGATATGAATCTGCCTGGGCCGGGAAAGGGCTATCCCGGGGAGACTACTCCAAGGAGAGGAAAGATGCCTGAGCTTTGTCTTTAAGGATAAGATAGCTAACCTTAGGGGTAAGAAGTGGAAAGCGCTGTGTGTGCTAGATGGTGAGAGACGGCACTGACAAGGCAGTGGCGCCATTTCCAAGCCACTTTGGGGATCAAATCAGGGAGTTTGAACTTGAACCCTTATAGTGTGGAGTTGGAGGGACTTACTAGGGAGAGCAATTTGAGGAAACTAACTGGCAGCAACACAGCGTAGATGAGAGTGGACACCACAGGGGCCAGGGAGGTCTGGTGTAAAGTTGATGTGAGGGGGACAGGGTGGCCAGGACTGTTAGGAAAAATATTTGGGGGAGTTCCTGCGAGGTGCCAAAGGATAGAGTGTGTTGTCTGAAGGAAAGGGAGTCATTAAAGCTGAGCCCCAGGTTCCTGCCTGAGGAGGCCAGTCCTATAGCAGGTGTAGAGGAAGAGACTGAGGGTCCAAGTAAGGGCACACTGAGTTTGATGCCCAGGCAGAACATCCAAGTGGAGATCTGGACATCTGAACATATGAGGTCTAGAATTTAAGGGTGACAAAGATTTGGTCGTCAAGAGATAAATCCGGAAGTGTGAGCAGGATCCTATCCAGGTCTAGGAGAGGTACACCAGAGAAGAGCACTGTAGAACCCTGAGAAGCTCCAACACATAAAGAGAGAAGGGCGAACCACAGAGACCAGGCAGTCTGCCAGGCTCCTTCCGCCCACAGGGCAAACCTGCATGGGAAACCAGATTCCACTCGGGAAGTTAGATTTCCAGCAGCCACTGGTCCCAACTTAAGTGGTGTTCAGCCCAGTAGCAGCATCATAAGCCTACTGCAACAATAGCTATGTCTCCAGACAGGAGTGCTCCCACCCCTGCACCCTGGGGGGCATCACTAGTGTTTGCCTGAGGAGTCATTCTTGCAAAGTATCCTGCAGTTCTCAGCAGCAGCAACTGAAACCAGTGAAAGCTAGCTGCCTTAAGTCCATGGCGACCCCATGTGTGTCACAAGGCTTACAATGGCTGGTTTTTCAGAAGTAGGTCACCAGGCTTTTCTTCTGCGGCACCTCTGGATGGACTTGAACCTCCAACCTTCAGTTAGCAGTTTGAGTGTTAACCATTTGTACCACCCAGAGTCTCCAGCAGGAGCTGCGAAATGCTTGAAAAGCAGAGTTCAGACCCCTCCATACTACACCCAGCTGAGACTCTCTGGGGGAAAGAAACGGGGGCTAACCTGCTGCTGTTTTCCAGCTGCTCATTTAAGAAGAAAAAAAAGTTTTATCGTTGTTGAAAATATACACAGCAAAACATACACCAATTCAACGATTTCTCCATGTAAAATTCAGTGACGTTGACTGGGTTCCTCAAGTTGTGCAATCCTTCTCACCCTCCTTTCTGTATGTTTTTTCCCCTAGTAACATAAGGAGCTCTGGTGGCATAGTGGGTACGAATTGGGCTGTGAACCACAAGGACAGCAGTTCGAAACTACCAGTTCCACAGGAGAAAGATGAAGCTTTCTGCTCCCATTACAGCCTCAGAAATTCTGTACAGGGTCGCTATGAGTCGGAACCGACTCCATGGCACATAACAACAACAGTAACATAAACTCACAGCCCCCATTCAGCTGCTCAGTTTTCAGATAAAGTAGCAGTGTTGTTGCAGGTTGCCCAGAGCCCAAGACTCCAGAGTCTGAGTGGAAAGCTTGGTGGTGGCCGTAGCAATTCCAAGGGGAAACCTCTACCTAGGGCAATGGGAAGAAAGAAGCTCACTTAGCTCTGGTGCAGATTGAACAGATAAAGCATGCAGACCAAAAAGAATTTGAAAATGATGAAACACACCCTGCCCCCAGCCCCTTGAGAACAAGCAGGGGTATCAGTATTTTTTTAAGATAAAAGTAAGGCAAATAAGGAGCTGCCAAAATAGTAAGTAGCCAAAAGGCGCCCACTTTGGAATTGCTTACCAGACAAACTGCCTGATACACATTGGCATGGAACAGGCCCTGGACGGGGGCGATGAGTATAAAATAGACCCTTTTCTTCATTCTGTAACTGCCACAACATGGTTATGCCGTATGCTCAAAATGAGTCCCCAAAATGATTTCATTCCGTGGTGGTTAAATGCAGCTCACCTTCTCCAGAGCTGGGAAGAGAGGGTGCCCCCATACCTCCCAGAGGCCCCAGAGGTGGGTGTGGGAACCAACTGTCAGCACCAAACCCAAAAAAACCGAACTAGTTGCCAGAGTCCATTCAGTGTCGTGACAACTCTGTGTGTGTCAGAGCAGAATTGTGCTCCAGCAGTTTGCTGTGGCTGATTTTTCAAAAAGAGATTGCCAAGTCTTTCTTTCGAGGCATCTCTGTGTGGGTTCAAACTGCCATGATTTTGGTTAGCAGCTGCGTGTGTTAAATGGTCACACCACCCAGGGAGGGACTTCTGGCTGTAAGAAAATGAAGCGGTGAGTTTGGCGTGTGTGACAACTTTGTACCCTTGTGTGTGAACCTGTGTGAGAAGCGTATATGTGAGGACATGTGTGACCACTGATGCGCTGGGGACTGTGTTGTGTGTATAAATGTGGCTAAGAACTTACAAAAAGCAGATTCTCAGTGGCCTTCTTAGCGAGCACCTCAGGCATGCAGGGAGTCGGCTTGGCACTTTTTATCCATTCTTACAGGCCTGATATGGAGGGAACTGAGTTCCCTATTGTGGGAATTCACAATATTCATATTGTGAATATGAGGAAACTGAGGCTCAGACATGTGATATACTTGCTTATGGGCACGTGGGTAATGAAGGACCAGGAACTTAAACCCCCTTATTCCCGACACCCTTTTGTTCTGACCCCCCAAAGGCATTGTGCTTCCTGTGTCCAGAACAGCACACGCCCCCTCCTTTCACCCACAGCCAGCCCTCCTCTTGGAAAACATGCTGAACCAGACTCAGCCCCCTCCTCCAGCAGCCTTCTTTGATCTCTACACTGAAGAAGGTGCTCTTGTCTCCCACCACTTGATCAATCTGGATGACACATGTTTACTTGACTGTCCCTCCACCAATCTAGCCCCACAGAAGACAGAGCCCCGTCAGACTCCAATTACAAATGGCAGATCCCAGAGGACATGGAGCATGGCAAACCCCATCTCAGGACCCTGGCTGTCAGCTCCTAGACTCCTGGACATCCACTCCAGGAGCAGGACTTGTCCTCACAGCCCAAACTTCCATGCATGGCTTCTCCTGCCGGAATGACATGTCTCATCCTTCATGGCCCAGCTCAAGGCCATCTCCTCATCCCTCCTTTCAGCAGATCTTTGCCAATGCTTACTACCTGCCAGACAAGAAGTCAGCTGTCTGAATGGGTAATAATAACTTCTACATACAGCACCCACTGTGTTCTAGGCATGGTTCTGGTACACATGTTAATTCAGAATCCTGTGGTATAGGTACTAGAATCATCTCCATTTTAGGGGTGAGGGAAAGACAACATGGAGATGTCAGTCAGCATGCCCCAGACCTCCCCACTTATAAGTGACAGAGGAAGGATTTAAACCAGGCCTCCCAGTTCCAGAGCCCTCCTCCTAACCACTACCCGACGATCCCTCAGGAGCTCACAGTGTGCTGAGGGAGACAAACTCTGTAAAGTGATGTGAGGCGGGGTGAGGGCCAGTCACAGGTGGGTGTAGGCGAGGACACCATTCCACCATCATCAGACTCACTATGTTTGGTCCGTGTGCTGTGGCGTTTGTCTGTCCCTCTGTGGAAAAGACTTCCTACAGTGAAGCACACCTCAGGTCTGTAACTGGCACTCCCAGGATTCCAGTGGGTCAGCCTTCTGATGCTCGGGGGCCACTGTGGCCCCCTAAATGCTGGTCTGTCCCCTGCAGATTTGCACAGCAACACCAGGAGGGTGATCCACTGCCTGAGGAACAATATGTTTGCCTGCCCCTTGTGGAAGGAACCAGTTCTGTTTTCTCCGTCCTGTAATTGTTACCATCTGTTTCCTTCCATCATGTTTGTTGATGTTTTCTTGTTTTAAAACTAAAATGAGTCAGATTGGAAGCTGATTTAGGAAAAAGTGTCTGGGAGGGAAGCTCAAAGTAGCCATGAGGGACTCTGGGCTTCAGAGCTGCTGGAGGCAAAAAAAAAAGTAGAGGGTCAGGGTAAGCAGGGCGTGTCTGCCAGCTACCCCTGCCTCCTGGGGGTGAGATGGAGAGACCCCCAGGCAGCCCTGTGCAGACAGGAGCTATGTGGGTTTGTGTAGAGTGTTATGTGTGTGGGGTTGCTTGTGTGGGTTTGTGTGGAGTTTGTATGTGTGTGGGTTTGGTTGTGTGGGTTTGTATGGAGTGTTATGTCTATGGATTTGGTTGTATGGATTTGTATGGAGTGTTATGTGTGTGAATTTGGTTGTGTGGGTTTGTATGGAGTGTTATGTGTGTGGGTTTGGTTGTGTGGGTTCATGTAGAGCTATAAATGTACATGCCTTTGGAGTATATATGTGTGTGGATTTGGTTGTGTGGGTTTAGTTGTGTACATATGTGAGTACATGTGAGCACACATGTAAGCATGTGTGCACACATTAGTGTGAGTGTTGCTCCTGGGGCGGGGGGGACTGTAGAGTGCGGGTGGAATGAATACTTAGAGTCTTGTTTTCATAGGGCGGCAGATGCAGACAGAGAGAGAGCTGCAGGTTGGCTGTGACTGGACTTACACAAGGGACTTCCAAATAATAAGTGAAAAAATTCCATTCTCTTTCACTTACATTTTCCATGAACTTTTTTAAGTCCCCTTGTATGTGGTGACCTCAAGTGACTATAAAAACTAGTTCTTCTTGAACAATACAAAGGGATTTCAATTCCAGGGCTGAACACAGATGGAGATATGTCCCTATAGGATAAACTCTGGATTGCTCACCGAAAAGTCAACAGTTCAATCCCACCAGCCACTCCGAAGGAGAAAGATGAGACTTTTTGCTCCCATAAAGATTTACAACCTTGGAAACCTTAAGGAGGGTAGCTAGGAATCACAACGGACTCGATGGCAGTAGGTTTGGTAGTTTGGTTTTGTTTTCCAGAGAGAACAGCCCCAGGAGTGATTTCCAGCCTTCTTTGCAGAGGCACTTGGTGTTCGAGGCTTGCTGCACATGGCTGGGACTCTAATGATGACTACCTGGAACTTCTATCCCTAGACCACTTGTGACCCAGAATACATTGAACTACATTCTCATATCTGTCCCCCAACCCCAGAACTAAGCTTAGGGCTTCTTCTTGGCAAGGGGTGGTAGCTTCAGTGTCCTGCATGGAGTAAGAATCAGAGTACCACAAGATAGGAATTCTGCTGCCATCTAACTCAGAATTTAAGTCCTACCCTTTGTTTACACGCCAGTTGACAGCCCCCACCCCTTCCCTTCTCCCTGATGGGAGACTCTTGGTTCCTGTTTTATTTATGCCAAAGAAAGGTACCTGTGATTTTTCTCCCCTTGCTTTATGAGGAGCAATCTGGTAGCATGGCTGGTAATGTCAAAGTTAGCAGTTCGAAACTACGTGCTGTTCCACGGGAGAAAGATGAAGCTTTCTGTTCCTATAAAGATTAACAGCCTCAGAAACCCTATCCAGGGTCACTATGAGTCAGAACTGACTCCAAGGCACACCACCACCACCACCACTATAAGAGGAGCACTGGGTGTAAGCATTGGACTGCTAGCCACAAGGTTGGTGATTCAAAGCCACCAACAGCTCTGAGGGACAAGGTGAGGCTACCTGCTCTCATATAGAGTTACAGTCTTAGAAACTCTATGGAGCAGCTCTACCCTGTCTGATAGGCTCACTATGGGTTGGAATCAACTTGTGATTTTTGGGTTTGGGACCTGGGGCTGCAAGCTCAGTACAGCTCAGTGACACTCAGTTCATAATTCAGAACAGAGGTTGGGCTTATCTGGCTTTGGTCTCCTGGCTGAGCTGTTGGGCTCCCATAGATTTAGTTTAGGAATCAGGATCCAGCCTGCTTTTCATTCCTTTGACCTTGGTAACCCAAATCTGGTAGGATTCTCTGACTCCAGCCACCCTTAGGTCACCCAATACTAATAAGAGCTGCCATTTGTTGAACCTCTGTTTCATTCCAGGTAATGTGCTTGTTGTCGTTAAGTACCTTCAAGTTGTTTCTGACCTAGAGTGATCCCGTATAGGATTTCTGAGGTTGTAAATCTTTTCAGAAGCAGAAAGCCTCATTTTTTCTCCTGAGGAGAGGCTGGAGGACTCAAACTGTCAACATTGTGGTTAGCAGTCCAGTGCTTACCCTGCAGAGCCACCATGTTTCTAGGTAATGTGGGATTTCCACTCCTCCCTGGAATCGGTCTTTTGAAGGAGGAAGTCTCATGCATATATATAAACGAAGAATCGGGTTCAGCGATGAAATGAGGTCACAAGGCTGCCAGACCAGCTCTGATTTCTCTGACCAAGGGGGCACCTGAGGAGGTCTCATTCTGACAAAAGGATGAGGCAGCATTCAGTATGGCTGGGGGGTTTTTTACCAGAAGTTCTTGGCTCCTGCTTCTGCCCTTGCACCTTTGATCCCAAGCTTTCCCTTCCCAAGAAGCCACCTGATGTGTGTGCTCAGCCAAATTGCACAAGTCAGGGTATGTAACTACCTTCATTTGCTGTGATGTTTAGGAGCAACTGAAGGAAACCTCATGTCTGCATATTTAAGCGCTTTTATTAAGTGGAACAAGCTATTTCTGAACACGAGAGTGGCCAACAGCCTTAGAGGAAATTAAAATGAACCGTGACAATGGAAAATTGCACAGGGGCACGGCGGATTCTCCGGAGATAAATACAACAAGCCTTTCAACAGCATTCGGGAAAGACTAGAGATCATGGAGATTATGTTGTGAGAGAGAAAAGCAAACCATCAGAAAATTAAAGCGGCAGCCAGGGGTTGGGGGGACCCACCAGTATGCTAGTCAGACCTGTGGGTGTCTCTCTCCACTTCACACACCCCTGGGCTCTGGTGGGCAAGCCAGAGATATAACAGGCAGAAAGAGTTCCACTCAATTCAGCAAGCATTGTCTGAGCACCCACTGCATACAGGTTGTGTGGGGAACAGAGATGGACCCCCAGACTTTGCACTCAAAGAACTCTAGTGCCTTAGGGGTTGTAATCTGGCACATGCTAAGGGCTCAATAGATGTTCCTGTTGTTGTTAAGTGCCATCAAGTCAATTCTGACTCATAGCAACCCTATATAGGGTTTCTGAGGAGCAACTGGTGGATTTGAACCACACTGACCTTGAGGTTAGAAGTCCAGTGCTTATCCTATAGTGCCACACCAGGACTCCAAATAGATATTAACTGTTATAATTATAATTCCTCCACTAGCCTATGAGCTCCCCAAGACCAGAGATGATTCATCTATGTGTCTCCAACATGCTGGATGTTGTTAAATGCCATCAAGTCAGTTTTGACTCATAGCAACCCTGTATAGCATTGTCCGAGGAACAGTTGGTAGGTTTGAACCCAACCTTGCTGTTAGCAGTCCAGTGCTTATCCTACAGCACCACACCAGGACTGTTGGATATGCTGGATCGTGTCTCCATAATTGAAGGGTGGGTGGATGAATGAATGAATGGTCCCACTGAGTGGGCACAGAGTGGGTGAAAATGGCCACTCCTACACAGGCAGAGAGGGGCCCACCCCGGGTGGTAAAGACAAGAGGCACCTCGACCTGGGGAGTCTGGGCCCTTGTGAAGAAAGGTGTCAATGGAGGACAATTGTCTGTGATCCTCTCTACTTCACTCAAGGTTCATGGCAAGCCAGCAGGGAATGAAAGCCCTGCATGCCAGCTTCCAGTGGTCTCTACAGGCAGGCCAAGCTCCACCTTCCTAGGCCAAGCTCCACCTTCCAGCTACGACTGTGGCTGCCTAGCAGGGCCAGAGCCTTACTCTCACCCTTCAGACATGGGCTAGTGGTACACAGGTGTCACTCCTCAGGAAGACACATCCTGCCTATCTATCCCAAGAGGGCCTGCTTTCTGACCTGCCTGCCCCCTTCTACCACCTCTTAAGGAGTTTGCCGCTTTCCCTCTTGCACTGAACCTCCAGTGAGCTGGGAACAAACCTATCTTAATCCAGCAGACTTCCTGACGCCTGAAGAGATGGGCTGGATTTTTTCTTTTTAAGAAAAAAATCTTTTCAACCATCACAATTCTGTACTGAGGGGAGCTGAGTTGTGGTCAGAGGGAACTCCTCCCTTCAGGGCTCTGCCTGTCTGCACATCACTATCACTGCCAGCCTCATTACAGAGTCTGAGCAGACACAAGGCAGAGAGTGCATTAGGGAGCTGCGAAAATGTAAACTCACTGAATGCTACTGGAACATTCCACCTGCAGGACTGGTCATCCCCATGGAGATGCGCTTCCCAGTCCACACCGTTGGAATCTAGCCTCCCCTCCTTAGGCACACACTCAGGAGCCAACTTGCTCCAGTGAGACTTGAAGTCACGGTAATAAAACTATTTTAGTTCCTTCAGCTGTGCCGCTCCGTCTGAGGCACCGCCTCACGACGACACGTTTGTGCGTTGTTTGTTTCTTTGTCCTGCCTGACCCTCAGTGTGACTCTAACACAATCCCCTCTCTTGTTCGGTCTCTAATGAGGTCGCTGAAGATGTCTCTCTCAGGATTGTATTGCTCAGAGTTGGAGCGAAGCTTGAAGTCGACTCCATGCTCTGAGAGTCAGTGCCGTGTGAGTCAGACTGGCAGAGTATTCGCTTAGAACTCTCCCCTTTCACTGGTGAGTCTGCATTTGTAGTAAAAAAAAATAAGGAAAAAGCTCTGTCAAGGCCCACGATGAGAAAAGTGAATTGATCGTGGGGGCTTTTAATAGAAGTGTTAGGTTGAAGAAGGGAGTCACAGACAGTGAGCTAGGATTCAGTCTTTAGGGTTCTTGCTGGCTCCAAATGGGCCCTGTCTGCAAGAAGAGTCAGGGAGATGCTGGTAAGGCCTTCTGGGGCAGGCCCAGGCCATAACCATTCTAAAGAGCCTCTGCTTCCCCCGGGGTTGTTGGGAACCATCTCCAGGAAGGACTCAGTAGAGAAGGCCTCAATAACTGGGTTAACAATTCACACTGGGTCCATCAATGGATAAATGAAGAAACAAATCGTAGATGCAAACAATGGACTATTGTTAAAACATAAAAAGGGATGAAGTTCTGACATGTATTACAATAGGAGACGGACTTCGAAAAACTTTTGCTGAGTGAAATAAGCTAGACACAAAAGGTCACATATTATATTATTCCATTTGTACGAAATGTCCAGAATACATAAATATGAAGAGACAGAAAGAAAATAGATTAATGATTGTCAGAGGTGGGGGAAAAACAAACCAAACTCATCATTATCAAGCTAATTCCAACTCGTAGCAACTCTCTAAGACAGAGTAGAACTGCCCCATGGGTTTTCAGGGCTGTAAGTCTTTATGGAAGCAGACTGCCTCATCTTCCCCAGAGCAGCTGGCTGGTTTGAACCACAACCTTTCCATTAGCAGCCAAGCACTTAACCACTGTACCACCAGGGCTCCTTTAAGAGGCTAAATGGAAGATGAAACTAGAGCAACTGCTTACTGTATTCATTTTCCTTTTGTTGTTTCCGTTAAATGCCGTCAAGTCAGCTCTGACCCATAGTGACCTTGTATAGGGTTTCCAAGGAGCAGCCCAGCGCATTAACCCACAGCGCCACACCAGGGCATGATTACACAATGTTGTGATGGACTAAATGCCACTGAATTGTTCACTTTAAATTTTATGTCACCTCAATTTGTATATTTAATTAATATTGGGTGCTTGGAATCTAGGCCTCCGAGAACCAGGCCAGATCAGCAAACAGTTCAACAGGGGAGCCCACGTGTATCCCCTCACTCAGAATGTTCCTTAAAAGCCAGGATGGTGAGACGTTATCTCACGCTTGGTAAAGTGGAGGGTCAGAAAAAAAGAGAAAGATCCCCAGTGAGATGGATTGGCATAGTTGCAGCAGCAATGGGCTCAAGCGTAACAATTGTGAAGACGTTGCAGGACCAGGCAGTATTTTGTTCTGTTGTGTATAGAGTCACTAATGAGTCGGAACCGATTTGACGACATCTAACAGCAACAAGAACACTTAGCTTGTCTTTACAGAAGACTTGTCCCCACCACAATCCACTGAGAACTTTAAGTGTGAAAATGACAAAGGCTCCTGGAAACAGGTGCATGTGTGTGAGTCTGAAGCTGACCCTAGGGAGGAGAAGCATATGGCAGTCTAGGAGGCTGGGAGGTCAAGGGCTAGTCTACAGGATTGACATTTGGGAATGTCCCATCAAAGACCAGAGTAGGGCCTGCCCTTGCCTCGCCTACATACCTGCCCACTTGGGCTACAAGACTGAAGACGGGGCACCATGCTTAGTAGGGAGCTGCATGGTTACCAATGTTGGGATAAGCAGAAACAGGCAGGGCGCTGGGCCTCTGGGCAGGATGGGCGGGTTATAAGGAGCACAGCTGTTGGGGGTACCATCAGGGCCCATTGAAGTGGGGAATGATGAAAGCCCTGCCCAGCTTTCCTCGGTGTCCTGGTCTGTCCGTCTGGGCCACTCACTCCCTCACATCACTGGTGTCTGCTGAGGGCCAGGCCTGCCCCGCACCTTTCAGCAGAATGAAAGGGAAGCTGGTATCAGAGGGGAGCAGGAGCATAGGAAAGCGCCTCTTTCTTTTCAAAGACTTCCTCCTTTGTGATGGCTTTTTTTCCCCCCTAGGTGATCTTATTTCAAAGCCCCTTTGAAAAAATTGTGGGTTTTGTAATGGATGAAAAGTTACTTGGAAATGGGGACTAAGAAGTTTTCAGTTGAAAGTTGTTAGAGGAATGTTGGAAGCTTTGATTTGCAAGGTTCTGCCAGATTTATCATTTCTTTTGTCCACAAGACCCATCACATTGGGCGGGGGCTTAGAGGAGGGGGCTTGGAGGGCTGGGCAGAGCCCATGGAGAGTGAACTGGTGCAAATCCCAGCCCCTTCTGTGTTTGCTTTCTGTTTGCAATGGAGGTTACCTGTGCTGAACTCTTGGCAAAAAATAATGTCCCCGAGGTAGAGACTTTGATGTTAGAAGCAGAAAAACAAATATACTTTCAGAATACTATAGGAATGGGTTCTATCAAAGACAATGGCTACCACAGAGGTGTTTGGTATCGGAATAACAATTATGAAGGAAGGTAGGACCCAACCAGACCTGAGGAGGGAGGAAGAGGGAGGGTCTGGCATGAGCCCTGAGATGTAAGAACATTGGAGAATCTGCATGGATTGGGAGCCTGGAATAGGTTTCCATGAAGAACCAGGAACAGCTTTGTTTCAGGAAGGGAGTTTCAGGAAGGAGGAAGGCAATGTTAAGAACTAGAGAAAGAGGATGAGGGGATGCTATTGGGTTTGGCAGTAGAAGGTTATTGTTCATATAAAGGGCATGGTTTTACTGAAGCACAAGGATGGAGACAGAATACAAGAGCAACTCTGAAAACTTAGTGGGTCTAACTCGCCAGCCACAGTGTGTCATGGGGGTCAGGGTAGGGGACCACCTAGGCTTACAAGGCAACAGGAGACATAAGTGGGGCTCAGTCTGCGCTCCACTGTTCTATCTCCCAACCCAACACAGCTGCCTTCTTCATCAAGCCTTTTACTGGGGTCTCTCCCTCCTTCCTCAGTTCCCACATCACATCCTCTGCCCCGACTCTGGCTCCCGGCAGGATCTCTTACCCTCCAAAGACATCATCATGTTCCGTAATACGATTGGAATCTGAATATATATTTAAAACGACAAGATTGAAATTAAAATTTAAATAAAGAATTACTTTTCTCTAAGTTGCTCCAAAAGCAGTAATTTAGCAGCAAATTGATAGAGAGAGGTAAGCACTGGTCCTTTAAACCGTCGTGCAGTTTCCGGTGTGTGAGCCAGAAGTGTCTCAATTTAACACATCATTGGTTAGTATTATTAGAAATTTCATCGGGCTCTGGAGCCCGCGTTATGGCAGTACTCCAAAGGGGACTGGGGACTTGGGCGTAGGCCTCGTCTAGGGGTCCAAGAGGGTGACCTCATTAATGGGCGGGGGGCTCTGGGTACCCAAAACCCCCACCCTAAGAGAGGATTAAATTACAATTATTTTGGGTTCAATAGTAATCAAGAAATGAGTACTGAGAGACTCATAAATATCATCGGTACTTTCTGGAGGTCACCCATTTGCAGCTTTAAGCTCAGAACAGGGTCCAAGAAGGTGGCATCACCAAGGAGCTGACTCTCCTGAGTAACAGATGCATGACCCCAAATCTGTCCAGTCAGGAGCTGACCTGCAGTTTCACTTCCCTGTGCCTACACTCTGACCACAGGGACCTGCGGCTTGACCTTAAATACCTTCATTGCTCCGCTGCATGAGGTCCAGGGGCCGCCTAAATCAGCATCACCTGGTAGACTTGTTAAGAAGCATTCTTTGGGTCCTGCCCCCTAAACCTACTGAATCAGAACCTTTTGAGGTAGGATCCAAAACCCACATTCTTAACCAGGTTCTACTTTTCTGTTTTTCTAAAATTTACATTTTTATTGTGATGAAATATATATACTGAAACATTTGCCATTTCAACCACTTTTAGGTTTCATACAATTCAATAACATGAATTACATTTACCATGTTGTACAATCATTATCTATTTCCAGTTTTTTTTTTTTCAGCACCCTGTACAGAAACTCTGTACCCTCTAAGCAATACCATTCAATTTCCCCTTCCCAATTATCCCTGGCAACCACACTAATAGCTCTCGATCAGTATGCCTTTGCCGGCTCTGGATATTTCATATACGTGGATCATGCAATACTTTTCCTGTTGTGTCTGCCCAGTGCTGACGTTGGAAACTCCCTATGGTAGTGGTGGTCGGATGCTTCTACATGAGAGCTGGGAATCCGTGATGACCTGCCACTCAAGCAGTCTAGGTGCAAATCCATGAGCTGTCAGCTAAAAAAACAACCAAGCACTAAAATATCTCCTCCCTAAGCCTGAATTCCACCAGTTGAAGCAAGAACTTCATCCTTTGGCTTCCCCTTTGCAGTGTGAGGGCCCCTAGAGGGCCTTTTCAGGTGTGACCCCAGTCACACCCTGTCTTGGAGCTGGAAACTCCAGTGATGTGATTCCCGTGCCTTACCAGGGCCTGGTGGTAGGATATGCCAAAGCCAAGTTCATTTCTGCCAGAAGCTGTGCAAGAACTTTCTCTTGTTCTCAGAAGAGCCCTGGGAATGATTACCTTCCAGCATAAGTTAAAAAAAAAAAAAGAAACAAACAAAGGAACAGCAGATTTCACCCCTGTTGTTGGCCTCCAGTTGACTGTACTGGATTGACAGTCACATGCCTATGTCCTAGCTGCAAGGGATGCTGGCAAAACAAGTTTTCTGACTTCTCCCTTAAGATGTAGGTGTTCAAAGGTGTCAAGCAGTCCAGAAACACAGCAAAGTTGTGTGTCAGAGACCAAGCCACATGAGCAGTCCCTGGTCAAAAGAACACTTGGAATCCAGAGCCAGGCATAGTGGGGTGGGCACACTGAAGCTTGTCTTTCCCACATTAGACAGCATTTCAGGAAGTCATGAGACAATAGTGAGGCTGCTCAGGACAAGCTTAGGAATGTGGTCAACTCTAGGTTACCCACTGGTGGCGTTCTCCCTGGAACTGCTCAGGTTTTTATCAGACACTACTTCACATCCACCACACCCAGCTGGTGTGTGCCTGGGGAGAGGCTTTGTAACTTCAGTTTACATGTCATTATAGCCTCAACTGCATACATGGAATCCCTGGGAGGTACAAACTGCAAACTGATTGACTAGAGGTTGGAGTCCACCTAGAGGCGTCTCTGAGAAACATGTTGCAAACCAGCCACTGAGTACCCTATAGGGCACAGTTCTACTCTGACACTCACGGGGTCACAATGAGGTGGAGTCAACTGAACATAAATGAATTTGGCTTTTTTGTTTATTTGTTTACTGGATTTATGTTGCCCCCAATTCTCTGAGGAGCACAGATGGATGCATATAAAAATATAATATTTATATGTCAAGAGCCCACATACATGACTTTTAGATCTTTTTATATTTGACACTATGCATAGTGAGAGTGTATATTTTACCCTTTTATGATTTGACTGATTGGACACTTAGGACTGTACCTAAAACCCAACAAGATTAATTCCAGAAGCTCCTGTGACTGCCTACATGTCTGCAATTTTCCTTTATATAAGGCCACCTTAACTCTATGTAATTTCTCTGGTCTGCTCTACCCTTTTCATTTCATCATTATTCTATTGTTCCTTTTCTTTTCCATCACACCAGACCCTCCATAACCCCTCATGGGGGTCCCTGAATTCCTTGAGGGTAGGAACAGTACGTACTCTTGACCATGACTGTCCCCCCGTGTCTAGAGTGAGCATCTTTTGATGAACTGAACAGAGTTGAGGGGTGGGGAGAGGCTCACAGCTGTGAGGGATGGGATGGCAGGTTGAGCACAGTGCTCAGTGACACTAAGCAAACAGTAGTTCCAGCCAGTCCTGTTTGCACCATACAAGTGACCAGAGGGTCAAGAGTCAGTCTGTGGGGGTAGATCCATCAGCACGATAAAGATGTGTATAGCAGCATTATCGTCTCCCCCAAAAGAGGTCCACCTTCCTTCATACTTGGCTTTGTAGACTGCCAATGTGTATCTAGACTGGAAATGCACTAGATGCTGTAGGGTCCTTTAGTGATGATTTCAGTTCCAATCCGTATACCTTACTGGACCCTGCCCAGCTTTTGTGGCCTGTCTTAGAATGAGTTCTCCCAAGAAGCAAAACCAGTGAAACTTACACATGTGTATACATACAGATGTTTATATCAAGGAAATGGCTCACATAGTTATAGAGGTGGGAGAGTCCCAAGTCTGGTTTAAATGAGCCAAGATATTGACAGGTCAAAAGGCAAGCAGGTAATAGAGCAAGCTGCTGGCTGAAGTCCAAAGAACCAAAGGCCGGAGGACAAACCAGATGCAGGATCCAGACTCAGCAGAAAACCAAACAAGTTTTGCCAAGAGTCTAATATATTGGAAGCAGGCCAGACCCCCAAGGAAACATCCTTTCAATGATTGGCTGCTCATAGCAGAACTCTTCGTAGAGTTAATTGCATTGTATTAGTTCTCATCATGGGGATAGCTACATCTTACCTGCAGAACCACTGCAAATCTTGGTCCAGTCAAGTTGACACAAAACCAGCCCCATCTCCTCTGGAAGGTTTCCCCAACTTTCATTCTCTACTGCTTCAAGAAGCCTCTACTGATCTTGGGCAAACAGTGGTGGGTTCTGAGTTCTGGTTTCCTCTAGTAGTCCATGGAGGTTGGAATCCCATCTCAGCTCCTCTCAGTTCCCACAGCAGCCAGTACACAGGAAGGGCTTGCTCAGTTCTGCTGATCCATCAGTCAGTTGTGCCAGTTAAGCTGTCCCTCCAAGCAGTCGCCAGCAGCAGCCAGAGCAGTAATGTTAGGAGTCCCAGAACACAAAACTCCCAAGGTCTGGAAACCTCACCTCCCACAATATCCACCCATCACCACAGCCGCACAGAACACCATCAAGTTCCCCAAGCACGCATGCTAGTTTACATCTCTGTGTCATTACTCATACTTATTCACTCTTCCTGAAGGGCACTGCATGCATTCATTCATTGGTTGAACCAACAGTGATTAAAGCTCCCACTGTTGGTCAACACTGTAGCTCAGAGACCTGCCCTTGTTCATTCATTCTCTGGGCACCTATGCCAGGCCACCAGCTGGGCCAGGCACTGTGCCAGGTCCCTGCCTTCATAACGCTCCCCAGCCAGTGTGGGGTCAGAAACAAAGGACTAGAATGCTTCATGCTGCAGTGTGACCATCCCATGCACAGGACTAGTGATGAGAACAAAAGAGCTGTGTGTGAGGACAACTACCGTTTCCCCAGGGACATCCTTCACACCCCTGCCCACCAGGGTTGCTGCTATATTGTATGACTCCTTTGTAATTAGAAAAAGGTGCACCATCTGAGTGGCAAATTGGCAAATGGGCTATCACAGCCTGGTGAGCAAATGGTTCTTTGTGGGGTAGAGGGCCTGTGCCTGCTGGCAGGGTGTCAACCCCCACATGTCCCCTCTGCCAGGCATCTTTGCCCATATGCACAACCTGTGGCCCTGCAGACTGTCTCCTAAATGGAGCGGGGCACTCATGCCAGTTCTATAGGGAATGTGCAACTGGTTCTCCCAAACCCAGATGGCCCCCTAAGGTTGTTTTAGGATGGGGTCTCCCCACCCCTGACCAGCAGGTGCCTTCATTCTCTGCTGCGGTTCATGGAGCACCTCATCCACAAAGGATCTGGGTTTTTAGTGTTCTTCAGTCGCTGAAAGAAGCAGGATGCTGCCAACTGCCGTAAAAATGTGACCTTTGAAAATTTACAAGAGCTGAGGGTTTAAAAAGCTGCTGCGTTAATGATGCATCCCATTAGCATCTCATTAAAGGGAAGCAGAGAACCGGTGCTTGGGCCACTCCACGAGGGGCAGCAGGATGGTGGTAACTTGTCTATAGCTGCCTGCAGAGTGCCATCATGTCCTAGGGGCAGAAGCCATAGCAGGGACGCTGAGAAAGGTGAATTATCTGGTGACTTCATTGAATCCTACACACATGGAGTGGGAGAGGACACAGTGTGGTCCCCTCAGCTCTGCCTGCCTCCCCTTGGTCCTGGTTGGATTTTGTTGCATTCTTATATTGACCAGGAGGATGCCTACATTTAACACATTAGACTGCTAACTGAAAGTTTGGAGGTCTGAGTCCACCTAGATGGGCCTCAAAAGAAAGTCTTGACAATCTACTTCCTAAAAATCAGAATTAAAAGCCCCATGGAGCACAGTTCTATTCTGACACACGAGGTCTCAATAATTGGATTAAACTCAACAGCAACGGATTGGCCATGTTAGTAGCTCCCCAGTAGACAACGTGGAGCTCCCAGCATCCAGGCTGGAAGAAATCCTGGCGTGCCTTTGGTGGGGTACTTTTAGAGAAAAACTTGGATTTTTAGATCCTAGAACCTGGTTACCCAGGGCTCTCTTGGTATTCTAGGTCATGGAGGAGAAGGTTAGAAGGGGCTACATAGAAACCTGGTGCTACAGTGCCCGCACAAGCATCTGATCCCCACACAAGCATGGGACCTGCGTGTTTACTAGGAGCCTGGTGCCTTTGCAGGAAGAGGGGGCTGTGGCCAGGCCATGCTGACACACACATCACCAGCTGCTCTATGAATCATACACCTGGGAGCCCAGGCGTCTCTGCAAAGCCTACACCCTTGGCTCCATGTTTTCTCTGGAGTGAGTGAAGGAAGGAATGTTCACTTCATGACTTTAATAAAATAAATAGAATTCTTGAACTGCAAAGTTGTTCATAGCTTCAGATGTTGCTAGTGCCAGGTAGAATATGAGTGGCCTTATTTATCTTTCCTAAAGAAAAAGAAGAAAAAGACTGTTTTCCTTCTCACAGCAGAACTGCTTTCTTGAACATAAAAAATCACTTGTAATATTCATGAAAAAGCAACCAAATAGCAGACCTGTTGTAGCCACACTACATCTCCTCCAAGCGCCCCTGGCACGCCAAGCTTATTTCTGGGGTTCTCACAGTCCCAACTGTGGCGTAGCTGTGTCCTCTGCTCCAGTGGGCGCTGCTTGAGGGTGGGGTTTAGTCGTAGTCATCCTGTAGCCCCCAGACCTGTCACAGAGCAGGAGCCCAATATTTGTTTGCAGATTGAACAGCCCAACTAAGAAACAAATGAACAAGTGAACAAACTGCCAAGAGTGTTTTGAAGCCATGAATCTGAGAAAGGCATATCAACAAAAAAGTGTGCAGTCACTTAAATTAAAAAACTTAGCAACTTTAAGGCAACAGTTGGATTTTTAGAGCCCAGAAACCTGGCTGCCCAAACTCTGTAGTGTGGTGTCTAGACCGGAGGAATTTAACTGTTTCTACTGGAGGCAGCCAGACCCAGAGCCTACAAGTTTCCAGAGTCCTGCCCTCAGTTGCCCTATGAAGGCATGGGTGCTCATTCAGATTCAGGGGAGAAATGGCGGTTAGATGAGGAGCCTAAAAACCAAAATCTCAAACCTGGGCAGCAGAGAGGGGCTGCAGCACCCCCTACTGGCAGGAGGGCTTCCGGTATCATCAGTGAAGGTAAGGAAAGCTGGGTTCTGAGCATCCAGACTACTGAATGGACAAAGGAACAATGACTTTCCTGAAGACAGAACAATTCAACAGGCCCCGTGCCCCCTCTGATGCCTTTCTTTCCAGGGGAGGGAAGCCGTGCCTCTGCCCTTACCCAGCATCCAGAGAACATGGAAATACAGAGGTGGCTGCAGAGCAGGCAGATGCCTTCCTCCTTCAAACAGGGCACACCCTGAGAAGTGTCTAGAGAGCATTGTAAAAGCCATGCTATTGTTCCATATGAGTATGGCCAAATCCCTGACCTCCTCTTCTGCCCCCCAAGTTCCCCATGTATCCCACAGATAGAAATGGGCCAGGGACCGCTGATAAGGAAGCTTGTCTGCTGAATTGTTCTTTCCTCAGGAGATTCACTCTTTTCTATTGTACCCTGCTCTGTTCATAGAAGCAGAGCATCTGAAATGCAGGCCAGAGATAAAGTGCAGCCTAATGCAATTAGCACAGCACAGCCCACAGGTTCCTAATGGGATGCGGCTCCTGCGTTCCCAGCAGGCCCTAATGTAGGCACTAGTTTGTCTTCTGCATTATGCATTAGACCCCAATGCGTGCTACCCACTCCCTGCCCATTCCGCCCACTCTGTGTTTGGTGTGGGACTGGGAGAGTCCCCCTCATCAGAGAGAAGCTGCAGCTGTCTCTACTGGGACACAGGTTGGGTTGATAAGAAGTCAGGATTCACAGCCCACAGAGAGATATGTCCAGGCCCTTAGCAGTGGCCTTCACCTAAGAGAAACCTACAGAAACACCTTTGGCTTTCTCGGTCCCTGCTGGGCAGCTACCTTGCACCTCCACCTCACCCCACCCTTCACCCCAGACATGACTGGGCTTCAACAGCAATTCCCGGAAGCTGTGGTCACTTGCTCTTTCTGGAACCATATCTGTGAAGATGCTTATCCTCCTCCTATTCCCATTATCCCAGACCCTGCCTCTCCACATGTTGGATTTTTTTTTTTTTTTTTTTGACTTGTTATAAATAAAGGTCCAACCAAAACCCAGTGCCATCATGTCAACTCTGATGCATAGCAGTGCTATAGGACAGAGTGAAACTGCACTGTAGGGTTTCTGAGTCTGCAGACTGCCTCATCTTTCTCCCAAGAAATGGATGCTGGGTTCATACCACAACTGTTCAGTGAGCAGCCCAATTCTTAACCCACTGCATCACCAAATAAAAGGTAGAGCCAGAAATTTAGCAAATACAAATACAGACAAGAAAATAAAAGTTGCCCATAATCTCCTCACTCTAGGATAACATCCTTGCTAACATTTTGGTCATTACCCTCCTGTACATATTGTTTAATATAGTGAGGTCATGTTTACGTCATTTCTTGTCGTTTCATTTAGCTTTATAGTGTAAGCCTTTTGCCATCTCATTAGAAATTCTTAATAGACATGATTTTTTTAATGGTTGTATAATATCCCATTGTATGACTATAGCTTGGGGAAACACAGTGTTGTTCTGATGTTTTGTTTTGTTTTCATCCTGATACTTATTTTCTCATTAATGTAATTATCTTCAGCTTCAACTTGAACTTGCATATGAGCAATTGATGATCTGTTCCACAGTTGGCCCCTGGCCTTGTTCTGACTGATGATATTGAGCTTCTCCATCATCTCTTTCCACAGATGTAGTCATTTTGGTTCCTGTGTATTCCATCTGGTAATGCCCATTTGTATAGTCACTATTTATGTTGTTGAAGAAAGGTATTTGCAATGAATGAATCATTGGTCTTGCAAAATTCTATCATGTAATCTCCACCATCATTTCTGTCACCAAAGTCATTTGTTCCAACTACGGATCCTTCTTTGTTTTCAAGTTTTGCATTCCAATTACCAGTAATCATCATGGCATCTTGATTGCATAGTTGCTCAATTTCAGACTGCAGAAGTTGGTAAAAATCTTCAACTTCATCTGTGACATTAACGGTTGGTGTGTACATTTGAATAATAGTCTTATGCAAGGTTTTCCTTGTAGGCAAATAGTTATAATCCTCTCACTGATAGTGGTGTACTTCAGGATAGATCTTAAAATGTTCTTTTTAACAATGAATGCAACACCATTCCTCTTCAATTTGTCATTTCTGGCATAGTAAAACCATATGACTCTCTGATTCAAATGGCTAATATCAATTCATTTCAGCTCACTGATGCATTGATGCCTAGGATATTGATCTTCAAGTGTTTCATTTCATTTTTGACAACTTCCAATTTTCCATGACTCATACATCATGCATTCCATGCTCTGATTATTAATGGGTGCTCACAGCTGTTCTTTCACATTTTGAGTCATGTTACAGCAGAAAATGAAGGTCCTGAAAGTTTTCCTCTAACTACATCAGTAAGGTTAACTCTACATTGTGGAGGCAGCTCTTCCCCAGTCATATTTTAAGAGACTTCAAACCTGAGGAGCTCATCTTTTGCCACTGTGTAAGACAGTTTGAAGTTGTCAAAAACTTCATTTTGCTTGGAACAACCATTAACATTCATGGGCGTAGCAGTCAAAAAATCAAACGATGCATTGTATTAGGCAAATTTTCTGCACAAAACCTCTTTAGAGGTTTGAAGAAGAAAGATGTCAGTTTGAGGACTAAGGTGCACTTGACCCAAGCCATGGTCTTTTCAATATGCATGTGAAAGATGGACAATGAATTAAGAAGACTGCGAAAGAACTGGTGCATTTGAGTTATGATGTTGGAGGAGAATATTAAAAGTCCCATGGACTGCCAAAAGAACAAAAAAACCTGTATTGGAAGAATTACAGCTAGAATGCTCCCTGGAGGCTAGGCTTTGTCTCTGATATGTCAGACAGATTGTCAAGATTTTGTGAGTGGGAGGGGCTTGATGGCAGCTAGGTAAAGTAGAGGTGCAGTGAAGTTCGCCGTCAGCAGATCCAGAGCAGAGCTCCAAAACTTGGAACCACAGAGCTAGGAATATTTTGAAGGTTTGAAGGCTTATAGATTGTGGAACTTGAAGCTGACGTAAAAAATCATGTACTTTTGAATCTGCCGGGCTGGGCTAGGAGGCCCAGAGCCCACATCTTGGGCGAGACCAACTGGCAACGCCAAACGGGGGAGCAGAAACACCACGGAAAAATGCCGCAGGAACCTTGGAGCAAAGGTGGACAGTACACTTTGTCGGGTTTGCTTTGTTCTGATTTTATTTTTTTATTTTTCTTTTTGGTATCTGATCATTGGCACGCCCACTGTTTGCCCACCTCTCTTCTGGTGACTAGAGGGGAGCCTGAGCGAGTGGACATCCCCCACCCTCACCACTGGTGGGTTCTTCTGCCACAGATACTCAGCCCAAGAGCAGGCCCTGAAGGTTTTTATCTTGTCTTTTGTTTTGTTTTTTAATACGGGAAAGGGCAGGACAAGGCTGTAGAGAGTGAAAGAGAGTTTAAAATCAAAACACACCGAAAATTAAATTAAAGTCTGAAGTATAGCATAACAACCAACAGTGGCATCTTGAGATCTCTCAGGCAACTTTGAAAGCAAGAAGCTGAAGAGAGACATTAAAATCATACTCATGTTAGGCTACAGAATTTTTTTTTTTTCTTCTCTCCCTTTTCTGTGATTACAGGCTGCACTATTCAGTCTAGTTTTTTGTTGTTGTTGAAGATTTTCTCTTGTTTTTTTTTTCCGCTGGTGCTGTTTTGCTGTTTTATGCTCCCCCTTCTGCCTTTGGAGGACTCTCTCTCCATATATTATACAAGAAGAGTCAGCAACTGCTGCCATATAGCCAAGCTACAATCACACTCCATAAAACACCAAAACCCAGGCAAGAACCAATACCAACTGCCATATATCAGGGAAACAGACATATTGTCAAGAGGGAGCAGTCCCTGAAGAAGGATATCATATATGGTAAACTGGGGGTCAGAGAAAAAGAGGATGACCCCCAATGAGATGGATTGGTGCAGTGGTAGCAGTAATGGGCTCAAGCATAGCTATGATTGTGAGATTGGCCCAGGACTGGGAAGTGTTTCATTCTGTTGTGCATAGGGTCACTATGAGTCAGTATCAACTTAATGCACCTAACAACAGCAACAACATTATATCAAAAGCTTTCCTCCAACTATGTCATTAAAGTTAACTCTACTTTGAGGAGGCAGCTCTTCCCCAGTCATATTTTGAGTGTCTTCCACCCTGAGGGACTCATCTTCTAATACTATATATGACAGTTCCTCTGCTATCCATAAGGTTTTCAATGGCCACGATTTTTTCAGAAGATTGCCTTCTTCCTAGTTTATCTTGGTCTGGAAGTTCCATTGAAACCTGACTACTATGTGTGACCCTGCTGGTATTTGAAATGCTGGTGGTATAGCTTCTATCATTACTGTAACATCATGATAAGTGGAAAAAATATTGAAGTTGTCAAGGATTTCATATTGCTTGGATCCACAATAAACACCCATAGAAGCAGCAACCAGGAAATCAAACAGTGTGTTACGTTAGGCAAATCTTCTGCAAAAGACCTCTTTAAAATGTTAAAAAGCAATCAAGTCACTTTGAGGATTAAATATGGTCTATTTAACTGTCCTATATGCATGTGAAATGAATAATGAAGATCAAAGAAGAATTGATGCATTGAGTTAGGGTGTTGGTGAAGAATATTGAATATGTTGTCATGGGCTGCCAGAAGAACAAAGTACAAGAAGTATATAGTCAGAATGCTCCTTAGAATAGAGAACATAAGACTTCATCTCATGTACTTTGGACATGTTCTCAGGAGGAACTAATCCCTGGAGAAGGGCATGGTATTTGTAGAGGGTCAGTGAAAATGAGAAACGCCTTCAACAAGACAGATTGACACAATGGCTGCAACAGTGGGCTCAAACGTAGCTACAATTGGAAGGATGGTGCAGGACTGGGCAGTGTTTTAGTCTGTTGTATGTAGGATCGCTATGAGTTGGAACCATGTCGCTTAGTCATTATTGTTACCCACTTCCAAATGTTCCCATCACCTTTAAAAGAGGCTCTGTGTCTTAATTTGTTGGTGCTGCTATAACAGAGAGACCACAAGTGGGTAGCCTTAACAAACAGAAGTTTATTTTCTCACAGTTTATAAGTCTGAGTTCAAGGTATCAGCTGTAGAAAAAGGCTCTCTCCGTGTGTCCACTTCAGGAGAAAATCCTTCTCTTGGCTTCAGTAGCCAGTCAGCCTCAAAGTTCCTGTGCTTAGAGTCTGGTCTGCCTCCACCATCTTTAGATAGTATAGGTCATCCCTTGTGTCTTCTTTCTTCTGTGCCTATCTTCTATATCTGAAAATGATTGGCTGAAAGCATACTTTACATTGATATGGATTCATATCACACACACACACACAAAAAAAACCCTCTTTCCAAATTGGATTACATCCACAACTGTAGGGGTTAGGATTTAAATAGATATATTTTGTGGGGCACAATGTAATCTATAACACTCTTTAGTCTTTACAAAGTAGGTTCCCCTTTTCCCCTCCCTTCCACCTGCCCCTTGTTGTTGTTAAGTGCTGCAGAGTCTGTTCAGAATCATAGTGACCCTGTACACGGTTTCTGAGGAGCAACTGGTGAGCTTGAACTGCCAACTTTATGGCTCAAACCAACCTTGCAGTCCAGCGCATGATCCCACAGCACCACACCAGGCCTGCCCGTAATAAGCATTGATCTATATAATAAGCATCCAGGGTGCTCCTTGGAGGCCAAGATAGCTAAACTTTGGCTCTCATACTTTGGACATATTGTCAGGAGGGAAGAGTCGCTAGAGAAGGATGTCATGCTGGGTACGATGGAGGGTCAGAGAAAGAGAGGAAGACCCCCAACGAGATGGATCAGCCAGGTGGCATCATTGATGGCGTCAAGTGTGGCAGCAGTAGTGAGGTTGGCCCAGGATTGGACATTGTTTCTTTCTGCTGTGCATGGGGTCGCTATGAGTCGGTTCCGACTCGATGGCACCTGACAACATATAATAAGCATTGCTCTATATACATTTTGTGAGCTCCGGGTATAGCACTGTAGGATAAGCATTGGACTGCATATCACAAGGTCAGTGGTTCAAACCCACCAACTGCTCCTCAGAAACCCTGTACAGGGTCACTACAAGTCGGAATTGACTCAATGGCACTTAACAATAACAACCTTTGCATTTGATAATACTCACCTGTGGCCTGATGGAGGCGCTCTGGAGAACCATGCTGTCATCTGAAGGAGACTGAGCTCACGGTGGCACTGGGTCTGGGCTGGGTCTCCATCAGTACTTAGCACATGCCCAGGTATAAATAGGCAGCAGCTGTTTTGTTGTGGCTCTTTCATGATTGGAGAGCTGAGGGAACTAACTTCCCACCTCACAGCGCAGAACACTCCTTCCTTTGTGATGACTCAGGCGGAGTGAGTGACTAGAGAGGGTGGCCAGGAGGCACTGGGTTGGGTATGCCTAGAGGCAGCTCAGCAGAGGCCACAACTGCTAGTATTAGATGAAAGTACCCTATTGAGTCCTGCAAGGGATTGGGTGCAGGTCCAGGCCTCTGCCTCTGGCCTCCTAGCTCAGTGGATGATGCTCAGGAAGCAGGAGTCTTGTTGTGGGAGGTAGGCCCCCAGGACAATGACCCTTGCCCAGCTGTACTTACCTCCTTCATGTGCTTCTCCACAGGCCCCCGGCATCTCCAAAGCGGACAATCAGTCCCAGGGGCTGGCAACCAGCATCCGGTGGGGACAGACTCCCATCAATCAGTCTACACCCTGGGACACTGATGAGCCACCCTCCAAACAGATGAGGGAGAATGACAACCCAGGTGTGTACTTGTTACTGGATGGAGCCATCTACCTTGGGGCTGGTATAGCAGGGACTGGTAGAGGTACCCCAACTCCTCAACAGTAGCTCCCGCCCCACTGTGTGTAATTCTCCCTGCAGTGAGTGTGTCTCCAGTTACCCTCCAACTCAGGAAAGTAATTGTGAGGGCAAGGGATTGTGAGTGCCAGTGTAGGGGTGGCTTTTAATTTGTCCCAGGCTATGTTGAGTAACCTCAGTACTCTGATTTGTTACAACTTTCCTGAGTCACACCGTCCAGTGAGGCTTTCCAACCCCAGTATTTATGAGGGCAGAGGCTCTAGCCCCAGGGACTGAGCTCACAACCTCTTGCAGATGCCACTCCTACAAAGGCCCTCCCTTTTCTCTCCCACTGGTCCCAGGCCTTCTCCTTAGGGTGCACAGAACACTTCTACTCACCCTTCTACATGACAATCCTTTGGATATCTAGAGGTCCCCCTCAGTACTCCCAAATCTTCTGCAGGATAAGCACCCCAAACTCTTCAGCCATGTCCAGAGCTCATGGGTGCCAGTTCCTTCACCGACCTGGACACTGTTCTCTTCCTTGCATCCCTCTTGAAGTGCAAGGCCCTGAACCAAACACAAATGACCCACCTGTGGGCTGACCAACACCTCCTTCATCCCACCTTCCGCTTTGACCTGCATACCCCCCTACCATAGCCACAGCACATGCTATCTCCACAGCCTGCATCCTAAGTCTGCCATAGTGGCTGCGGCCACCACTATTCATCTCCTCACAAGCTAGCATAGGTGGCTGGGTTTGGGGACCATAGGATAAAACCTCACTAACCTCTTCTTGGATGACCTAGGATCTCCTAGACTCCAGCTTCCTTTGCTAACCTATTGCTACTCCTCCAAATATTACATCATCTTTGGACTTGGTCATAATGTCTTCTGTATCATCTTCCAAGTCATTAAAACTCATATTGAGGAGGACTTGTGACACATTACCAGAGATCTCTCTCTCCATTTAGAAAAACAGCAACAACAAATCAGCTGCCAACAAGTCGATTCTGATTCTTGGCAGCCCCATGTGTGCAGAGTAGAACCACACTCCACAGGGGTTTTCACAGCTGTGTCCTTTCAGTAGCTGATCCCCCCACCCCAGGCACCTCAGGGTGGGTTCTAACTGCCAATCATGTCATTTAGGAGCCAACTGTATCACCCATGGGACTCCATTCTCCCTTTACATTCTCAGGGCCCTTTGGGTCATCCACCCAGTCACAAACCCACTCTGTGCACTGCATTTCTGAGACTGTACCAACTCTCCTCAGAAGTTGTGGTGCATTTCTCCAGGCTCCCCAGCCAGTCAGGAAGAGAACTGAGCTTGCAATGGCCTGCCTTGTCCTTGAGATCACTGGGCTGGCTCACATTTGATCACCACCTCCTCGGCTTCAGACTTGGGGGCAACCCCCTTTACAGCCCAGTCTAACATTGTATTACTCAATCACAGGGACCCTCTTCATCTTCTAATTTTCCACATCTTGTTATGAAAACCATAAAGATTGGTTGCACATTTATTACCTGCCTTCTTGTGAGTATCATCTTAGCCGTCCAGCAGTCCTGTGAGGTTTGCACTATTAATGTCCACATTTGTAGAAGAGGACACTGACTTACAGATGTCTGTGTCTAAAGTCACTCAGTGAGGGAGGAGCAGTCCAGGACTCCATCCTGGATCTGTCTGACTCCCAAGCCTTGCTCTTTACCACCACACCATGAGGTCTCCCTCTGGACAGACTCCTCAGACACAACCACTACAGTGGCTGGAGAGTCATCTGATTTGTGTGAGGAAAGCTCCCAGCCCCTGAGACTTCAGCCTTGCCCAGCACTCTCTCCACCTCCCTCACACCATGATTCTCCAGAAAGGAAGTAGAAACACCAACATTTGTCCATCATTTACCACATGCTAGAAACAGCTAGTTTCTTTGTTCTTTTCAAATAGGTTTCCCTCACTTCATGCCAGTAACTCCGTGAGCTAGATGTTGCGATCCCATGTAACAGATGAAACCAATGAGTCTCAGAGACAGATGAAACCAATGAATCTCAGAGACAATTAGCAACTTGCCCAGGGCCCTTAGCTAGTAAGTGGTAGAGGTATAAATCCAGGTCTCTGCTGCTTTTTTTCTCTCTGTTTTGTTAGCTCTCTGCCTTCCACAGACAGATCCTACTCATTCCTCTGATCCTCCACCACCTTTTGGTCATAGAGCCCTAAAGCCTTCCCTAATGCTCTTGTTTATAATTGCAAATTATTGATCTGAGAGTCTGGATGCAGGTACCTTACCCAATTCCATGGCCCCAGAAGCCAGCCTAGTCAGTGTTTGCTGAGTGAATGTGTGACCACCAGATGACGTCTGTTCCGTCTCCCTTGCAGGCACAGGGCCATGGGTGACCACGGTGGCCGCCGGAAGCCAGCCCGCCCTGATTGCACACTCCTATGGAGTGGCCCAGCCTCCCACCTTCAGCCCGGCTGTGAACGTCCAGGCCCCGGTCATTGGGGTGACCCCCTCACTGCCTCCTCACGTGGGCCCCCAGCTCCCGCTGATGCCAGGCCACTACTCGCTCCCACAGCCACCCTCCCAGCCTCTGAGCAGCGTGGTGGCCAACATGCCTGCCCAGGCTCTGTACGCCAGCCCACAGCCCTTGGCTGTGCCCACGCTGCCTGGCGTCGGGCAGGTGGCCCGCCTTGGACCCACCGCTGTGGGCAACGGCCACATGGCAGGACCTCTGCTGCCTCCACCACCGCCGGCCCAGCCATCCGCCACTCTGCCCAGCAGTGCCCCTACCACCAATGGGCCCCCCACCTCCGACTCGGCCCACGGGCTGCAGATGCTGCGGACCATTGGCGTGGGGAAATATGAATTCACCGACCCAGGGCACCCCAAAGGTAAGTCATGCTACCCACATGCCCCCTCTATGTACTTTTCTGCTATGGTCGCTAAGATGCAGCAAGGAGAGGGCCTGTGCTCCCAATAGCTCTGGGGGCATCACCCACACCCAGAGGCTGCAGCCAGCAGGGGAAAGTGAGAGAGAAGGCCAGGGCAGGACAAAGAAGGAGGAGAAATGGGAGAGGTCAAGAAGACGGAGAGGAGGAAGAAAGGAATGAGTCTATAGGACCCACAATCTGCCTCCCTCACATCTCACACTCTGGCCAGTCTCACCTCTGACCCCCAGGCAGACCCAAGTGCAGCATGCAAAGGAATCAGTCTCTCCTGTTAGGGCCCCAGGAGATAGTTCCTTCAGTGGCCTCGTCTATTTTCCACCCTCAGAAAACATTCTAAACATGAAGTGGTCATGTCTATCCCCAGAAAAGTACCCTCCCCTGTACTCCAGGAGACTGTGGCATCCCACACATTTAGGGAGCACCAGGAGACATCCCCAGACCATCCTGAGTTGCTGGTCTTTTTTCATTTTCAAAGACCTAAAGGTGGTCCTGTGAGATTCCAAGAGAGAGCTCCTCCAACCTCCACCTTCAGCTAGTCTTTCCCACAGCCCTAGCCAAGTTTTTATTCCAGGGGACTAGAAAATTGATACAGGATAGCCGAGTCTAGAAAGGGAGCTCACCAGGATAAACCCCGAGCCTACCCCTCTTGAATTAGGACAAAACCAAAATCCAGCTGCCTTTATGTTGACTCTGACTCATGGTTACCTCATGTGTGACAAAGTAGAACTGTGCGCCATAGGGTTTCCAGTGGCTGTGTTTTCAGAAATAGATTGCCAGACCTTTCTTTCTAGGTACATCTGGGTGGATTCAAACCACCAACCTTTTGGTTTACAGCTGAGTGTTTAACCTTGTGCACCACCCAAGGATTCCAGGTTAGGAGAAAGGACATCAGTAAATAGACCCTGTTTTGGGTGTCTGTCTGAGCAACTTGCCCAACTTGGAATGTGAAAGGAGGACCAGGGGCTATTCCTCAGAGCTCTTGGCAGGCAGGCCATTCCTGCTGAGTGAAGAGGGAAAGCTGCCAGGCCTCAACCCAGGTGCAGGATGAGGTGGGCGTATGGTGGGTAATCTGGCCTTCTGAGGTATCCGTGCAGTCTTTGAAAGCTTGGGTATGCGGTCTCTTAGGCGCTGCGAAGTGTGAACCTCTGGACACAAGTTCTCAGCCTTTTTCTCAAAGCCTCTTGAAATCACATCTCAGAGGGCCCTGTGTTTTAGTAAAGCAACAAATCCGACCAGTCTTTCTCTTCCCCGCCAGCTCTCATAAATCTCTATCTTTATCCCTTTGAGTAATTTCCAGGCCTTGTCAAACATCCCAACAACAAAGCCCATGTCTAGATCTCTGTTGGGTTTAATTCCCAATCTGATTGAGCCCTAACTGCCTTTGTTTTGGAAATCAGCACTGGTTTTAAATGACAGAATTATAGAAAATTACATCTAAATTCTGGTAAATTCTTGCTTTGTTTAAGATGTTTAAAAAAAAAAAAATTGACTAAATTGATTTTTTGTTTGGATTGTCTCTGCTAAGCTCCCTCTCCCATTACTTAAATAAATAAAGTGTCCAGTTTATGAGCCATCAACTCTGAAATACTGGGCAGTGGGGTCCCTAGCTGCTTCCAGCCCTAGATACCAGGTGGGCCTCCCTCTCCCCCCCCCATGGGGGGCAGGGGGACATAATTCCCACCCATCCCAGGGTCTCCTAGAGCTATGAAATGTCTTGTTGGCTTGCCAGGTTTCTGACCTGAGAGGAGTTTTTTTGTGCATGAGGGTAACTAACACAAATGGGCCTAGAATACCTGGTTTAGGGCTTAGCATGGAGCTGGAATCTACCTCCCCAGAGTTCCCAGAGGCAAGCTGATGCAAACATCCTCAGTTTTGGGGGCCAGTGGGATCAGGAAGGCCCAGGCCTGGGGGCAGGCCCCTGCAGTGTACCGGGTCATCGGGGCACTGCAGAACCACCCCATCACATCTGTGCCTGGGACACTGAGCTGCATGGTAGTGGGTTCCTTGCTCACTGGACCGGAGGAGAGGAAAGAAGACTTCACTTCCAGCCCCTATGGGTAGACTGGGTGCAAGGTGAGGGCCAGAGGTGGTAGTAACCTAGAATCTGATATTGGCACCAGGCTCTGCTGAGACATCAGTGTGGGCTAGGGAGATCCCTCTAGTGCAGCCAGTGACAACCGGTGACCCACAGGCATACTGATTGCCAGAGATTACCAACTGTTACCCCAAAACTGACTTTTAACTCACCTCGTTGTTCATGACCTTCATCACCTGATTTAACCCTTATATGTGAGGGGAGGGAAGCAAGGTGGCTCTGACAGATAAGCATTGGATTGAGAACCACAAGATTTGGCGGTTCAAGCCAAACTCCATGGGAGAAAGATGAGGCTTTCTGCTCCTGCAAAGATTTACAGTCTCAGAAACCCTATACAGGGTCGCTATGAGTCGGAACCGACTCAAAGGCACTTAACAACAACATTCGAGATAAAGAAAGACAGTTAAGCATGTGTATACCAATGCCTCAAAAACAGAACCTCAGTGTGTGTGTGTGTGTGTGTGTGTGTTTTCAAGTAATTTCTACCTTCATTTCTAATCTTAAAAGCATTTATTGCCAGAGCTGTAATTTGTCTGTCAGATCTAATGTCAAACAACTGCATTTTTAAAAATAAGAATTTTTAAACCAAATCTTCAATGTTGCCATGTTAGAGTCACATCCCTGACAGAACCACGTGAGTTTGGATGTGGGTCACTTTAATTTTTGCCCCTCGGGATTCTATATATCCTAAGTCCAATTGATTTCACACTCCTAAATGATAGACAGCTGACTCAGGATAGGGATCAGGAGGCGCACATGATGGCATCAACACAAATCAGAACACCACTGAAAGAACTCAGAACTTTCTCCTTCCTCTGTTCTCCATTTGAAACCTTGCCCAGCATTATAATAAGATCCACCTTGGAAAGCCTGGAGATCTAGCTCATTAAAAGTCCCGAGATTTTTTCCTGCTATTGTTTGACGTGACAACCTGGTCTCTCCCGGGGTTGAGTAATTACGGAGAGATCGCCTCTGTGAAGAACAGGTCTTGCCAAGCAGAAGGATGGGCCCCGGTATTTTTAGACTTCATTAGTGCCCTGATTTAAAATTTCACATTTTGTTTCTCGTAATTATCTTCCAATTGACTGAGCAGAAATTTCAGTTGGGGCTATGTGAGTTGGCTTTCCCAAAAAATGTTGGGACTTTAATTTAAAACTTAACCAATTGAAAAATAAAGGTGCCGAGGAAATGCTTTTTGATTTGCGGTAGGTCAAGTGATTGTCTGTCTTCTGTGACTAGAGAAGTCAGCCTGCGTGCAGTTCACGTTAATGAGTGTTATTTAAATGCATTGAGCATATATAGGCTTTTTTTTTTTTTTTTTAAGAAACTTACAAGATAAATCTTTCTATCTCTACATACAATTTAGAGGTGGGCGCAATCTGTACAATTTTTTTATTTTTTTCTGGAACTAGATCTGTTGAAAGCTAATTCAAAATAGATTTCATGTGTGCAAAGTGATAAGGGAGGAAAAAAGAATTTGTTCCATTTGAATCCTGTTATAAGATACCTGCAAAGATTTAAAAGCCTCAGAAATCCTGTACAGAGTCGCTGTGGGTTAGAACTGACTCGAAGGCACTTAACACATGAGATACCTGAGATGCTGTGTTTTGTTGTTGGATTGGAACACCTGAACTCATCCAAGAGCAAAGGCACTGGCCAACTTGGATAAGACCTCACAGTCTAATGTCACTGCAGCTGGTAACATGTGAGCCTAGTTAGACCTCACAGTCTAATGTCGCTGCATTGGATAAGACCTCACAGTCTAATGTCGCTGCAGCTGGTAACATGTGAGCCTAGTTATGTGACACATATCTCTAGTTATGGACCTCACACCAAGGGCTGTGACTAAATTGAGCTATTTCTTCCAATGTCTATATACATTTTGGCCCAGAGCATTAACCCACAGCGCCACACTAGGACTCCGAGGGGGTGGCTAGAGACCTTTTAAAAGCCCAGACCCTGGGCTACATGGTCAGCTATAGGAAGGCTGCTGTACTGATGCTGTAGGATAAGCACTGAACTGCAGGATCAGTTTGAATTGCAAGAATGGCAGTTCAAACTCACCAGCTGGTCCTCAGAAATCCTGTACAGGGTCACTATGAGTCAGAACCAATACTACGGCACTTAACAACTTAACCACAGGAGAAAGGAGCCCAGCTCCACCTGTTCCTTATTGCCTCTGGACCAAAGAAGCAAAGTCCGAGTTTACCTCAAGTGGGAAGACTGATCCCTTCTGACTTTAGATTTTGTTGGCCCTCAATGGGGAGCCCTGCAGATCCACCTACAAAGACCCTGGCGTCCGTGCCCAGGGCGAAGCATCCTGCGGTGGAATATGCACTGTTCTTTCTTGTGGGATCCCATCTCGTTCCTGCCCAGTCCTCCCTGCACCTACACTCCTCAGAGCTCACTGACGCATTCTGCTTCAGCACCGGCTCCTCCAGGCTCCATGAGTGGCAAAGACAGAATCTCGCAAGGATATGTTTGAGGCATCGTGAATAAGAACATAGGTGTTGGGGCTGGACCTGGCTTGAATCCCTACTGTGGCTAGCTGTGTGACTGGGGCAAGTCAGCAGACCTCGCTGAGCTTTACTTCCTCGTCTTTAAATTAGAGGTGTTAATACCAACATTCACAAGACGTAAGGGAAGGATTAAGTGAAATCCTGGACATGAAAGTACACAGTATTACATCTGCTCAATACCAAGCACAGTTGTGGTTGTTGACACTGGCCCAACAGAAGACGGAAGTGGAGGGTAGAGTACACAGTGTAGAAAAGATGGGGAAAGCCCAAGCTTGTTCACAGGGCTGGCAGCCCCTGATCAAGATCTTAACAGAACCTAGAAGGGAGGTTTATGCATCATCTTCCTGGCAGGGGACCAGCTGTAGAACCCAGCACAGCTCTCATCTCTTTCCCCACCCCAGCCTACTCCAAATGTTCAGAGCATGCCCCGGGTTCCTATGTCCACTCAATTAAATATTCTGGAAGATGCTGGACATTAATAATAAAGCAGTTTGCCCACATGTGATTATCCCAGAGGTACAAAACGGTATCCAAACTAAAATCATCTTCCCTGCAGACCTACTCTTTCTGTTTTTTTTATCTCTGCAAATCACAAACCACCTGGGAATCCCAACTCAGAACCTCTGAGTGGTCTTTGGCCCCATCCCCTGACCTCCCTAATGCAGTATTTCTAAAAACTCAATTTATTCTACCTCCATCTTATCTCTTCTCTGTCGTCCACCTCACCTTTGGCCTGGGTTGTTGGGTTCCAGACCCATAGTGTGCCCCCTCTAGTGAGGCTCTGGAGTAATCTGGCCCTGTCACTCCCCCACCAAATGCCTTCTGGGACACACACACACTACTCACGGTCCCTTGGTGACTCAAGCAGTTTGCTCTCAACTACTAACCTGTGGACAGCTAACGACAAGGTCAGCTATTCAAACGCACCAGCCGTTCTTCAGAAACGGGTTAATGTGAGTCTGAACCAACTCCATGACACTTAACAACAAAGGTTGGTGGTTTGCTACCACTAAAAAAAAAGCCTGGTGATTTGTTTCCATAAAGGTGACAGCTAAGAAAGCCCTGTGGGGCAGCCCTGCTCTGTACCAAATGGGATTGACATGAGTCAGAATTGGCTCAATGGCACGGGTTACTCTCCAGATAACTCCCAATCTTCCATCCTTGGCCATTCTGCTGACGTGCTGCTCTGTTTTATCTCCTGGCCGGCTGTGCCCTGTGCCTTAGCCTGTTCCTGTTCTCCCAGATAGATTGTGGTCCCTCTGAGGTGGACGCAGGCAAGGACTGCATCTGATACCCAGTCCACCTCCAGCATCCAAGTCCAGTGCCATGGATGTAAGAGATGTTCATGAAGCGTTGGATGAATGAAGGCACAAAATACTAGGTTGGGAATTACCCACCAAGGTTTTGTTACTTCTCCATAGGCAGCTACCTCCTCCCCGAGAAAACAAGTACCAAAAGCGCCCCTGTGAAACTGCTTTCTCTAGTTTGTCAGCCCCTCATACTTGTGCCACCCCTCTGGAAGCTACAGTTCTTTATTTCCAAGTTCCCTCTGCACTTACTGAAGCAGGTTCTTTATCACATTTTATAAGTTTTATACACATTGTGAGTATTAAGTGAGTTATTATATGTCAAGCACTAGGATAGTGCCTTTGTTATTGTTTGGTGCCATCAATTTGGTTCCAGCTCATAGCAGCCCTATGCACAACAGAACAAAGCACTGCCCAGTCTTGCACCATCCGCAAAATTGTTGCTATGCCTAAGTGCATTGCTGCTGCCACTGTGCCAGTCTATCTTGTTGGGGGTCTTCCTCTTTTTACTGACTCTCCACTTTACCAAGTATGATGTCCTTCCCCAGGGACTGGTCCCTCCTGATAATATGTCCTTAGTATGAGGGACCAAGTGTGACCATCCTGGCTTCTAAGGAGCATTCTGTCTGTACTTCTTCCAACACAGATTTTATTGTTCAGTCCATGGTACTTACAATATTTTTCACCAACACCGTAACTCAAATACATCAGTTCTACTGTCTTCCTTATTTGTTGTTCAACTTTCACATGCATATAAGGCTATTGAAAGTACCATGGCTTAGATCGGGCACATTTTAGTACTCAAACTGATATCTTTGCTCTTGAACACTTTAAGGAGGTCTTGTGAAGCTGATTTCTCGTTTGATTTCTTGATTTCTGCTTCCATGAGTGTTGACTGCGGATCCAAGCAAAACAAAATCTTTGACAACTTCAGTCTCTTCTCTGTTTATCACTGTTGTTATCCATTGGTCCAGTTGTAAGGATTTTTGTTTTCTTTACATGGAGGTGGAATCCATACTGAAGGCTGTAGTCTTTGATTTTCATTGGTAGGTATTTTAAGTCGTCTTCAAATCCAGTCAGCAAGGTTGCATCATTTGCAGATTTTCAATGATTTCATCCAATCTTGATGCCACATTCTTCTTCATATAATCTACCTTCTCAGATTATTTGCTCAACATACAGATTGGATAATATGGTATTCACCTGGAAACAACCCTGGCATATACCTCTCCTGATTTTAAAACATTCAGTAGCCCCTTGTTCTGTTCTAATGGCTGTCTCTGGGTCTATGTACAGGATTCTCATAGACACAAGTGTTCTGGAATACCCATAGAATAGTGTCTGGTGGTGGTGGTCGTGTGCCATGGTGTCAGTTCAGACTCATAGCAACGTTGTATAGGGTTTCCGAGGCTGTAAATCTTTGTGGAAGCAGAAAGCCTCATCTTCCTTCCATGGAACAGCTGGTAGTTTCGAACTGCTGACTGTGAGATTAGCAGCCTGATTTGTAACGACTACGCTACCAGGGTCCTTAGGATAATGCTGTGCACATAGTAATCAGTAATCACTATAGACTTGTATGCTATTATTATTACCACTAATGGTACCAGGAAGGAGCTCTGGTAGCGTAGTGGTTACGAATCGGGCTGTGAACCTTAAGGTCAGCGGTTCGAAGCTACCAGCTGCTCCGCGGGAGAAAGATCAGGCTTTCTACTCCCGTAAAGATTTACACCCTTGGAAACCCTGTACAGGGTCGCTATGGGTCAGAACCGAGTCGACGGCACTTAACAACAACAATGGTACCAGGACAATCTTTCAATTTCTGTAGCTTTGCAGGATCCTACAGTAATATAACAAAGTCAAAGACCAGTTTGCCTTTCAGACTTAGGAGTTTATGTTAGGAGTCCATTCTGAACTGAAAAAATACCAGCTTCTCCCACTGTAGCTGTTTACAGTCCTTAACCATCACCTTAACAGTGTGAAGGACTAACCTATTGCTATGACCTTCCCCCTAATTCCAGGAGCCAAGGGCTCCTCCCATCTACTTTCAGAGGCTTACAGCATCCTGTACCATTCAGCTTGGTATCAAATGTCAGTGATTCTGGGGCGAGGGAGGTCTCCACCCTATCAACATCAGCAGACTGGACAAATAGATTTATATGGATGGCTTCTGCCTGCCAACCAAGTCCCTGAGTGGTGTAAACAGTTTGCCCTGGACTAGAAATCTAAAGGTTGGTAGCTCAAATCCACGGAGTGGCACCCAGAAGACAGGCATGGGATTGTCATGAGTTGGAATTAACTCGACAGCAGCAAGTTTGGTTGTGGTTTACCTACCAACCAACCAACGCTGTAAGCAGAGAGCATATGGCTGGCAGCGTGAATGATGGTCAGGAGTTTGGGATCTGCATCAGAAGGTTTGGGTAGAATTCAGATTCTAACCAGATCTGCACTAGAAAACTAGTGTGTTTCCTCATCTACAATATGGTGATGATAATAGAAGTGCTGGCCTCATAGGCATGTACTATGAAGGAGCTTAAAAAAGTTCATGGAAAATTCCATTAACTTTTAATTCCATGTTTCCAGAACCTTTTCAAGGCCTCCTTGTATATGTAAGGATCCATAGTGGCGCTGTGGGTGAAGCATTGGACTGCAAACCACAGGTCGATTTAAACCCACCAACCTCTCAGAGGGATAAACATGAGGCTATCTGTTCCAATCAAGACTGACAGGCTCAGAACCCTTAGGAGCAGTGGCCTCTCTTCTGTACGGTTACTCTGAATTGGAATTGACTTGATGGCAATGAGTTTGGTTTGGCTGTTCATGTATATGTGGCGCCTAAGCAGAGTCTGGCTCACAGTAATGTCAGCTTTTCTTATTACTGTTGTTAAGTTCTGACTCATAGCGACCCTGTAGAGGGTTTCTTGTTACTGTTGTTAAGTTCTGACTCATAGCGACCCTGTAGAGGGTTTCTGAAGAGCAGCTGGTGGATTTGAACCACTGACTTTGTGGTCAGGAATGTCTCATAAATATGATGAGCATAAACCTCAACACAGATCTAGAGCCAAACCCACCATCCCATTAACCCTGCTTTTCTTCTTTCCAGACCCTCTCCCCAGCACACACACCCCTGACCCAGGAAATACATGTCTCTGAGCTTATGGAAACTGGTCCTCCTTGCACAGACAGTCCTTACCCCAGCTCTGTCAGAGACAGCCCTCCTCTCCTTCACAGAGCTCTGTCCTCCAGGGGTTTGTTAATCATTAATTAGAGGGTTGTACAGGGCTTAACAGTTTTGTTAACAAATCATTTGAGTATAAGTGGAAAGAGGCAGCCAAGGCAGCCAGACCACCTCCTCACAACAGGAGGTGACCCTGAACCTGTTGGTACGTCTCACGGGGTTCCAATGAACCCTCTTCATACTGAGCTGAGGACCATGGTGTGGGAATAGCATGAGCTATCTGCCCCAAATCTCTGCTGAGCATCTTTGAGATCATCCCAGGGGAGTCAAGATGCTGATGGGAATGAAAGGGCTTCTCAGATGGGAGCAAAAGGAAGGAACATGTTCTTTTCAGACCTGTTACCTGCTCCAAAGTCCCGACTTCTCTCAGGACAGGAAAGTCCCAGCAGATATGGCACCCTAGGTTCTAATCAGGTCACCTCTGTCCATGCTGCATCCCCAAGCATGTATTGAGCAACTAATGTATATAGTATTAGATACCTGCTGTATGCAGAGCCCATGCATAGCTGTTCCAGTAAGTACTGGATTGATGCCTACAAGGTTCCAGAAACCATACTTCACTCTGGAGGACCCTGAATTCCCCCTGGGAAGACCAGGAGGTGCTAGCAGTGTGGGTTACAGAAAACAGAGGAAAGGGTGGTCAGTGTGGACTGCCAGGAAGGACTCAGCTGGGCTTTTAAGGGCAGTTGAAATGAAAGAGGGGAGGGCAGCAGTTCTACCAATGCTTGCTTATAGGGACACATGCTTGAAATAAGTGCCAGGAACACCGAATTATGATTTCCAATCGATTCAGCTATCCTGGAGATACACACATATATACCTCTACTCAAACTTGTCCTGCCTTGAGACAGGTTCAGGTTGGAGTGATATAAACTTAAGGTGCCTCGAGATCCCATTCTCTGACACCTTGCACACAAAGTCCAGGAAGCCTGCTGGGACCACTCAGTCCTTGTAATGCAGGTGAGAAGCCATGATCTTTCTCCTTCTCTAAGACTCTGAGGTTTTGGAAGTGAAGATTTCTGTGATCTTCAGGGGTTTTTATCTGAATTGTAAAAAGTTGTAACTGCTCTGGTAGAGTAGTAGTTGGGCTACTAACCTCAAGGTCAGCAGTTCGAAACTACCAGCTATTGCATGGGAGAAAGATGAGGCTTTCTGCTCCCGTAAACTCTATGCAGGGTTACTATAAGTCGGAATCGACTACACAGCATACGATCAACAAACCAACCAGGAAACTGAGGTACATCCATGGTCCAGAAGTTCTTTGCAAACTTCCTTTCTCTCTCCTGTTGTGACAGAGGCTTCATGACAAATTTTCTGCAGTCTCATCACTGTTGAAACACCCAACATCTGCTGTCTTTACAAGGAACATCTTGCCATGTCAGGCTGACTATCCTAGTGGGCTTTTTTTTTCCGTTTTTGAGGTTAGGATGAGTTTTGAGATGAGCAGAGCCTAGCAAAGATGTGGTGTTCATGCTGCTTGTACCCATGAGATGGGAAGGGCCGAGGGGTCCTGGTTCCTCCAATTCAAGAAACAAAGTCAGAGAAAACATGGTGTGATATTGATGTAAGGAGAAATGATTTGGTAGAAATCACATCCCATCCAGGAGCGTGTTCACTATTCCTGAAATGTAAAAGATAAGAATAATACAACACAGACAATGTGTAAGTTGCTGGAAGAAAAAGAAAATGGCCAGAGGATTATCTTTTGAAATAATCAGTTGTCGTTGCCCATTTTCTAAGTATAGCTTTCTAAGAGCAGGGGTGGGACACGTCCAGCAGGTCACATAAGGCCCACAAAATCATTTGGTCTGGTCCTGCCAAGGTAACCATAGTTGCAGCCATCACGTTGTTTTTGTTGTTAAAGTGCCATCAAGTCAGTTCCAACCCATAGTGCCTCTATATAGGGTTTCCAAGGTTAGTTTGAACCATTGACATTGTGGTCCCAATCGTCTTTGCAGTCCAGCGCCACACCAGGACTCCACCATCACGTTAGGGGTGAGTCAAACGTTTGACCACATATAGCAGGCTAATTTTTAAGTTGACAATTTTGTATGGTCCGCCAATGATGTTATAGGTTTTGGCAGAAAATAGGTTCCCCACCCCTGTCTTAGAAGGAAGCCCAGTCGTCTTCAGTACAGCACTGAGAAAACGGTCTTCTTTCCTTTTGGAACCTCCTCACAGCCCATTGGATAACAAGCACAGCATGTGACCTGGCTTTGCCCACCAGCCCCTCCTCACCACTTGAGAGCTGTGTTGTTTGTGCTGTGTGTCTCCATTCCACATACATCTCAGGCAAAGAGATAACTAGATTTCTACCAGCTTCTGCTAGTGCCAGCGTCATGGGTCACATACTAATCTAGTTGGCATTGGAAAGGGTAGCCCCTTCCTACAGGACAGTTCCAGTTAGTTACAAACAACCTATAACTTTTCCATCATTCCTGAACCTTTTCTATATGCACTATCACCGTTTTTACTATGGCTTACCGACAGACTGCTTACTCTGCTTCCTGTTAACTGAGCAATGACTATATACTAGTATGTTATTAATTAGAGTCATCCTCACGTGGGGTTAGTATTTTTATTTCCATAGAACCTGGGCAGTATCTCAGTATCATCCAGTGGGAGTAGGAACCTGCTCCCCACCACTGAGGAGTAAGCAGGTACTGCTGCTGGCATCCCTAATTGCTAGATAGCTCCTCCTGTTCAATGGTCAAGAGCTGTCGTCCCACATATTCCACAGTCCTGCCCTAAAGGCCACTCAGAACAAAGCTAGTGCCTGTTCTACATGACAGCCCTTCAGAGTTTTAAAGATGGCAGAATTTCCATTTCTACAGAATAACTATCTTCAGTGACCTCCACTGTTCACCCTGAGGTCCCTTTACCATGCTGGTGTCTGGCCTGGTCATGCTCACCTTGTCACGGCATCTCTTAAAGAGACGCCAGACAAAGCTGAGTGACCCAGGAGAGGAACTGTTTCCTCTCAGTCCTGAGCATCATATTATGGATGTCCTAACATTTCTATAATGAGCATTGCTTGTTTGTGTAAAACAAACTCATACACACACATGCACACACACACACACACACACACACTCCAACACTCCAACTTCCTAACAAAGAGAGGAGACAAAACAATCTCTAGAGTTTTACTGGTTTCTTTGGCCAGACAAGGGGCCACCCTTCACTCCTGAGCTTTTTGGCCCCTGTAAAATACTGGTCGTAGGGTAAAGTTAACCTTTACACTGATTTATTTTCAATTCTCCCCTTTTGAAATCTAGGGGTTCAGTATGTCTCAGCCCAGCCTACCCACCCCACCCCAGCCATGCCCTCTTACGTAGCGCATCACCTTCCTCCCTGCTGGTAAGAATTGGTTGCTAAGCAATACTCTACCCCCCACTTTTCAGTCATTTCTGACCCCTTTTCCCACTGTCACAGTGAATGTCTGAGCAGAATGTAAATGCCATTTAGAAAAAAAGTACTTTGCAGTTGGGGAAACTGAGGTTCAGAGGTATAACCAAGTATCACATTAACCCCAAAAAAACTGTCTCAACTTCACTGACTGTGCCCCACTACTTCAGCCACTGCCAGTTAGGAGTTCTTCCTCCGGGAAGCCCCCTCTCCCCACAGACTGAAAATGACCTAGAGAAGGGCCCAGGACCCACCGAGGTTGCATCAGACCTGATCACCATGCTCCCTAGGCCCTGCCCATGGGAGCACTCGCTGCAAGACTGCTAAGACCAGAACAGCATGTCTCTAAGGAGCAGGCTGTGCTCACTGCACACAGAATGCGCTGGACAAAGAGACAGCAGAGCACGGAGGAGACATGCCACTCCAAAAAAGAGGAGGTGGTCAAGGCATAAACAGCACCATGTGGCCAAGATCAAGAACAGCCCTGAAGTATGGTCTTACTCAGGAGGAGACACTGACCAAAAAATGGAGAGGGAGAGATGGCATGAGCAGCTCTGTGACTCAGGAATGTTGGGCCTTCACCCCACCACTTCTCATGACTGGCAGCTTCACCTGGGAGTGCCTGCTTCCCACACACTCCAGAGGACAGTCTTACTCTCCAGGTCCTTACAGATGTCAGGTGGTCATATGGATGAGCATGGCTGACTACTAAGGTGTTCCTTTCCCCAGGAAGGGACTGGGCCCTTGAAATGAACCTTGACTTACTAAAATGACCACAATATGAGAACAGCGTTTGAAAATCACCTTTCAGGAGAGGTCAGCCATTCTAATCCATTCAAGTCCAGAGTACCTTCAAGAACTGGACCCAGTACATCAATGAGTATTCCCAGTATGCTTTGCTCCCTAGTCAACCCCCTGTTGCCAAGTCCCTACATTTAGGAGCTGTCATGTGGTGATTCTGAAGATACTGAGTCCATCTGGCCTTTTGAACAAACAGACTTCAGAAATTCTGATTGATCTTGTATTTTGTTCTTACATTAGGTAACATTCATTACCTTCTTGGGCTCCACAGCAGTTTTATGAGACAAGGTACCTGGGATATAGACAGTGTTTCCAGGATTCCTACTTTAACATCATTCATTAAATATATGCAGGAGAGCAGAGAAGTAGACTCCTGCCCCCTCTGGGTCTTGGCAATAATGATACCCCTGAGAATGGCAGACTAACCCTGCTGGGTGGTCTTGGCTCTGTTGTGGTCAGTGACTACGATTCCAGGAAGCTAGCAGACAATGAAGGATTTCTAGTGGTGTGGTGGCGAAGCATTCATCTGCTAACTAAAATGTTGGCAGTTCAAATCCACCAGCCACTCCACTGAGAAAGATGTGGCAGTGTGCTTCTGTAAAGATTGTTGTTGTTGAGTTGGTTCTGACTGATACAACAGAAGGAGATGCTGTGTCTGGTCCTGTGCCTTGGACACCCTGTGGTACAGTTGCTCTGAGTAGGAACTGACAAAATGGCAATGAGTAGGTGGTGGTAGACGATGCTAGTAGAGCCAGCCTTGTGCTGCTATCTGCTGGAAAGGCACGGAGGTGGGAGCTTAAGTTTATATGTCAACTTGGCTAGGCCATGATTCTCAGTGGTTTGGTAGATATTATGTAATCATCCATTCTGTGATCTGATGTGAGCAGCCAATCAGTTGAAAGCAGTGCTTCCTTAGGGGTGTGGCCTGCATCAAATATATGTGGATATTCTGGCAAAGCTCACTCTCCCTCATTCTTTCATCACACTCATCATCCTCTGACCTCTAGCTCTTGGGACATGAACAAGCAGCCTGCCACCTGAACTGCAGATTTGGGGATTTGCCAGTTCCCACTCCCTTGAGAGCCAGCAGCTTTCTGCCTGACCCTACCAGCTTGGATTCTGTGAATCCCTACAACCACATGAGTCAGGAGAAGCCTCCAGCATGATCTCTGACCCATGGATTGGGGACTGGCCAGCCCCCACAACAGCATGAGCCATTTCCTTGAAATATAGCTCTTCATATATCTAGTCACTTCACTGATGTTGCACCTCTAGAGAACCCAGCCTAAGACATGTGGGACCAAAAGTGGTTCTAGAGGAACAAAATCATAAGGATGAGTTTTCTGAATTGACTCTCTAGCCACACTCGTTTTAAAGGTGCTGATAAATCTGCCAGCAATTAAAAGGGAACAGCTAATTCATGGAATGAGATGGCAATAGGAATATGAAAACTATCACCACCAATGGATCAAATGTTTGTGAGAAATGAGCCTAGGTAATTGCATATTTGATACTTTTATACAATTTTGTCAGAATGAGAAGTACAAGGTAGCTAATTAGTTGGCCCTACTTTCACTAGACAAAGTGGTGAAAGCAAGGGATGAGCTCAAAACTTCAGTCACATTTTAAGTACCACATACAAGAGCTGAAAGTTGCCACTTGTGCCTCCTTACTTCTTGTAGTAACAGGATTGACATTGCTGAAAAGCAAACCCAGAATTTTATCCTAAGAGTGACTAAATTCCAAAATAATTGAATTCCTTACATCAAATGGTGTCTAAAGTTAAAGGGAGACATTAATTGGGAAGAAATGGAATCCTGAAATTTGGATGGGAACATATGAACAGATAATCAGGAAACTGCAGACATTGAGCCCTGAAATGTCATTGAATCACTCTTGCCAACAGAACTAGCCCTCTTACTCCCATCTGAAGAGATTATCCCAACCTCCCCAGTAAAACCATTATCCCTTCCACTCTCATCCGATGAGATTAACCTGGCCGTGCCTGAAGATTCTTTGTCTGGCTTATCTCATGGGTGGTAACTGGAATGTTGCCTGGATTATTGTTTTAGGCGGATGCTCTACAAGACACTGCTGAATGACCCCAGGATCCACATCCATCACCCATTTTTACTTCTAGACTATATATAAGACTATCACTAGGCTTAAATCCCAACAAGGCCTAAGAGGTGAAGTACAAAGTGTGATCCAGGGGGGGTACACTATACTCCAAAAGAACTGCTAGAATTTTCTAATATACTTGAGAAGACTTCAAACCGTTCAAGGAAAATTTGAATGAAAAAATATCGGAATTTCCCCACAAAATTTTTGAAGCCCCATTGCACAAACAGAAACATAGGGAATATGTGTGGGAAAGGCTATTAAGGGTGCAGGGTAATGGTACAAGAAACTTAAGGTTGAATTAGTCTGAGTGTATTAATATGGGCCCAGTAAGCACAGATTCTTCTATTAGTGCTTGAGCTCAAAAGATTAGAAAAGAATCTAATAGTTTATTTGGTTGGTTCAGTGAAGCCTGGATTCATCAGTGCCTACACTAAATTAAATTGAAATTCCAGACTTGCTTTGGTATACTATAGAAGAAGGTATTCAAAGAGAAAAATTGGCATGTTAGAGTGGAGTTATCAGGTTAGGCCCATAGACATAGAGTACTCAGAGGGCACACCTTTTACCATAACTATGAATAAAGTTGTGAAGGGAGTTCCAGCATCCCTGAAGACTGTTATGATTACTATTTTAGATAAATCAGATTGGACAGTGGGAATGGAGACCATGTTAACTGAACTAAGATACCTAACTACAATGAGGTTGCTTATACCCCATGGTGTTAGGGACCAAGTGGTAGCACTTAATCAGCAAAGACAAGGTGAGTATAGTTACTATAACGAACATCAAAGTGAAAGTAGGAACCAAAATAGTCTGACTTGTATGGGCTTATGGAACTGCCTACTTAGTCATGGTGTACCTAGAAATAAAATGGGTGAGAAATCTACTAAATGTTCACTTGATCTGTGCAAGTGAAAGAATTCTACGCCAAATAAACAGCAGTCTAACTTGAATCCCCAGAAAAGAACATCACAACCATTCAATAAATTCCCAGACTTGAACCATTAACAGACCAACAATCCCTTGAATAAAAGGGTAGGTCAGACCCCCTTGAGGAAGGACCCCACTGCACTGCCAAAATTGTATAGTATTAATCTTCCTCCTACCCTTGCCTAAAGGGATCTATGGCCTTTTATGAAGTGTTCATTGGGGAAAAGGAAATAATCAGACTTTTCAGGGATTACTGAACAACACAATTAACACTTATGGAAGCAGCAATCAAGAAATCAAATGACATATTGCATTAAGCACATCTGCTGCAAAAGACTTCTTTAAAGTGTTAAAGAGCAAATTTATCACTTTGAGGACTAAGGTGTACCTGACCCCAAACCCTGGTATTTTCAATCACCTCATATGCATGTGAAAGATTAACAATGAAAAAGAAAGACAGGAGAAGAATTGATGCATTTGAATTATGGTGTTGAATAAGTATATTAAAAGAACTATGGGCTTCCAGAAGAACAAACAAATCTGTCTTGGAAGAAGTGCAGCCAGAATGTTCCTTAGAAGCCAGAATGGTGAGACTTCATCGCTTACACTTTAGACATGCTGATCAGGAGACATTATGCTTGGCAAGGTGAAAATAGAGGAATACTCTCAATAAGATAGATTGACACCGTGGCAGCAATAATGGGCTCAAGCATGACAACAATTGCAAGGATGGTGCAAGAATGGGAAATGTTTCATTCTGTTGTGCATAGAGGTGCTATGAGTGGGAACTGATTTGATGGCACCTAACAACAACAACTGGACCATAGCTCTGAACTGACACTAATGCCAGGAGACCCAAAACATCAATGTGACCCACCAGTCAGAGTACGGGCATGGAGGTAAGGTTATTAATGGCATCTTAGATAAGATTGGTCTGACAGTGGGTCCAGTAGGTTCCTGAACCCATCCTGTAGTGCTGCCCCAATTTCAGAAAGCATAATTGGAGCACTCATGCTCAGCAACTGACAAATCCCCCACATCGGATTCCTGGCATGTGGATGAAGGGCAGCTCCCATAAAGATTTACAGCCTAGGAAACACTATAAAGGGTCACTGTGTGCCAGAATCAACTGTCTGACAGTGAGAGTGAGCTTTGAGATGGTAGAAAAAAACAGTGGAAGCCATTTAAACTGCCCCTGGATGGATTGCCGAGATTAGTGTCACCATCATGCTTTGGAAGGATATATTGGTAGTGATTCCCACTACATCCTCCATCCAACTTGCCTATTTGGGTTGGTCAAAACACAACTGGATCTTGGATAATGACAGTGGATTATCACTAACTTATCCAGGTGGTGACCCCAATTGCGACTGCTGTTTCAACGTGGTTTCATTGCTTGAGCAAGTTACATCTCGTGGTACCTGGTATGATTTATTGATCTGGGCAATTCATTTTTCTCAGTTCTGGTTTCAAAGGAACAGTTTGCTTCAGCTGGCAAGGCTAGCACTACATCTTTACTGTCCTGCCTTAAGGGTATATCAGTTCTCCAACCCTATGTCATAATGTAGTCGGCAGGGATCTTGTTCACAAACTATCACAGTGGTGATTTGATTGATAAAGAAGAAGTATCTAGATTTACTGATAACATATTTGTGTGCTAGATGTGAGAAGTTAATCCCACAAAAGTTTAGGCAACTTCAACTTCAGTGAAATTTCTAGGAGTCCAATAGTGTAGGGCATGTTAAGATATTCCTTCTAATGTGAAGGGTACGTTGTTATATCTGGTTGTCTTTCAAAGGAGGAACAATGCCTGGTGGACTCTATATTTTTAAGGCAATATAACCCTCATTTGGCTGTACTACTTACTCTGACCTATTTGTCAAATGACTCAAAAAGCTGCTAGTGTTGAATGGAACTCTTAACAAGAGATGGTGCTGCAACAGTTTTAGGCTGCTGTACAAGCCTCCCTGCCACTTGGACCATATGATCTGGGTGATGCAATGGTTCTTAAAATGTCAGTAGCAAATAGAGATGCTGTGTGGAGTCTTTGGCAGGCCCCTATTGGTTAATCACAGCACAGGCCCTTAGAATTTTGAAACAAAGCTCTGCTATCCTCTGCAGTTAACTACTCTCCTTTTGAGAAACAGCTTTTGGCTTGTTGCTGGGTCATAAAACAGATTGAACACTTAACCATGGGCCACCAAGTCACGTGTAGCCTGCTCATCATGAATTGGGTGTTGTCTGACCCACAAAGTCATAAAGTAGAACATACACAGCAACATTCCATGATTAAATGGAAGTGGTATATACAAGCTCAGGCTCGCATAGGACCCCATGGCACAAGTTGCATAGAAAATGGCCTAACATCCATGGCCGTCACTCTTGTGGTATTACCTTTCTTCTCTGAGTCTGCACCTGTGGCCTCATGGGGAGTTTCCTTATGATCTTTTGGCTGAGGGAGAAAAGACTTATGCCTGATTTGTAGATAGTTCTGCATGATCTGCAAACACTACTTATCAGTGGGCAGTGGCAGCACTGTAGCCCTCTTCTCAAACCTCTTTGAAGGATGTTGTTGTTGTTACGTGCCGTCGAGTCGATTCCGACCCAAAGCGACCCTGTACAGGGTTTCCGAGGGTGTAAATCTTTACGGGAGTAGAAAGCCTCATCTTTCTCCCGCGGAGCAGCTGGTAGTTTCAAACCGCTGACCTTAAGGTTCGCAGCCCGATTCGTAACCACTACGCTACCAGAGCTCCTTTTCTTTGAAGGATAGTGGGCAGAAATTTGAGGAGTGCACCTGGTTGTTTGTTTTGTTTGGAAGGAGAGAGTACAATTGTATGGTCAGTGGTTTGGCTGGATGGTCAGGTACTTGCAATGAACATGATTGGAAAATTTATCACAAGGAGGAATGGGTAGACCTCTGATTGGAACAGAAAAGTAAGTGAAGCTATTTGTGTTCACCAGAGCATGACCTCACAGAGGAGGATTTTAATAATCAAGTGGATACAAGTATACATCCTGTGAATACCAGTCAGCCTCTTTACATAGCTACTCCTGCCATTGACAGTGGTCTCATGAATAAAGTAGCCATGGTGACAGGGATGGAAGTTATGTGTAGCCCTAGCAACATGGACTTCCACTCACCAAAGCCAACTTGGCTACAGTCATTGCTGATAGCCCAGGCTTCTAGCAGCAGAAACCAACACTGAGTTCCCAATATGACACCATTCCTAGGCCAGTGGCAGGTTGATTACATTGGACCACTTCTGTCATGGAGAATGCAGTATTTTGTTCTCACTGGACTTACAGAATGCCTTATCCACCATCATAGTATCTCACACTGCATTGCCTAAGATCAAGGAACTCACTTCACAGCAAATGAAATATGACAATGGGCCCTATGCTAATGTTAATGGAATTAACTGGTCTTACCATGTTCACTGGTAGTGCAGTGGTTATGAATCGGGCTGCTAACCTCAAGGTCAGCAGTTCGAAACTACCAGCTGTTCCATGGAAGAAAGATGAGGCTTTCTGCTCCTGTAAAGATTTACAGCCTCAGAAACCCTGTACAGGGTCACTATGAGTCGGAACTGACTCCGCTGTGCTTAACAACAAAAAAACACCATGTTCGTCATCAATCTGAAGCAGCTGGCTTGGTATAATTATCTATGACTTTCTAAAGGTAATTACATTGCCAGTTAGGTGGCAGTTTCTTGCAGGTTTGGGTAGTTTTCTCCAGCAGGCTATATATACTCAACCAACATCCACGGGTCTAGGAATTAAGAAGTGGAAATGGGAGTGGCACTATTCACTATTACCTCTAACGACCCACTTGCAAAAATTTTGCTTCCTGTCCCTGCCATCCTGTGCTCTGAGGGTGTGAAGGTCTTTGTTCCAGCAGTTAATGCTCCCGCCAGGAGACACAACACTGATTCCATTGAACTGGAAGCTAATGGCCATATTGAGCTCCTCATGTCTCTGGATCAATAGGCAAAGAAGGGAGTTACTGTATTGGATTATGTAATTGATCCTGGTTACCAAGGGGAAATCAGATTGATATTATGTAATGGAGGTAAAGAAGAGTATGTGTGGAATATAGGAGATTCCTTGTGATGTCCCTTAGTACTACCATGCCCTGTGAATAAATGGAAAACTGTAGCAACCCAATTCTGACATGACTACTAATGGCCCAGACCCTTCTGAAATGAAGGTTTGAGTCATTCCAACAAGTAAGAAACTACAGTCAGTTGAGGTACTTTTCTGAGGGCAGTGGAAATATGGAACGTATGGTAGAAGAAGTTAGTTCTAAATACCTAATACAACCACGAAATGAGGGCTGTAATTGTTTTTATTATTTCTTATATGTGTATGTGTGTATGTATGTATAGACAGGTCAAATATCTTCATATTCTTCCCTTCCTTATTCGACTTCTTGTTATAAAATATAAGATGCAAATGAGAACTAGTATGTTTTGGGTTGCATGCATGTTGCTTTTGTTAAGAACTGTTGAGTCAGTTCCAACTCATAGCAACCCTGTATAGGGTTTCCAAGGAGTACCTGGTGGGTTTGAACTGCCAACCTGTGGTTAGCAGTCCAGTGTTTACAGTTCCACACCAGGACTCCTGTGTACATGTTAGATGTATCCTATTAGGAGAAAATAAGACTTTGAAATTGTTTTCATTTAGAGTCAAGATGAGAAGTGGTGTACTCTGGTGGTGAAGGTTATTTGTCAACTTGACCAGGTCATGATTTTCAGTGGTTTAGCAGATACTGTGTAATGACCCTTCATTTTGTGATCTGATGTGAGCAGCCAGTCATTTGAAAGGGGAGTTACATGGAGGTGTGGTCTACATCCAATATATGTGGCTGTTCTGGCAAAGCTACCCTCTCTTGATCCTGCATCTGTCTCATCATCATCTGGCCTCCCATTCTTGGAATGTGAGTCATTAGCCTGCCATCTACCCTGACCTGGCAGCAGCTATGTGAGCCAAAATAAGCTTCCCTCCCACTTGACATTAGACCCATGGATGTAAATATGTATAGGGGGGTGTGTGTGT
>NW_006408534.1:17804621-17820966 GCF_000296735.1 Chrysochloris asiatica | reverse complement strand
GTTTATACATACAGATGTGTGTGTGTGTATATATATACGTATATATATATACGTATATATATATGTATATATATATACGTATATATATATCTCCGGTAGCATAGTGGTTACGAGTCTGACTGCTAACCTCAAGGCCAGCAATTCAAAACTACCATCCATTCTTCAGGAGAAAGATGAGGCTTTCTACTCCTATAAAGATTTATAGCCTTTGAAACCCTATACAGAGTTACTATAAGTCGGAACCAACTTCACGGCACACTACCACCATCACCACTACATATATATGAGGGGGGACCCAAAAAAGTTTATCATCTTCAAACAAATATATATATATACACACTTCACTGATTCCACTCCTCTAAAGGACCCCACCTGAGACACGTACCTGTCCCTTTAGATTTATATTCACTATATTTGAGGGCAGTGTTGGTTCCATGGTAGAATTCTTGCCTTCCATGCAGGATATCGAGTTCAATTCACAGTCAGTGTACCTTATATAGAGCTACTACCCATCAGTCATTTGAGGTTTGCGTGTTGTTATGATGCTAAACAGGTTTCAGTGGAATTTCTGGGTTAACGGACTACAATGAAATGCCTCCCAAAAACCAGTCAATGAAAAGTCTGTAGATCACGATGAGCTGATCCGCAATGAGTCATGGAGATGGCATAGAAGCATGCGGTGATTCATTCCATTGTGTATGGGGTGGCCTAAAATGAGGACCAACTCCATAAAAGCTGATAATGACAGTTCATGATACTGCCCTATGAAGCAGAGATTATCCCCAATTTGCAGAAAGGAAGCCAAGGCTTAGAAAAGATTCTTACCCAGGTATAAGTGGTAGAGTGTGAGTCAAACACAAAGCTGCCTGCCTGCAACACTCGCACCCTTTCACCACACCACACGTTGAAGTTTCTGGTTGCAGCCTGTATTATCATTAGCATGTTTTGGCTAAAAGTTATAAAGTCCTGCAGAGGTTGATTTATGTCTTCAGGGCCATATGTCTGATATTTCTCATAAATCAGTGGTTCTTAGGTTCTTTCCTCCCGATGAAAAGGATTGGCATATTGGCAGCAGCAAAGAGCTCAAGCATAACAACAGTTGTGAGGATGACAGTGTTGTGTTCTATTGTATGTAGGGTCTGTATGAGTTGCACTGACTCAGTGGCACCTAACAACAACAGGTTCTTTCCTCATGTCTGAATGTGTTATGTGGTAAACGAATGGGTAAGTGGGTAAACTTAGTTCTCAAAGTTAATCCATGAGAGACATTGAGTCCTTTGAAGAGCCTTCAGAGCCCTGGCCACTGCAAAGGCTCTAGAAGCTTGGGAGTCAGACAGCCCTGGAGATTCTTTCCTGCTGCTACATCTCCCACGCCTTATACAAAGTATTGCCAATGCAATAAAGTTAATGGAGCCAGTCATCCTATGAAGAAGCCAATTCCGTGCAAAGATGATACATCTATGAAGTTAATGAGGTCTATTAATTGAGCTTATGCCCTTTTAGGCGAATGAAGCTCTTGAAATCTACTAAACAGCCACATATCCATTTAGAAATAGTTATTGACGTCTGTGTCTGTCGCCCATGAATAAGGAGCCACCAGAGCTAGGGAAACTGGTTTCCTGCTGACATCTTGTGAGCTCAAAAGATGTCATGTCTGTTTCTGTTCCCATTCCTGTCCTTTACAAAGTCCCTGAATTGGCCCAGTGCAAGTCACATGGAGTGGACAGTGCTGGCTGACCCAGCCTTGTGCTACAATCTTTTAGAAAGATTTGGAACTTATTACTTGGTACAAGGGGGCTTCAGAATGTTCATGGAAAATTTGAAGTAAAAGATAATGGAATTTTCCCACAAACTTTTTGAAGCCTCCTCGTATTCATTATATAGTCACTGTCTTTGGGGAAAATGGTGTTTCTGTTGGAGCTATGGTGGCCACTTAGTAAAGAGTTCAGCTGTACTACAGGAGAAAATTGTGACCGTCTGTTTCTGTAAAGATAATTAATTTGGAAACGGTGTGGGGCAGCTCTGCTCTGTCCTACAGGGTGGCTATAAACTGGAATAGCTTCAATGGCAGTGGATTTGGATCTTTTTGGTCGAGTGTTCCCATGGCAGAATTTTCATCTTCAGTGCAGAAGCATGATGGCAAATGATTCAAGGGAGAAAGTGATACTGCTACCCCGTTGGATGCCTTGAGTAGTACCCGCCCCAACCTGCAGCCTTTAGACCTCAGCTCCAGGTTTGGTTGGGAGAGGTGCATGGGAAGACAGAGAGTCTGCCAGCACTTCAAAAATGGCCACTGTGCAGTAGGAATGGGTGCTGCATGCCCCTAGAGCTCAGGGAAGGTGTGCAGACACAATGTTCAGGAGCTGTAGTGACCTGGAACTGACCAAGCAGTGTAAATACAAAGTTTGGGCTGCAGGCTGAACAGGGACCATTGCACCATGGTCTCTGGGCCCCCTGAATGTTGTAGACTCCGCCAATGCCCTGCCCAATCTCTGTTTCCTCCTCAGTTAGCACCAGTCACAGTTGCTTAAGAGCACAAAGTGGCACTTGTTGTGCCCACAGAACATCTGCTGAAGGCAAAACTTGTGTTTAAAGCTCTTCACTTCAAAAGACTGGCCGTGTTATAAAAAGAAAGGGACCATCTGTCCCTCTTCTGGACCCCAGCGCCTCTTGGAAAACATTTCTGTGCAAGAAGGCAGTGAGAAGTCAGCGTTGACTTCAGGGAACTATTTTAGGGCCGGAAAAGAATAGTGCCTACCCGCTGAGGGAAACGTCGCCAACAGATGAAAGCCAGTTCTGTGGAGGCCACGCCACGGTAGATGCTGGTGGAGGGAGACAGTCTGTGGTTTTATGGTGCTGCCCAGATGTTCCAGCTATGAAGGAGGATGGGAAGGACAGGGTACAGGAAGGAAGACAGAAAAGGAAGGGCCAGGAGACAATCTGGATCCCAGAAGAAGACCTGAGAAATGTTATCAGCAGCTTGCATTCACCCACCCTGGTTTGTTGGGCCTTTCTTGTCTGTAGAGCCTCTTAGACAATTCTGCGTCTTGAGAATTGCATAAGGCTGAATGATTTCCTTCATTCAGTGACTGAGAATTGAAGATTTCTTACAGAGGCTGGGTAGGTCTCTGATCTGTCTATGAGGCCTGCTACAATATGCCAGCCTCCTTCCACTTGCAGAGGGGAGGAATATTCTAGCTTCCTGGCCAGAGTCTCCTAGGCTACATGTCTACTAGACTGAAATGCTCCATCCCTGCCTTGACACTTGGGGCGGGGGGCGGGGGCAGGGAGGGGTGAGCTCCTGGTTTCTCATTCATTCTCACTCTCTCTCTCAGGAAAAAGTTTGGTTTCTGCCAAAATCTGTGCAGATTCCAGGGCTCTGTGGTCTATAAACCTTTAAGACTTGAGGCTTATTTTGTCTCAGATTAAAACATGCTCTTCTTTTTGTCATCTACCTTGAGACACAGATGGGAGGGTAGCAGTGGGGGCCTCCCAGGACACCCTTTCTCTCCTCTCCTGATTGTCTCTGACAAAGCCCGTCCACCAGCTCTTCCTGGGTGAGCTTCACCTCCATCCTGGGGAAGATCTGAAGTCTCCTTCCACATTCGTCAATGTACTAAATCCCACCCAATTATGTTCATGCATTTAGATTCCAAGAATGAAGGCAGTTCCTTAGTGTACTCAAGCCTCCCGGAATCCTAAAAGGTCACATTCCTTTTATTCTTGCCTCTTTTTACTTCTTTTCTGTTATTGATTTCTTTGGTCACATAAGAAAACACAGTAGGCAAAGTCTGCGCCTTCCATTGAAATAAAATATTCTGCAGTCAAGCCACACACCATAAAGAAATAATTGCAGTCTGTATATATTGCTAATGGACATCTCTCAGCAATTCCCTGTCTCATAAGCTTTAAACACAGACATTAGTATAAATATGCAGAAATCCCCATTCGGGCAAATTACTCTGCATTTCTGAACAGAAGGAAGATTAACCATGTGCTGATATCTTTGAAGGAGCTCAACAGAGTAGGAAAAATGCTCCAGCCCTCTTAAGGAAGGACCTTTTGGTCACAGTGAGGTTTGGTAGACTGTCACAGGTCACAACAGCTGGAGTCCTCACCAGAATCTTGTTCTTCTGGGCCCAGTGTTTCTCTGGAACCTGGGTAGCTCACCCCTGTCAGGATCAGCATCACCTAAGGAAGCAGGTTGTCCTGAGGATGCTTTCTGAAGTTTCCAAGCTTCTGAGGCTCTGGCAGACGTAAGGGCAGGGAGGCTGAAAAGGCACTTCTTCCTTAGTCTCTTAGCAACCTGACAGAAGCCCTTGTGGATCATCCAGGCCCCTGAGGTAAATGGTCCATGAGGAGCCTGAGGGGAGGTATGTAGAGCCAGCTGGATGTGAATCTCCCTTTCTCCCTGCATCTCCCTGTCTCAGCTCTTCTCTTTACTTTCTCCCTCCTTCTCTCACCCCTCCTCTCCTGTCCTCCTGCAACCTCTACTTCTCCTCCCCTTCATCCCTATGCCATCTCCATCTCTCCCCTCCCCTGCTCATTCCAACTGGCCTCCCACATTCCTCCACTAAAGCCAGCCTATGAGTGAGGGTCTCCATCTGCCAGTGTTTAACTGCCTGTGCACCAGAGCCTAACCCCAGCCTGAGGAAAGCTCCCTCCTTTTCAGGAAAGCCCCCTGAGCCCTGGACAGCAGTCAACACAGAGCATGTTGTTGTTTGGAGGGAGGAGGGGACAGGGTCTGGCCTCCACCAATTGTGGATTTGAGATGAGACAGCAGAGGAGAGGGTGTAATGCACCCCAACACTAGGGCTCCCCATGTGCAACTCACACAGGTCTCTTTCCACAGCACGCCCCCATGCCCTCCCCACCCATGTGTCGCCTTTACAGGTACACCTTCCCCCCTCAGTGGCAGGGGCTCTGTGCACCCTGGGCTGAGGAAAGCTCACAGGGTCTTGCAGGGCGTGGGCTGGCAGGAGGGAGTGCTGCCTCAGAAGCTGTAGGTCAGCCCTGTTGTCCACTGCAGGAAGCGAATTATGAGCTAGCCAGGAATCAGTGTTGAGCAGCAGAGCGCAGTGTGCAGAGGTCGTCTGGTTATTTGTTTTGTGTTCGCCTGCATTTCCCACAGCGGAATTGAATGCAGAGGGAGAGGAACTCAACATTTACATTCTGAGGCGGAGCAAGTATGCACCAACATCGCATCACATTTATGTAACTTGTCCTTAGAATTCAAAAGGGACTTGGGTCTCTCAGGGCTGGAGCCTCATAGTCTTGCCTGAATCAGGGAAGTGCTGGGACAGTCGTAGGACCTGGAGGCAAGGCTCTTCTCCACCCAGTACACTACCTGGAGGCCCAGGGCTTCTGTAATATATAGCTTTCCAAGTAGGACTACTGAGGCAGCAGACGCAGCCGGAAACAGGAGTGCACTGAGGTTAGAAGCTCTGCCGCCAAACCTAGCATACGCTGCAGCATCTTGATGGTCTATTTTCATGTCTGTCTCCCCCACTCGGCTGTGAATGACTTTAGAACACCCCCGCTACTAGCCAATTTAGCAACTTCATGGGAAATGAATAAAAGGCACCCTTTCCTCAAGACCCTTTCCTGCCACCTACCAGGAAATTGTCATACTAACTACAGAAATCTACAATGACAGTAAGGTGATTGGTGCCCCCCTGGAGTTGTGCAGTGTGCCACTTAAGCAACCTGTAAGAAGTGATGCTGAGGGACATGGTGAGGTGACTGGGTTCCGGATGCTGTCCTAAGCACGTTACATGCACTGATGCATTGAAGAACCCCTTGAAGTGGGAACTATATTACTGCCTTTTGACAGATGAGGAAACTTGGGCTCAGAAACATGAAGTAAGTTTTCCCAAACTGGTTAGAAACAGAGCTGACCAGACAATCTGGTCCCAGAGTCATGCCCTTAGTTCCATATTCTCTGCTGCATCCTCAGCATCTAGTTCTGGGTCTGGCTCCGTAAGTGCTTGTTTGGTGTAAACTACCCAGATACGGTCTACAGTTTAGCCACCGCCATTGCCACCACTGAGCCTCTGACTCCCATTTGTAAAATGGGTCTGGGGTGGTGCTCTCCGGACCACCCACCCCTTAGGACTGCGTGGTTGGGCTGCCTCGTTACAATCACCACAGTCACATCAGTCTTTCTGAAGTGTCCAAAATCAATTCTTCAGTGGTTCTTTTGTTTCTCACTAAGCCCCTTCTCTAGCCTCATGGGCCACGTTCTCTTCAGCCCCACCAGGCCCGACCCTACTGGTTCTGCCCTTTGCTAACCTATTCAAATCCCCCTTAGCCTTACCCCTCCTTCAAAAGGCCTTCCCAGTCCCCCAGGTCAAATAGAGTCCCCAGGCCTAAGTGCCTGCTTAGGGCTGATATGATCACCTGCCCATAAGAGTCTGCTCTTTTAATGGTGGCCGGGCCTGGGCCCCACATCCCTTTGTGGCGCTCAGGCAGGGACCAGCAGTGAACAACTCCCTGACTGGAAGGAGGAATCAGTCTTCACCTCTGCTCACATTTCACCTCTACAGCAATTTGACTCTGGTCAGCCACACAGACAGACTGTGCCCCGTCCAGCCCCTGCCACCTCCTCCCACAGCCAACACTGGCTTCTGTCTAATGCCTCACACAGGTACTCCCATCAGAGCAGAAGCAGCTTATCCCCTGTTACCAAAGTCAGGTGTGACATCATCAGAATCCTGCAGCCTCACCTCAGGGCCCCTGCGACTGCTACAAGGACACCAGAGTGCTCAGGGAAAGAACTGTTTAAAAAAAAAAAAGACAGTATGTGCCACAGCTAGAGAGGTCTGGGAAGGGGGAGACTTCCAGGAAAGTGGAGCATCCTGTTAAGAACAAGAACTAGTTCTCAAAGCCAAAAAGAAGAGAGGATCAAGCCCAGGCAACTGTCCCCACAGCCCCCAACTCATGAGGCTTCAGCCCCCTGGAGATCCAGCATCTCCCCATGGGGCAGGCATCTGTTGGGGCCCTACATGAGAGCTGGGGGCTGATCAGAGGCCGCCAGCCAGCCTCTGTGCAGGTCAGTAAGGAGAGAGCCCAAGTTCTGAGCATGCAACCCTGAGAGAGTTTCAGCTGTAACCCAGGCTGTCCCACAGAGCCATAGCCTCTCTCTGCAGTCCTAGGTGGTCAGGGCGCATGCCCTGCTAAGCTTTTCTTGGGACTTGGTCTGGAGCCCTCCTGGATGGAGTGTGGGGCAGAGGTCAGAAGTGGATGAGGTCCTCTCAGGTCAAGGTCATTTACCTGAAGGACGTGGCCTTTTCCAACTGGGAGTGGAGATCCCCCATTGAGCCTTGTCCTGGGAAGGGTCTCCAGAAACAGGGCAGACAGCACCCCCCAGTCCCACTAGACAAAAGGAAAGAGATGAGTCACTGCAGCTTGAGTCTCTGAAAAGCTATTTGCTGAGAGCTCTGGGACCAATTACAGCCCAGTGCATCAGTGAGGACGCCTCTCTGTGTGCTGCTCAGCCTTCAAGAGCCTGCTGAACTGCACTTGCCCTTTAGAAGGAGGACACAGACAGGACTAATATCCAAATACCCTTTAGAATCCATGAAGTATGGAGTGGGCAGGGGCCACCGTATCCTCAGTGTCTGGCACATGATAGGTGTTCAATAAGTATTGGTTGAATGTATGAGTGAGTAAATGAACAAAGGACTGACTGACTGGTAGCAATAAGTGACCAGTGCTGCCTGCCCACAGCCCCCTGCCCCAGTAATGTGGGGGGGCGAGGGTCAGAGAATCCAGAGAAGGGAACCATTTAAGAAAGGGCATGGAGACTAATCCAGAGTGAGGGTGTCTTTTAGTAAAAGTTATCCTGAAGAACACTGTCTTCGTTCTGTCATCTGCCTCCACGGTTTTACATAACTTAATTCAAATGCACTGCCCTCTGTCACATTCTCTCTTGTCCAAGTGTCTGCGGGGTTGAATCTTATTATTTGATTATTGCCACTAATCATAACTCGAGGCTTGAGTCTTTTTCTTCAGTTCTTGCAGCTTGAGAAATGCAGAGCATGTTCTTGTCTTTTGGTTTTCTAACTCCAGGTATTTGCACATTTCATTTCATTTCATTATAACATTTTACTTGTCTTCTCAAGACGCCCTTTGAAATCTTCTGTTTAGTTCATTTTCTTCATTAATTCTTCCAGTCCCTTTAGCTGCTCAACATTCAAGAGCAAGTTTCAGAGTCCCTTCTGACATCCATTTTAGTCTTTTCTTTTCTTCTCTTTTAAAATAAGCTTTTGCTTTCTGCATGATTATGTCATCCAACAACTCACCAGGTCTTTAATCATTAGTGTTGAATGTGTCAAATCTGTACTTCACATGGTCTCTCGATTCAAGTGGGATGTACTCAAGGTCATATTCATAGCCTTATTCTAATTTTCTTCAGCTTCAACCTGAACTTGCATATGAGCAATTGATGGTCTGTTCCCAGTCAGCCCAGGCCTTGTTCTGTCTGATGATACTGAGCTTCTCCGCCATCTTGTCCCACAGCTGCAATCTATTTGAACCCTGTATACTCCATCTGTTGAGGTCCACGTGTGTAGTCACCATTTACGTTATTGAAAGGGGGTATTTACAATATATTTGAACCCTGTATACTCCATCTGTTGAGGTCCACATGTATAGTCACCATTTACATTGTTGAAAGGGGGTATTTACGATCATTGAGTTGCTGGTCTTCCAAAATTCTATCATGTCATCTCCAGCATCATTTGTATTACCAAGGCTGTATTTTCCAACTACTGGCACTTCTTTGTTTCCAACTTTTCAAATTCCAGTCACCAGTCAATGTATCTTGATTGTATGTTTGATCAAATTCAGACGGCAGAGGTTGATAAAGTCTCCAATGTCTTCATCTTTGGCATTAGTGGTTGGTATGTAAATTTCAATAATAGTAATAATAACTGGTTGTCCTTGTTTGTTGTTGTTGTTGTTAAGTACCGTGGAGTCGGTTCTGACACATAGTGACCCTGCATAGGGTTTCCAAGGCTGTAAATCTTTACGGGAGCAGAACGCCTCATCTTTCTCCTGCAGAACCGCTGGCGGTTTCAAACTGCTGACCTTGAGGTTGGCAGCCCAACTTGTAACCACTATGCTACCAGAACTCCTTGTAGGTCTTCCTTGTAGGCATATGGATATTACCTTGGCACTGACAGCATTGTACTTCAGGATAGGTCTTGAAACATTCTTTTTGACAGCAAATGCCACACCATTCCTCTTCAGTTTGGCATTCCTGGTATAGTAGACCATATGACTATCTGTTTCAAAATGGCTAGTACCAGGCTATTTCTGCTCTCTAATGCCTATGATAACAGTTATCAAATATTCCATTTATTTTTCAGCAACTTCCAATTTTCCCACATTCATACTGCATATATTCCATGTTCCAAGTATTAAGGGACATTTGAAGCTGTTTCTTCTCATCTTGAGTCATGTCATGTAAGCAAATGAAGGTCCCCAAAAGTATTCTATGGGTAAAATATTGAACAATGCAGAAGCCTCAAAAGAAAATAAAAGGAATACATAGAGTCACTATACCAAAAAGAATTGGTCAAGATTCAGCCATTTCAGGAGGTAGCACATGATCAAGAACTGATGGTATTGCAAGATATCTAAGCCGCAAAGAAGGCCTTAGTGAAAGACAAGTCTCCAGGGATTGATGGAATACCAACTGAGATGTTTCAACAAAGAGATGCAATGCTGGAAGTGTTTACTAATCTATGCCAAGAAATTTGGAAGGCCTGGCCAACCAACTGAAAAAGAGCCATATGCATCCCCATCCCAAAGAAAGGTAACACACAGAATGTGGAAATTATCCAACAGTATTATTAGTGTCACACAAAAGTAAAATTTTGCTGAAGACAAAGAATGGTTGCAGGGACAAAATCAACAAGGAACTGCCAGAAATTCTAATCAGATTCAGAAGAGGACAGAGGGCAAGCGATATTACTGCTGATATCAGATGGGTCTCAGCTGAAAGTAAAGGAGTCTAGAAAGATGTTTACCTATGGTTCATTGACTATGCAAAGACATTCAGCTGTGTGAATCTTAACAAATTATGAGTAACATTACAAAGAATGAAAATTCCAGAACACTTAATTGTGCTCATGTGAAGCCTGCACATAGACCAAGAGGCACTAAACAAGGGAATACTGAGAGGTTGAAAATCAGGAAAGATGTGTGTCTTAATGCTGAGCAAATAATTCAAGATGCAAGATTATATGAAGAACACTGCATTAGGATTGGAGGAATACTCATTAACAACCTGTGATAGGCATTGATTACAGTCCCCTCCATGCATCATCATATTCCTTAGAATTAAGAATGGAGAAACTGTATCTCACTACTTTGGACATGAAAGCCAAGAACTATGTGATTTTGTAAGATGTGAATTTTGAACAAAAGACAGAAGAAACTTGCTTGCTGAAAGCCAAGACAATTTGAAGCACATGCTGATGAAGATCAAAACCACAGCTTTCAGTAGGGATTATACTTCAACATAAAACAAAAATCCTCACAAATGGATCAATAAGTCACACTGTGATAAATGGAGAAAAGATGGAAGTTGTGAAGGATTTCACTTTAATTGGATCCACAATCAACACCCATAGAAGCTGCAGTCAAGAAATCAAACAACGCATTGCACTGGACAAATCTGCTGCAAAAGCTCTCTTCAAAGTGTTACAAAGCAAAGATGTCGCCTTGAGGATTGAGGTGTGCCTGACCCAAGCCATGGTATTTTGAATTGTCTCATATGCATGCGAAAGCTGGACAAAGAATAAGGAAGACATGAAAAGAATTGATGCCTTTGAATTTTGGTGTTAGCAAAGAATATTGAATATATCATGGACTGCCAGATGAACGAATAAATCCGTCTTCAAAGAAGTACAGGCAGACTATTCCTTAGAATTGACGATGGAAAAACTGTATCTCACTACTTTGGACATGCATGTTATTAAGACAGGTCAAGTCCCTAGAGAGGTATACCATGCTTGGTAAAGTAGAGAGTCCGTGAAAAAGAAGAAAAATCTCAATGAAATGATTAGCACAGTGATTGCAATAATGGTCTCAAGCATGACAACAAACTGTGAGGATGGTGCCAGCCTAGGCAGTGTTTTGTTTTGTTGTACTATGTTGTCCCTATGTGTCAGCACCTACTCAATGGCGCCTACCAACAACAATGCTAACCGTAGATAATTTGCTATTTGATGGGTCTACATTCTTTACAAAGGAGCTCTGGTAGCGTAGTGGTTACGAATCAGGTTGCAAACTTTAAGGTCAGCAGTTTGAAACTACCAGCTGTTCTGCTGGAGAAAGATGAGGATTTCTGCTCCCGTAAAGATTTACAGCCTCAGAAACCCTGTACAGGGTCGCTATGAGTCGGAACCAACTCCACGGCACATAACAACAACAACATTCTGTACAGTACCACATAAAGCTTCTGCAGAAAGATCAGTTTCTCCTCTTTTGTCTAAAGGGATTTGCTGTAATTTTCTCTGAGGCTTTAACTGAGATTAACCCATTTGAGGTTGAAGCATTTGCCAGAGTTGCCTGGAGGAAGTACAGCTTTTGCATGCTGACCCTGAAGTTTACCAGCCCCACTTAAAGTCACAGTGTCTCCCATTGGGTCCTTACTTCCCAGATTTCCTGAAGCCTGAGATGCCCTCACCACCTCAAGTCCAGAGCCTGGACCCCCTTCTGACTTCAGCCGCCCCCCCCCCTCTGGGCTTTGCCTTAGCTCCTCCTACCAAGCTCTCTGGCTCCCTCCCAGAGATCTCCCCCAGCTTGTCCCCAAGCCAGCCCTCAGACCTGCCTCCTGAGACACCTCCTCTAGCTACAGCATAACCTTTTATGCCTGCCACCTTTGTCTACATCATAACCATTGATAGTACTCCTTGGATCCTAGGCCTCACCTTTCCAAAACCTAGCTGCCGTCAAGTTGCTTCCTACTCATGACAACCCAGTATGTGTCCAAGCTGAACACACATCATAGGGTTTTCAATAGCTGATTTTGCAGAAGATTACCAGGTCTTTCTTCCAAGGCACCTCTGGGTGGAGTATCAACATTCCAGTTAGCAGCCCTGTGCTTAACCATTTGCACCACCCAGGGACATCACCTTATCAAGTGATTCCAAAGTCTTGCTGGGCAAGGGTATGGAGACTGCCCTATTCTGATAAAGGTAACCCACCCAAATCAAACCCAAACCTTCTGGTAGATTCTGACTAATAGAACTGCCCCAAGGTTTCCAAGGCTATAAATCTTTATGGAAGCAGACTGCCACTTCTTTCTCGTCCATAGCTGGTTTGAACCACCAACATATAGAGGTCCAACACTTAACGAGTGGGCCACTAGGGCTCCTTGGGGTAAGCCAGAAGCAGAGGAATCCAACTTTGAATTAAGCAGAGCTTGATGCAAATCTTGGTTATGCTACTTACTTCCTGTATGGCTTTGAGAAAGTTGCTCTCTCTGAGCCTCATTTGTCTCATCTGTAAAATGGAGACAGACTGTCTTACAGATAACCATGTGGGTAAGAGGCAAGAATGTAATTAACCATCCTCTGTTGGGGTGTTGGTAGGCAGACCTTTTCAGTGTTAGCAAGTGTTCATCCTGCTGTCTATCCTGATCCTGATCCTCCATACCCAACTGAGGACGATGGGGCAAGCATATGAATGGTATAGAGTCTAAAAAAAGGCTGTTGTTGTTAAGTGCAAGTCGAGTTGGTTCCGACCCATAGCGATCCTATATAGGGTTTCCCAGGAAAGCAGCAGGTGAGCTTGAACCACCGACCTTGCAGTTCCAACTGATTTTGCAGTCCAGCACATTAACCCACAGTGCCACACCACAGCTTCAAAAGAAGGTTGTTGTTGTTGTTGTTAAGTGCCGTCGAGTCGGTTCCGACCCATAGCGACCCTGTACAGGGTTTCCGAGGGTGTAAATCTTTACGGGAGTAGAAAGCCTCATCTTTCTCCCGCGGAGAGGCTGGTAGTTTCGAACCGCTAACCTTAAGTTTCGCAGCCCGATTCGTAATGAGAGCCATAAATTGTTAAACTGCTTCTTCCACCAGGGCCTGACCTGGAGCAAGCAACCCAGAAATATACTTGCTTGTTATTGAGCTCTGGTAGCATAGTGGTTACGAATTGGGACTGCTAATCTTAAGGTCAGCAGTTCGAAACTACCAGCTGCTCTGCAGGGAGAAAGATGTGGCTTTCTGCTCCCATAAAGATTTACAGCCTCGGTAACCCTAATAGGGTCGCTATGGGTCAGAACCGACTCGACAGTACTTAACAACAATTATGATTGGTTGGTTGGTTATGTGCCGTGGAGTCCTTCCCACTGGTAGCGTCTCTGTGTAGGGTTCCCGAGATGGTTTATGCTTATGGGAGTATAAAGCCTTGTCTTTCTCCCCGCAGAGCCGCTAGTAGATTTGAACTGCAGATGTTGATGTTAGCAAGCCCAACTAGTAACTCACTAGACTACGAGAGCTCCCTTAGTATGCTTATGAATTAACAACGTTAGGGTACTACTCTTCCCCTGCCTTTCATGCCAACTCAAGACCTGCTTGGTCATCTGGGGCGGAGATTCTGCGCCCCTGGGAGGAGACAGGACCCTCCCCCGTCGGCACGCCTCCGGCCCGCCCACCAGCCCGCGCCGTCACGTGCCGCGGTCGCAGGGCGGGGACCTCTCAGAGGTTCCCTGGCCACGCGGTGGTAGCGCGTCTGCGAACGCCCATTTGTGTATGCGCAGCCTGGATATTTATAACTTCTCTTCAGCCAGTTCCAAGTTATTGATGTCTTAAAGTGACTTTAATCTGCGCCTTCTTTTCTTCAAATGGGCTTTTGATTTCCGGAGTGATATTATACATGGCTGTAAGCTATTGACTGAGCGATTGCTGTTGTGTTCTCAATGTGCTGATGCTGAAAATCTGCGATATAAATAAACTTCCTCTGGTAGAATCATTATAAAGCACAAGCAGCAGAAATTTATGGAAAGAACAGATTAAATGCTTAGACTTAAATTCTTCAGTGTGCTGCTTGCCCTAAACTGCTGTGTCTGGAGTTTGGGCTGCTGATTCAGGTGGAAAAAATCAAACGGACACATCGCTTGTCGGTGCATTTTTACTATGATCTATTGTGTTGCCAAAAGAGAAAGCTCAAAAGCTGCCATTGATAATCCTGGTTAAAACTTGGAGCATAAATTATTAAGACGTGTAGTTTCTTTTCGGAGTGGTTGGGGACTGGAGCGCACAGCACAGTAAAGAAATATAACATCAATATGTGCTTATGCATTGTAATGTGGGACATTTTTATGTCCATAATAAAACATTCCGCCTACAACTATGTTTATGAAAGCAACAGATAGGAAGATCCATAATGCCACTTAATAGAGTTAATCACCTCCCATCGGAACGTTTTAAAAGGCTTTTTATTGCATGTTGAAAAGCTCTGACCATAATTAATACTCTGCACACTGTCAGGTGCCAATCAGAGGGCTAGAGGCTGCAAAGGGAACTTTTTATCACACTCCAGCTAGCAGCTGAGCTCCAGGCTTTTAAATCGGGTCTCTGGCCTCTGGGTTGGACTATGGTCAAACACTGGGATCTGGCTGGGGCTTTGGGTTCGAAATGTTAAGCTCTGGACTCTAGTTGTCAAGTCTGAGTTTGTTCTGGACTCTGGGGCCTAGAGTCTGGAGTGGTTCTAGGCTCTCAACTTCTGGGTCCCTGGGTCCTGAGTAAGGGAGGAGAGTCAGACTTGGTGCTCTGTCAGCTTGGTGGATTTGCCCTGTGTACCCTTCTGGATCTCTCACCATTCCAACCAGTTTCCTACAACAGTGAGGGAAGCTATGGGCATGCCTGTGGCTGACCTGGCCCATGGTCTGCATGTGAGCAACTGGTCCTTAAGAAAACAGCCTGCTACAAGACAGACCCCAGACCCATTGGCCAAGCCCACAGCCAACCAGCAATAGCGGTTTGGTACCTCTCACTCCCCCTTCTTCTTACAAGGAAATGCCTTTATCTCCTTTTTCCCTTATCACACCATCCCTCTGAGTGATCAGAGGCACAGGGAATCTCCCAACCAGTCCAGAAAAGCTTGAAAAGGTGAAGGGTCAGCCAGAAATAATTAAAGAATATAATTGTCCTTTATAAAGTTGATTCAAGCCAGCGACAGTAAGGCAGGCAATGGGGAGCGAGTGCTCTCCACAAGTCTCATAAGCATAGGCTGCAATCCTAAGCAAGGCAATTGCTGAGATGGAGCCTCTGGCAGAGATGACTCTGTGTGTGGAAGCTCTTATTCCCTTTAGAAAGTTGGGCCCATCAGAACTGAGACAATGAATAGAAGTCACTGACAGTGAAGCAGAGTACTATGTCCCAACACAGAATGGACTAGAATCCCAGGGTGGGAGCAGGGCTTGAATGGGTGAGCTCAGAGGCCCACCAGATTTTTTTATGTGATAAAGAAGTCACTGCAATAAGTCTTTGTTCAGTCCGAATCAAAACTAAGCTGACTTCTGCCATCCAACTGGCACACTAGTCACATCATGACCTAAAAGGAAAGTCTCTAATATAACCTTCTCCATCCACACAACCAAGGAGCTCTGGTAGCTCTAATCGGGCTGCTAACCTCAAGGTCGGCAGTTCAAAGCCACCAGCCATTCTGCGAGAGAAAGATGAAGCTTTCTGCTCCCGTAAAGATGTACAGCCTTGGAAACCCTATGCAGAGTCACTATGAGTCAGAACCGACTCCATGGTACTTAACAACAACATCCACACAACCAAAAAAGTGAAAACTGGGCTCACTTTTGAAGTTGAAGTTGCCTTTCCAACTAAGGAGACTTGACCTGAAATGGGCTGAGCGCTGGGCCCTTGGGGTAGCCCTATCTACCACTGCCCTTCCAGAAATGAGCACCCAGGTAGGTCAGGCTTCCCTCCTTTTTTGAAAGTTATACTGTGGCATCACCAGGACAGCATATAAAGGTAATGAGGCATCCAGGTTGGGGAGGAAACTCATTCATTCTGTCCGTCAATGAAAATTCATTGAGCAGTTACTGTGTGCCAGTTTTAGTTTTAGTTTTTTGTTTTAGGCATATGAATGAACATAACAGACAAAAATCCTGTTAACTGAGATTCTGAAGTCAAGTTTTACAAATTGTAACAAAGATTTTATTTGAAAGTGAATCAATTGGTGTAGCAAGGAAACCTGGCACTCAGGAGGAAATATCAAGGACTTATTTTTGAGAAAGACAACAGCCTCTTTTTTTTTTTTTTTTTTTCTTCTTTATTGTGAATTATGTGATAGTTTACATGGGAGAACATTAGTT
>NW_006408534.1:17801978-17803785 GCF_000296735.1 Chrysochloris asiatica | reverse complement strand
TCTGTGGCTATGTCACTGACTCTGGGTCCAAGAGTCCCCAGGTCTTGCCACACTGCTGGCCAACCAGATCTTCACCTGAGTCCACAGGAGTCTATTGAACATTGTAGGGCTAAACTCACCCCCAAGAGTCCCCAGGTCTTGCCACACTGCTGGCCAACCAGGTCTTCACGTGGGTTCACAGAAGTCTATTGAACATTGTAGGGCTTAGCTCACCCCCAAGAGTCCCCAGGACTTGCCACACTGCTGGCCAACCAGGTCTTCACCCGGTTTCACAGAAGTCTATTGAACATTGTAGGGCTTAGCTCACTGCTTCATTGCTATTTTTCCCACACTTCCCCTTAACAGTGACAAGCATGATGAGCGTGGTCACCAATCAGAGCATGTATTCCTTCCCATTGAGTCTTAGTCTTGGAAGGGGGTTTGCACTGAGGGGACCCCACCACTTGCCTTGATGTTTCCTGGGCAAGCAACTTGCTTGTTCTTGCAGTAAAAGTCAGTCTGCCTATGTTGTTTTATATTTTTCCTGTAGGTCTTTCTTTCAAGAAGTATCTTCTGTTCTAGCTGCTCCAGACTGATCTACTCATCCTTTCAAGTGGGAATTTCCCATCTCTGGAGATCTGGATGTGGTTCAGGCTTCCACCTATAGTCTTATGTATTGCAGAGGCTCTGCAGGAAGCCTCCTTCACTGGGCACATTGTTAGCCCCATTTTAGGTATTCCAATCAGTTATAGGCAGAAGACGGACTTACAAGCTTTCTATGGTGATGCTTTTCGCTATTCCTTTCTTTCCCCCTCCAGTGTCTATTTTATAATAGAATGCAAGGAAAACCAAGATTCAAAAGACAGCCAAGCATCTTAACATTATTCCCCCCTTTTCCCCATTCCAACCATGTCTCAATCTCTGTATCCCAGAGCCCTGTTATTCCAAGGTTGTGCATACATCATTATTTACCTCTGTCCCACTTAGCCCATTCAGACCTGCCTAATTATTCTCCCATCTGCTTTGGTCTTTCATTCCCCTCTCCCTTCGTGTATATTGTCCCCCTCCCCAGCACCCAAACTATCCTGTGTCTAATCCCTGACCTGTGCTCCACCTTCCCCTCTCTCCCCTCATCCACCCCCAACATCACAGCAATCAACAAAGAATCTCCACCACCACCCCCCTTTAGTATGGGTTCTTTTTCTTAGTCTTTCAAAGTAGTGGTCCTATGCAGTATTTCTCTTTTTGTAACTGACTAATTTCACTCAACATAATGCCCTCAAGGTTCATCCATGTTATGCGGTGGCTTGCAGCTTCCTTGCTGTTCTTCAAAGTAGCATAGAATTCCATTGTGTGTTTATCCATTCTTCAGTTGATGGGTTTATTGGCTGCCTCCATCTTTTTACTATTGTAAATAGTGCTGCTATGAACATTGGTGTGCATGTGTCTTCTCGTGTTCTGGCTTGTTTTTCTTGTGGGTAAGTTATTTCTATTTTCAACCTTCTGAAGAAGAGCCATATTGCTTTCCAGAGAGGTTGGACCATTTTGCAGTCCCAACAGCAGTACAGGAGTGTCTCAGTCTCGCCACATCCCCGCCAGCATTTGTTGTCCTCTACATTTTTGATCTTTGCTGTTATTGTTGGTGTGAGATGATATCTCATTGTTGTTTTGATTTACATCTCTCTAATGGCTAGTGATCCTGAACATTTCTTCATATGTTTGTTGGCTGCCCGGATCTCTTCCTTGGTGAAGTGTCTGTTCATGTCCTGTGCCCACTTTTTATTTGGGTTATTTGTCTTTTTCTTGTAGAGGTGTTGCAGCTAACTAT
>NW_006408534.1:17790697-17794208 GCF_000296735.1 Chrysochloris asiatica | reverse complement strand
TAAGTCTTCCAACCTTCTAAATATTCCTTTATATGTGGTTCAGAGTTCTGGGACCATTCCCTGAGCCTGCTTGGTCCTGTATTCTGTGTTGTTGCCAGGAGAGCTCATCACTGCACTTCCACCTGATCTGCCATCTTGTTTGTCAATTCAACAATCTCTTTTTATAAGATTCTTTGAAGAAATTTGTTGGGGGAAAGGAGGATAATAGGTTCTGGTAAGTTGTCATTTACTCAAAAGTGGTTCCTTTTACAAAAGGTAGGGGTGTGAGCTATGTGTCCTTTTTTCGTCTTTAATAGGTATAAGGTTTCACTATGGGGAAGTTTCAAGAGAATGTGGTTTTGGAAAGCCCCAGTTCAGTTAGGTTTATCCAGTTGGAAGCACCTAGGACTAGTCTAATTGGTTATGGTCGATTCTGGTTGATACTCCCTACCCTCATGGTGCTAGCAGTCTAGCTTACCCCAAAGCCTCCTGAGTGGTTATAGATAGCTTCTTCCTCCTCGATGTGGCAACTTGAGAAAAAAGAAATTGAATATGACTTTTCTAGGGTTTTCCAAGACTAACTGAACCAGGGGAATTCTTCAGAGACATATGCTAGCCCCCCTAGGGGAGCTGCCTCCGCCCTAGGCACCAGTCATGGGAGTGTACCCAGCTCAAGAAGGGCACCCTGCTGAGCAGTGAGCCATCAGGAGCAGAGTGGCAGGGCTCAGTTCTTTCTGTCCTTCCCAGGGAGCAGGGTCAGGGGGCAGTGGATTGCAGAACTTGCTCATCCTTGAGAGAGAAAAGCAGGGGCATCCTGAAGTTATTAAAACCATGTTTGTTTAAGCAGGAAAAGGTCTGGAGAAGGGATGTGCAAATTGGCAATGGACCTACAATTAGCATCCATTGGGAAACGGGCAGGAGTGGGATTTGAGAGTGGAAGAAAGGAGACCAATCTCTGATCTTGCCAAGTTTTCTACTGAAAACCAGTATCTCTACTGAATTAATGGAGCTGTGCTGTAGGACTGGCCAGGCAGGTAACAACGTGGAACACCCTGTCTGAGCAGGGTCAAGTGTCCAGACACACGCCAGCCCATCCAGACCAAGGCAGAGCTAAATGCAGGCCCAGCTGGTCCCTTGGCAAGTAGAGCTGTTCTCCGAGCAGCTCTTGGGCACCCGGTAGATGTCAGACACCCTCCTTTCTCTACCCACAGTCCTCGTGGCCTTAGAATGCCCACCAGGCAGCTGCTTCAGATCCCCGTAGACCTGAGCCAGAAGGGGAGGGACTTGGGGTGGGCAGAGCTGGGCTCAGAGAGCTGTTCCCTGGGGGACTCCTGGAATGAGTTTGCTAATAGAAATGTCTGTTCTGGGAGGTCGTGATACCACCTGTCATTAACCTGGGCACCCTGCCCAGGGTTCTCACCAAGAAACCGTAGGCGGTTGCTTGCAGGCGGTGAGTGATTTGCAAGGACCACAAGAATATTTGCATAAACATATGTATGGAAGCGCGTATTTATTTGCATTCATCTGCATAAATTGCTGGCTCCTCGAGCTGTCATTACTTAATTTTATTTTATTTCTTAAGTAAGTTGCTTTGCTCGCTGAGCGCAGATCTGGGCACTTTGGGAGTGAGAACAAAAAGCAAAAATAACAAAAGCTCTGCAGCATAAGCCCAGTGGCTCTCAAACTTTGCTGCACATTAGAATTCCCAGGGGAACATTTAGAAATTCTGGTGTCTAGCTCACACCCCACGAGTCCTAATGGGGGGTTGTAGAATAAGCACTGGACTGCAAGGTCAGTTTGAAACTCAAGGTCAGCGGTTCAAACTCACCAGCCATTCCTCGAAAACCTGATACAGGATTGCTATGAGTCAGAACCAAGTCCATGGCATTTAACAACTACAACAACAGACCATAGCCTGGGCAGGAACTGGGGCATCAGTATTTTTGTTAAAGCTCCCAGGTGAGTTCTTAACCATACACAGCCGGTGTTGAGAATCAGTTTATGAGACAGGGCAGCCTCATGTTAGACCAAACCAGCCCCAGTCACCTACTGGGTACACTAGGCTCTGCACCTCACTTCTCTGAGGCTTCATAGAAACAGCTCAGAAAAACTAACCTGTTACCATTGGAGCTGATTCCACTTCATGGTGACCCCATGTACTGCAGTGTAGATTTGCTTCATACATTTTTTTTTTTTTTAAGTAAATGTTTTATTGTGTATTGTATGATAGTTTACATGGGGGAACATTAGTTTTTCATTCATTCTATCTTACATCGTTTCATTGCCATAGTTACCATCCCATCCATGCATCATCACCCAACCAAACGGTATACCCTGCAAGCCTGCCCCCCCCACCCATGGTCCTCAGCACACAGCCCCTTTCCCTCTCTGGATCCCAGGTCCCCAGCCACCATCTCTTCACATCATCCTCTCTGTCTCCATCTCAGGCTTCACTGCTTCTCTGGGTGGGGTCCCGCTCTCCGCTCTTCTCCATTGATGGTCCCAGGGCCCTCCGCTCCTAGACTGAAAGGTTAGACTCTCCCCTCCTTGCTATAAAATATCCACCTTTACATTTCCAGACCTCACAATCAGTCCTGGTAACAATAATTCACCATTGCATCACAAGAGACCCATCTGCATTTCTTTTCATCAGCCCTTCCGAGATAGGTTGAATACTACTCACTGAAGACTCCACCATCCTCCCTGCCCTGTGGATCTAGGTTCCCTCTTGAAAGCTTATAAGCCAGTCACTTCTTACCATTGTATCCCTCCCCCTATTTGGGGTAGCCAATGTTCAAATTGCCCATCCCTATCTACTCTTTGTGCGGAGGGGGTGGGAATAAATCTTGGAGTAGGGATTTGTTTCCTCTTTTGAGCTACTGCATTTATAGGTGCAGGTCAAGTTTATCAAGTTGTATCAGAAGCCGCTTTTTTTTCCCTCTTCTTTCTTCTTTGGGTTGAGCTATGTACATCCAGTCAGTCATTGAAGCCAGGTCAAGTGGGTATCATCTGTGAGTGTGGGTGTTCTTGAGTCTGTCCGCCCTCTTCTTATCAGCTGGTCGCTTCGCTCTCCACTCTAGTCCTCTGTGGATGTGTCACTGACTCTAAGCCCATGAGTCCCCAGGTCTTGCCTCGCTGCTAGCCAACCAGGTCTCCACCCAGGTTCACAGTAGTCTGCTGAACGATGCCGGGCTTAGTTGCCGGCTCATTGATGTTCTTCGGTCACCTCTCCTTATGGGTGATGTGTGTGGTCGTCAATCAGAGCGTGTATTTCCATTACGTCTTGGTCTTGGAAGAGGATTTGCACTGAGAGGACCCAACCACTTGCCTTGATGTCTTCTGGGCAAGCAACTTGCTTGGTCTTGTGGAAACAGTCAGACTGCCTTTATTGTTGTGTATTTTTCCTGTAGGTCTTTCTTTCAAGAAGTGTATTCTGGTTTTCTGGCTGCTCCAGGCTGGTCTGCTTGTCCTTTCAAGAGGAAAGTTTCCCATCTCTGAAGGTCTGGATGTGGTTCAGGCTTCCATCTATAGT
>NW_006408534.1:17784615-17787093 GCF_000296735.1 Chrysochloris asiatica | reverse complement strand
CTTCTTATTGCTGGTTTCTAGTTTTATAGCGTTGTGGTCTGAAAAGATGCTCTGTAGCATTTTGATGGCTGTGAATTTATGGAGGCTTGCTTTGTGGCCTAACACATGGTCAATTCTGGAATATGTTCCATGCACACTGGAGAAGAATGTGTATTGTGCCATTGTTGGATAAAATGCTGTGTATATATCTATGAGGTCAAGTTGGTTGATTGTGTTAAGTTTCTTTGTGGCATTGTCGAGTTTCTTTCTGGTTGTTCTATCCCTTTTCGAGAGTGGTGTGTTGAAATCTCCTACTATAATTGTGGATTTATCTATTTCTTTCTTCAATTCCATTAAGGTTTGCTTCATGTATCTTGGTGCTCTTTCATTGGGAGCATATATATTTATTATGTCCTCTTGCTCAATTGACCCTTTGATCATGAGATAGTGTACTTCTTTGTCTCTTATGCTGGTTTTTATCTTAAAGTCTACTTTGTTGGAGATAAGTATCACGACTCCTGATTTTTAATTGCTGGTGTAGGCCTGGTAAAAATTTTTTCCATCCTTTGACTCTTAGTCTGTTTTTGTCTTAGTGTGTAAGGTGCGTCTCTTGGAGGCAGCATATTGATGGATCTTAAAGTTTATTTTATCCATTCTACCACTCTTTTTCTCTTCATTGGTGCATTCAATCCATTGACATTCAATGTAATTATCGATAAGTATGAGTTGATTACTGTCATTATGCTACTTTTTTGGCGGTGTTGTTCATTCTTTGGTTCTGCTTTCCTTCTTGTATTGGGTTTGTGTTTTTTGAGTTGATTCTGGTAGGTTTCCTCCTAGTGTATTTGTTCTGTTTGGGAATTCATTTTCATGATACGTTGTGGGGTGTTAACTTTCTTTGGGTTTACCTTGTAGTCTACTAGCTTTTCTCTGCATTTAGGATACTCCATTGTATCCTGTAATTTACCTGGCAAATCCACCACCTGGGCTTCTGTTACTGTGTTTGTCCCTTCTTTGACATTGATATGTTTATATCCTTCAGTTGATCTCTGGGCTCTCTTGAGTTTGTTGTTGTAGTTTCATTCCATTCTGGACTCTGCTTTCTGTTGGCTGTGTTCCAGATCGTGTTGCCATACTTGTCAATCTCTGTTTGTCATCTGTTCTTGTTGGTTCTCCGTCCCCAGAACTCCCTTTAGGATGTTTTGAAGTGCTGGGTTGGTTTTGATAAAATCCCTCAGATTCTGTTTATCCTGGAATGTTTTGATCACACCATCGTATTTGATTGATAGTTTTGCTGGATAGACGATTCTTGGTTGACAGTTTTTTTTCTTGCAGGACTTTGTATATGTCTCCCCATTGCCTTCTTGACTGCATGATTTGTTCTGAATAGTCGGTGCTTAATCTAATTTGTTTGCCTTTATAAGTTATATTTCTCTTCTCCCTGGCCACTTTTAGTATTCTTTCCTTGTCTTTGGTTTTGGAGAGCTTGATTATTATATGTCTTGGAGACTTCCTTCTTTTGGGGTTTATCCTTCCTGGGGTGCATTGGACTTCTTCAGCGTTTATCTTCTCGTCTTTCAAGATGTTAGGGAAATTTTCCTCCAGAAGCTCTTCAACTATCTCCTCTGTGGACATCTTTGATTCTTCTTGTTCCAGAATGCCAATAATTCTTAAATTATTCCTCTTCGTGTTATCCAGCATGAATCTTAGACTCTCTTTATAGATTGCTGTTCTATCCTGGTAGTATTGAAAGATTTGTCTTCAAGTTTGCTAGTTCTGGTTTCCATCTCTTCTAATCTGCTCCTTTCCCCTTTCAGGCTATTGTCTATTTCTGATATCTTATTATTGATCACCTGGACATCTTTTTGCAGGTGTTGAATTGTTTCCAATGCTGTGTTAATCCTATTAGATTGTTCCTGCAGTACTTCTTTACTTCCTTGTTTTCCTGGACCCCTTTTCAGAGTATTTGAATTTGTTTCCATATCATTCTTTTGAATTCCCTCTAGGGCATATCCAGAAACCGCTCCTCCTCTGTAAAACCTTTATCTGTCTCCAGCTCATTTGCATCTGCTGGTCTCTTCTATTTTTGGACGTGTTTCGATACTGTCAATTGTTGGGCATGATTATTTTTATTTTATTATAATTATTGATATCATCAGGGGATAGGCATCCCTTATTGTCTGTGTGTTGTGTATCAGGTGTAGTTAGGTCTTGTGTACGTGGAGGCTGTGGTGGGGTAGTGGTCATGCACAGTTCAAGGGGGCAGGGCCTTGGGCACACGCGTTTAGGTTGGGCGGGGTGGAGGCTGCTCAGGCGGGTGGGTGGAGTCCTCATCTGATGACATCAGAAAGTTACCGTATTTCTCCTTTTGTGTCCTGGGTAAACTGACTTTCTTGACTACTACACATGCTGAAATTCCATGCTAGGGTAGGGATTTTTTTTTTTTTTTTTTGTCTCTTGTGGCTTTGTTTGTTCAAGATTCCCCTTTACTGGAAGTGC
>NW_006408534.1:17766311-17784460 GCF_000296735.1 Chrysochloris asiatica | reverse complement strand
GGCAAAAGTTCAAAATGCCAGTAACTCCTCAGTAGTGTGAGTTTTTAAAAAAGCGAGTTCAAGAGGTTGAAGCCCTAAGACTTATGACGGTTACAAGGTTGTGGGTCCACTACAGGATGGTTTCCTTCGTGAGAACCCCCTCCCTTGTCCCCAAAGCTCCCCTTACCCGTGTCGTCTGGCCACAGTGGGGAACCAGAAGTCGCTCCATACATTTTTATTGGCTGTAATCTTTACGGAAGCAGATCACCTTTCTTTCACAGTCTCTGGGTGGATTGGAACCACTAAACTCTAGGTTAAGCACAAAGTGTTTGCACCACTCAAGTACCTTTCATTAAACAAGTGTGTGAAGCATCATACTAACTCACAATGGGCATCTAATGAATGATCGTCCTACGGCATCACCTTGACTGCAAACCTGGAGGATATGGAGGCCTGCTAGCCCAGGGAGAGTACACACCCCAAGGCCAAGGTCTATTTGAGGTACACAGTGGTTTCTCCACTTGGCTGTTAACTTCACTGTGGAATGGCCTACAGTAGTGTGTGATTACATAGGCGAGACCGTGTGTCCTGAAGGGAGCTATCGCAGCCCCACTCAGCCTCCTACCCCACAGGGAGATAGCCACGTACTCCACCTGTAGGCTTATCTTATTCTTTCCCTGGTCGGGGCTGCCTGAGTGAAGAAGAAGAATGCTGGAGATCTGAAAAGGCCTAAATACAGACATTCAGTCAGTCATTTTCCAGAGTTCTGCCCCAATGTGGCTTAAGTCACTCCACCTACTGGATGTCTTTTGATCATTTTATTGCTCCCATGCCACTTCCTGCCCACCAGCTACCACAGGCCCTGGATACCCAGCCCTCTGTGCTCTTTCCTGTGCAGTGCCCTCTGCCCAGTCACCCTTCTCAATGGCTGAGGGGCAATCCTGTCTGCCCAGACTGGTCAGTGCCTCTTATCTGTGACACCTCCCCTAGTCCAGTGGCTCTCCATTTATTCCTTCATCACTCCTTCAAACCTTACCTGAAAGGTATTCAGGGCCAGAAGTTATGCCAAGCTTTGGGCTCAGATTCCAGCCTGTGAGTCTAAAATCTTCCTAAACAGTGAGGGTCTTTCTGAGTAGTGATCAAAGTCCATTGCTGCCCACTCCTGAGAACCTGCCAGGGAAAGAACTCTTACCTTCCACCACACTGTGCAGGTGTCCCACATTAATGACGGGGTATCAGATGGAGTCCTGGTGTGGTGCTGTAGGATAAATGCTGGACTGTGTTAACCAGTTCAAACCCACCAACTTCTCCATGGAAACCCTATACAGGGTGGCTATGAGTCGGAACAGATTCAACGACAATTAACAGCACTTCTCAGGGCAGATCCTGAATCCCCTGCTGATGGGGAGGCAGAGAGAGGGACAAACTCACCCTTACCTGCAGATGAAGTTGGGAAGTAGGGAAGTTCTGGAAGGCAGACAGGAACAGATGAGTACTGAGTGGCAGCTTCTCTTGGCAGCCAGCACAGCTGAGTCCACCTTCTGGATCCACCTTCACTGGGACATGTAGGATCACTCCTGGGATTAGTAGATTCTGTTCTTCCCAGCCTGCACTATGGACAGCCTGGTTGCAGCCCTCTGAGGAAGGGTCTTAGCCACTTTCCCAGTCCCTGCCACCTCAGCAAGGTTCTGTGTTGCCATCTTCAGTCCACTCCCCTCACCTCCCTCACCCCACCAAGTGGTCTAGAGACCACCCTCTAGAGTGTGAAGCACCAGGGAACTTAAAAAGAGCTACAGCCCCAGATGGAGGTAGAGATGGCAGAAAGGGCCTGGCCTGCAGGCTGTGACTGGACTCAAGATGGGCCCCTGGCAGTGTGTGTGATGGTGGGTGACCACAGGCCCAGTGGTTAGAAACCCCACATAGTCAAGGTTCTGCTTTTCCATCCCTCAGAATCCAGGAAGGGCTCTAATTTCTAGTCCCTTCTTGTCCAAAGTCATGCTCTCAGCCAGCAAACACCCTCTTGGAGCCCTGACCTGCTGCTGGAGCTTTCTGTGCCCTTAAGCAGCCCACAGTTCACCGAGAACTCCATGAGATTAGCAGAGGGGTACTGCAGGTCCCTGAGGGAGGCATTTGAACCTGTACTCATGACAATGAGTACAAGCTTTCTGGGGGAGGAAGAAGAGGAAACTGGCTGGGCCCAAAAGCATCTCAATGTTTTCCTCCCATCAGAGTTCACATTCTCATTTCCTTCCTCAGAACCACCACACACACACCCTAAATATATGACTGCACAGCCTGTCTAGAAAGTTCAGTAAGCTCAGCAAGGACAGACACCAAATCTGTGGGGTCACTTTGGTGCCCTCCCACCTCACACAGGGCCCAGCCACAGCACGTGCTGTTAGTGTTAGCTGACTCAGAAGCAGGTGTGCCCACCCCGTAGTATGCCTTTAAGCACAGTAGTGAGTGCCCATTGGAGCTAGCCAAGGGGTCAGGTGGACTGTCTGACCCTCAAGGCCTTCATACCCAGAACTTGGGGGCTGCAGCTGTCTGCACAGGCCTGGCCCCACCAACTCAGGACAGCTCCTACTGGGTAATTACTTCCAAAGAGAGTTTGTAAAAACAGTACCTTGGCTTCATTATAGAGTCTAATAGGGTCAGCTTCTCAAGGAAAATATACAAAATAAATACCTGTGGGGAACTGCCCCAGACAGAGTGGGGTAGCATTGAAGCCAGCAGCTCATGAGAGGTCTGGTCTCAGAAAAGTGGCCCAAAAGGTCAAGGAGCACAGGACCATATGCCCACAGGGCTCCCTTCCTGCATTTTGGGATCTCAGACCAAAGTCATGTGGCGTGGCAACAGAGTAGTAGCTGTGGGCTGAGTGTCAGCAGCTGGGCCAGGCTGAGCTCAGAAACACTAAGAATGAAAGGTGGCCATCTCCACCCCTGGAAGCCCACTGTATAACCCACCAGAGACAGAATTCAGCCAATAAAGATCACATAACAAGGAGGAAGGAATGGCATGGGATGGACCAGCCAGGGAGAGCTTTGAGCAGGAGGGGGCCTGAGCTGGAGGATGAGGAGGTGAAGTTGATGGGGAGGAAAAAGAGGAGTCAGCAGAGCCCACCTGTGGATCTGTGGTGCCTCCTGCCCAGAGGCTGGTACACAACATACCAGTGGGCCAGCGTGATGGGCAGGACAGGTGTGAAGGTCCCTGTGCTGGGCACACAGGGTGGTACTGAATGTATCCACCCTTTGTTGGATGAGAGTCTGGTTTCACCCCAGTGGTCACGGTTTTTCCCCAGGACAGGTATGGGCACTTGAAGGCAGACCTACATCCAAGCCTGATGACCTCCAAGGCACAACTCTACTCTTTTCTTTTGTAATTATTAGCATTTAATTTTTTTTCTGATAATGGTTCTGTGGAGTCCTGGGGTGACACTGCAAGATTAGCACTGGACTGCTAACTGCAAGGTTGGAGGTTCAAACTGACTCATGGCAACCCCTTACACAATGAATCTCTGCTCAGTCATGTCATCCCCCTGATTAGTTGGGGCCCTTGTGTAGGCCATTATCATTTACAGGGTTTTCATTGGCTAAGGAGTTCTGGTAGCATAGTGGTTAAGAATCGGGCTGCTAATCTCATGGTCAGCAGTTCAAAACCAGCTGTTCTGCGGGAGAAAGATGAGGCTTTCGCTCCCATGAAGATTTACAGCCTCGGAAATCCTGTGCAGGGTTGCTATGAGTCAGAACAGACTCCACGGCACACAACAACAACAACAATGTTCAGTACATATCCAGGCCTTTCTTCCTAGCACATCTTAGTCTGAAAACTCCACTGAAACCTCTTTAGCATCATAGCAACATGCTAGTCGCCACTGACAGATAGGTGGTGGCTATACATGAGGGGCATTAGCCAGGAATTGAACCTGGGTTTCCTGCATGAAAGACAAGAACTTTACTACTGAGCTACCAATGTCCCAGAACAAAACAACAGTGGAATGAAACACAGGTGGCACAGACGGAGAACCAGGGACAGACAGCCACCCAGAGATGACTACCTCTGGAAGATGGTAGAGGGCATGAGTTGGGCAGACAGGGTGTCCAGCCACCCCCACAGGTGCATACTCATTCACTGCTCCCCTTTCTCCTCACCCCAGCAAAAAACCCTAACCAAACCCATGGCTGTGGAGTCGATTCCAAGTCATGGCTACCTCATGTGCTTTAAAATTGACCTGTGCTCCGTTGTGTTCTTAGCTGCAACCTTACGGAAGTAGAAGCTTTGCTTCTGTGATGCTGCTGGGTGAGTTCAAACCACCAGCTTTTCTGCTTAGTAACCAAGAGCAAACTGTGTGTGCCACCCAGGAACCTCTCTCCTAAGCCCCAAGTACTAGAAATTCTCCCGAAACCAGAATCACAGTGTGTTTTCAGCTGCCATTAGCCCCTGGCATCTGGAGTTTACATTTGAATTTCCTCTTTACCTGGGTAAGTGAACTGATTGTGTTCCCAGCTCCGGTTCACTAATTCTTGCAAATCCTTTAAAACTATTGATTTATTTGCTGGGGCTGTGTTTCTTGGAATTCTTGGGAAATAATGGCTTTTGCTAGAGAAGGAGAGGAAGCTATGTTTTGCCTCTCTCTCTGCTTTTCCCTGACTGCCTCCATTCCTCCCTCTCTACCTTCCTGTCTTTCCAGGGGTAGGCCACTGACTTTCCCAAAGCCCTGGCCACCCAGACCTCTGAGGAATGAAGCTTCCAAGAAGAATGCAACAAAGCGAGGTTTTGTGGGATATACCTATTGCCATCGAGTTGATTCCAACTCATAGCGACCCTAGATAGGGTTTCAGAAACTGTAAATCTTTACAGGAGTCACATCTTTCTCCCGTGGAACAGCTGGCAGGGTTGAACTGCTGACCTTACAGTTAACAGTCCAGTGCTTACCCTATGGCACCACCAGTTCTTAGCCGGTCCCTCTGCACTCCATTGCCTTAGGGGCAAGGCCTGGGACCCATGAGTTTGAGGACACTTACTGAGGAAGGGAAGAGAGGCAGGCAACCAGCAACTACACCCCAAGTCCAACCCTAAGGTGGGCAACACTGGGGCACTATATTTAGTAGTCAGGATTCCAGAGAAACACAGTCAATAGGAGATTAGACAGAAAGACATTTTATATATATGTATATCTGGTAACGTAGTGGTTACGAATCGGGCTGCTAACCTCAGGGTCAGCAGTTCGAAACTACCAGTTGTACCACTGGAGAAAGATGAGGCTTTCTGCTCCCATAAAGATTTATAGCCTCAGAAACCCTGTACATGGTCCCTATGAGTTGGAACAGACTCCATGGCACATAACAACAATATATATATACAGTCATGCATCACAGAACGTCTGTGTTAGGTCAAAATCCAACTGCCCCATAAGGTTATACTAGAGATCAAAAATCCCCATCAGGGAACAGGACATAGTACAGTACATGTAACAGCTTCCCACACACAACATGAGTATCTCATGCCTCTGATATATAAAGTGATTATACTGCAGATATATCATGATACAGTACATATTTGTCATTAAGTAATGTGCAGTCGATTCCCACCCACTGCAACCCTGTATAGGGTTTCCGAGGAACGGCCAGTGTGTTTGAACTGCCTACCTTGTGGTTTGCAGTCCAGTGCCACACCAGGATGTCTTTATAACCCACTGCCATCAAGTGGAGTCCGGCTCTGGTGTTGTTACGTGCCATCGAGTTGGTTCCGACTCATCGTAACCCTGCATAGAGTTTCCAAGGAGTGGTTGGTGAGTTTCAGTTGCCGACATTATGGTTTAAACAGACCTCATGGTCCAGTGCTTTATCACACAGTGCTACACCAGGACAGCAACCCTATATAGGGTTTCCAAGACTGTAAGGGAGCAGATAGCCTCGTCTTTCTCTGGCAGAGAGGCTGGTGAGTTTGAACCAGCAACCTTGTGGTTAGCAGTCCAGTGCATATCCCACAGTGCCAGCAGGGCTCCTTGATAATCATAATAAGTGCCTTGTTACTGACTTTTGTACATACTGTGCTTTACTTTCTATTTTAAAAGTGTAACAGTGTAAGCTTGAATAAGTAGGCAGCAGTAGCAGCCAAGCTCGTGTGTAGTGCATCTCTTGAGTGTTACAATGTTATCTCTGTTTAATTTTCTTTTGAAAATATTACCATGAAGTGCATCATGGTTCCCAAACGCAGCAAAACCAGTGCTAGTGAGAGAGCCACAGCAAGAGGCAAAGGACAAGTATCGATTTGGAAATGAAATAAAAGGTTATTCAACAATGTTGTCAGGTGCCATCGACTCAGAACTGACTTATAGCGACCCCATGCACAGCAGAACGAAACAATGTCCGATCCTGGGCCAACCTCACTACTGCTGCCACACTTGACACCATCAATGATGCCACCTGGCCAATCCATCTTGTTAGGGGTCTTCTTCTTTTGCTGTGACCCTCCACCTTACCCAGCATGACATCCTTCTCCAGCGACTGTTCCCTCCGGACAATATGTCCAAAGTATGAGAGACGAAGCTTAGCCATCTTGGCCTCCAAGGAGCACTCTGGCTGCACTTCTTCCAAAACAGATCTATTGGTTCTTTTTGCAGTCCATCGCACCTTTAGTATTCTCCTCCAACACCACAACTCAAAGGCATCAATTCTTTTACAATCTTCCTTATTCACTGTCCAGCTTTCATATCCATATGAGGTTATTGAAAATACCATGGCTTGGGTCAGGTGCACCTTAGTCCTCAAGCTGACTGCTCTGCTCTTCAACACTTCAAAAAGTTCCTGTGCAGCAGATTTGCCCAATGCAATACGTCATCTGATCTCTTGACTGCTGCTTCTGTGAGTGTTGATAGTTGATCCAAGAATTAAGTCCTCGACAATTTCAATCTTTTCTCCATTGATAAAAATGTTGTTTATTGGTCCAGTGGTGAGGATTTTTGTTTTCTTGACATTGAGATGCAATCCATACCGAAGGCTGTGCTCTTTGATCTTCATCAGTAAATGTTTCAAGTCCTCTTCACTTTCCGCAAGCAAGGTTGTGTCATCTGCGTATCGCAGGTTGTTAATGAGTCTTCTTCCAATCCTGACGCCACGTTTTTCTTCATAGAACCCAGCTTCTCGTATTATTTGCTCAGAGTACAGGTTGAATAAGTATGGTGAAAGAACACAACCCTGTTGCACACGTTTCCCAATTTTAAAACATTCAGTGTTCCCATGCTCTGTTCAAACAACTGCTTCTTATTCAGCAATAGGAAGGTGGAAAATCAGTGAGTGGTATGGCTCATGGTTGAGGTATGTCTCACTCAACAATCACAACAATCCTGAAAAACAGAAAGAAAAATTATCCAAACTGTTCAAGGATCAGCACTATTGAAAGCTACAAGGCTAAAGAAAATGTAAGTGAGGCCTATAGCCAACATATAGAAATTGCTAATGAGATGGATTGAGGACCAAGTGAGTCCCTCTCAGCACTTTGGCTGTCACTGTTAAGGCACGGAGCTTGCGCGAGATTCTCGAAGAAAAAACAGGGCCAGACTATGCAATGGTGTTCACACAACGTCCAAATGACATAACGTCCTATTTCACAGAAAGTATTGTAGATGAGAAGTGATATATGGCTGTTTACATATGAGAGACAAAGACTTATTTAAGGAATTGGGTTGTGTAATTGTGGGACTGGCAAGTCTAAAATCCATAGGTCAGGTGACAGGCTGGAAGCACAGACGTCGTGAGTCCAGAATTGGTATGTCAAACAGCAGGCCAAGACTCCAGCAGGATGTCTGTATTACAGTCTTAAAGCAAAACCCTTCTCACTCAGAAACTCTTGTTTTTGCTTTTAAGACATTCAACTGATTGGCATTCAACCGCATTATGGAAGGTAATCTGCTTTACTTAGAGTCCACTGATTTAAATGTTAATCCCATCAACAAAATACCTTCAGAGCAACATATTAACATTTGGCCAAACTACTGGTCACCTTAGCCTAGCCAAATTAGCACATACAGTGAACCATCACAGACACCAAGGACAGGGAAAGTGCCCGTCACTCTGCATGGATTCTTGCTTCCCTAGAAGAAGACAAAGCCCCTCCAACCCTCCTTCAGGCCCACTGCAGCACTCCAGGGTCTCCCTAGCTCCAGACATTTGCTCTCCAATCCATCCCACCTTCTGTGCCCCAGGTCACCTGGGTAGTGTTTCTGAATATTTTCTCCCAGGTATAAAATCTATGTAAATTCCTTAACACAGCTTAGAGTGTCTTTGGTAAGGTGTCGCTGATCTATACCCCAGCCTCATCTCCTGCCCCACCTCCTACACTGAAGCCTTACTCACCTGGTGACCATCCTGGAGTATGTTGCTGGTGACCCAGGGCTTTTAGCACAGGCAGACCGCTGATGACAAAGGAAAGAAAAATGCCCTCCTCTCTATGCTTAACAGCTCTACTCACCTCCAAAGTCCATGCTGAGTCCCCCACTGCCAGGGAGCCAACACTGAGCATCAGCAGGACAGGACCCCCACACTCCTGCACAACCCCAGCCTCTGTGCATGCTCTGCCATGAGAAGCAATTGCCATGCTGTGTGTATCCCAGGGATACATCCATGTGTCTGTGACAGTCAGGGTCCTGGGATCCCAGCCCAGATATAGCTCTGCCAGAGTGAAACAGGAAAGGCATTTGTTTGAAGTGGAAACAAAGGGAGAAAAGCACAGCCAGCTCTGTCCCAGGGACTGTGTGCCAGGGACCCTGCCACTGACACCACCTCCTCACTATACTTGCCCCTGAGCCGCCAGCTCCATACAACAGCATGTCCCCCATACAGCTTTGCTAACTTCCTCTGCACTCCCTGAAGATTCAAAGTCCCAGGGCAGGAGCCTCTGACTAGTCCATTCCAGGTTTCACAATTAGAAGCAGGGCCTCAGCTCCCTCAGTCGCAGCTACGAATCTCCTTACTAGGAAGGGGGCTCCATTCCAGCATCACCTCCCCACCAGACTGTGAGCTTCTTGAAGATGGAAATTAGTTTCGTTTTCAGAGTCCAGGGCCTGCACACGGTTTTGTTTTGTTTGTTTTTAAAGTTGCCATCGAGCTGACCACTCTTCATAGGTGACCCCCTGTGTGTCAGAGTAGAACTGTGCTCTGTAGGGTTTTTGGGGACTTGTTTTTCAGATCTAGATTGACACGGTGGAGTGGAACCTCTAACCTTTTGGCTAGCAACTCAGCCCGTTAACCATTTGCACTATCCAGGTATTCTACCCACTACCATCTAGACAATTCCAACTTGTAGTGATTCACCATGGAGTTTCCAAGACTGTAAATCCATGTAGGAGCAGACAGCCTCAGCCTTCTCCTGAGGAGTGTGTCTGGGTTTGAAGTCCCAACCCTGTGATTAGAAGACCAGCACCTAACCCACAGTGCCACTAGGGCTCCTTGGCACATAGTAAGTCCCAGTAAATGTGTATCAAGATGAGCTGGAAATTTAAGGATAATGCCTCATCTCATGAGTGCCCATTTCCCAAACTCTCCCTGGATCCCCCCAGGCAGGAATGACAGCCTACCTTTCAAGGAAAAGATGCAGCGTCTGGAAGTAAATATGTTGTGGGCAGAGCTCAGCTTCTTGGGAGGCATAGCGTGTTCTGTGAGCCCAGAAAGAGACATGAGGAATTACTGTGATTAGTTCATGAGTCCCACCCATCCTGGGCACCAGATGCAGCTCCATCACTGGGGCCAGACACAAAGTGCATCCTCCCCTGCTACTGAGGACCAAGGTCCCTTACCCTGGAGGGGACACTTACCTCCTTCCACTGAGACTCTTGGGGTTGACTTTAAATTGCTCAGCTGGGAAGACTTGTCAGCTTGTATCTGTTCCACGTGGTGTCTTATCCTTTAGCAGGCTAGCTCAGTTTGTTCATATGTGGCAGGAGTCTCAAGAGCATGAGGCCCTGGCTGCTCCCTGGCCTCCCACCTGACCTTTCAGGTGGAGTCCCACAATGCTCTTCAGGAACTGACTGGACTCGCCTGGTACTCAATTCACTGCACATCTACCCCTCCCAAGCCCTGGCCTTCTCCCAAGCTCTCTCAACCTTGATCGCTGTGACAGGCTTCATCCTCCCCGCCTCAGAGTATTCCATCACCCCTGTCTCGATCCTCAGAGCAGAGCATGGAACTCACATGGAAACTTCTTTACTGGGGGCTGGAAGGACTACTGCTGCTAATGTCTAATCCAGTCAAAGCACTTCCTTCTGGCTGTGCAGCCTCAGGGTTTGCCCCATAGAACCCGATCCATCTCCAAGCCCCACAGTGAGTCTGATACTGAGGTTCCGAACCTCTGTCCCCTGCCTTCCCAAACTAGGAGATGCTCCCTTTAACTCTGACCAGACTCTGACTGTGGCCTGTTGTTGGCAGCCTGTGTTTGGGCAGCTGGGAGCCTGGAACATTGAGAGGACAGCTCATCTCTGGTCCTGTGTGTTAAAGCCTCTGCCTGAAGCATTGAGGAGAGCTCCAGGCCACACTGGTGCTTAGCTGAGGCGCTCCTTCAAATCCATTGGAGATGACCAGAAAAAATAAGTTCCTCCTCATGGAGGCGCCAGATAATGGATGTAGCAATGCTTTAGCAACTGTAGAGTGCTGTGCAAATTGTGGGATTGTCTCTGTTGTTTTATTGTTGTTAAGTGCCGTCTAGTTGATTCAGATGTGTAGTGACCCTGTGTAGGGTTTCCGAGGAGCAGATGCTGAGATTGAACTGCCAACCTTGTGGTTCAAATTGGCCTTGCCGTCCAGTGCTTATCCTAGAGCGCCACACCAGGATATAGCTTCACTAGTGCTTCTTCTATGGTCTACTCTTCTGTATTCTCCATTAGAAGAGGCTTGACTTTTGAATATTCTCTCTCCCCATTTTCACACAACTGTGTTATTTCAAATGATTTTGATGGCGAAGGTTGTTCTTGCCACACATCTGCATGAATTCCAATTTTCCTGAATAGCAATCAGAAAGAAACTATGTAAAACATGGTGCCAAGTGCTCAAAGGACCAGTGAACCAAGCCCTCAGGAGATGACAGCCTAGAGAGAAAACAGATACTCCTCTGGAATAGGCAGTTAGGGATCAGTTCTGCAATTGATACTCCAGCAAAGTCTCCTGCGACCACAGAGAGTTGAAAGTTTTCTCCAGCTGGGGAACTCAGTAAGAATTCTTAAAGAGCCTGGGATATACACTGAGGTGTGAGGGATGGACAGAAATAAGTGTGGGGAAGACCTGGCCAAAAGGGCAGAAAGAGAAACAACCAATGTGAGGAAACATGTAGAGCCAGCTGAGGAGTGAGGATGGAAATCGAAGGTCAGAGCAGGTAGTGGAAAGCTCTGAGAGCCAATCATGAGACTTTGGGAAGACAGCTAGGCATTGCTGGGCTCCATAGGTCATTAGATGAGCTGAGAGGCTAAAAGACTTACACAAGGTCTCAGTGGAAGGGAAGCCAGCCTGCTGGGTTCTACGATTGGATCTAAGTCTTCTTAGACCCAGTGCTACCCCAAGCCTGGGCTTACAGTTACTGACAGAGCCCAGGCCTTAATTCCAGGGAAAGAGGGGGGACATTTCTGTCACTTTCATGAAGGTTTCAAATGTGTTTTAGGGAGAAAAATCTAACGCATTTTATATCATCTTAAAAGGCTCTGTCAGACTGCAAAGTCGTTTGAGCTTCAAGGTTGGTGGTTCAAGCTCACCCGCTGCTCCTTGGGAACCCTATACAGGGTCCTTATGGGTCGGAATCGACTTGATAGCACTTAACAACAAAGAAGGCTCTGTAAAACGTTGGGTTTAACATGAGTTGAAATCAACTCTACAACAACAGGTTTTGGTTTACAAAGGGTTAAGAAATTTCCAACTGGAAGGAAATCTGTGTTCCAGCAAACACATAGCAAGCAACCCCCTTGTGTGCAGGTCCAGGCTGTAAGGACAGAGAGGAACAATGGTGCCATTTTCACTGCTAAAGAACTAGGCCTTGTCACCCAGTGTTGGACAGCTTAGAACACACAAACTGGGGTGGAGGGTGGGGCCTACTCCTAGAGCTTTGGGTCCTTTCAGATAAATGGCAAGACTTTCCACTTGGACAACAACAGAACAAAACTTTTATGTTTGAGGTTTTTAAAACCTTCAGTTCAGATTAGAAATCGGAGTCATTCACATTTCCATCTTTAAAAGGACTCAGTTTCCTGGTGTGCAGACTCAGGCACCATAGTCCCTCAGAGGGAATGGGCAGGTTGCTGTGACCCCACTTCTCAGGCTCAGACTGAGCTGGAACCTGGCTGGCCCTCAAGGTCAATTCTGCACCCAATTCTTCTTTAGAGAAGGAGGGGAAGCCTACATCCGATCAGGGTGGGTGAGTGAGGGATGAGGCCTGTGCTCCACAGCATGCACAGAGAAGCAGTGTGGGAAGGCACTGTGTGAGGAAAGCCTCCATTTGTCCCCACTGTGTCTGCATACACCAGGGGCCTGGGCTCCCAGGAGAATTATACTCCATGCATGCATGACTTAGTCTCGCTGGGCTTTCTCAGTATATTTCACAACTGCTCTGAGTTTATAATTTTTTCAGGTCCTTTATCAAATATGTGTCATAAATACCAATAGAATCAGGACCATTTGTCACCTAACTACGTTCTTACTTGAGCTCTGAAAAAAAAAAAAAATTATTTCGTTGCAGAACCTTTCTCAGGGCTCTGATTTAATGGACTTCTCTGCAACAAAGCCACTGAAATTCTTTGCCTTTTAATATTTGACATCTCTTCCTCTTTATTACCATCTCAGACAGCCCTTCTAGTCCAGCTGGAACGAGCCCATTAGTCTCTGACAAATAACTTGTGTCGTTTGGTGAAAAATATGCAGAAGTTTGGCTGCAACTTCATCTTCAGTCTTAGCTGTGTTTGGGGCCTCATATGCCTCTAAGCAAAGCATCCATTCTCCAGGCAGACCCTCCCAAGCATCCTCTTCTCCACTGATGCCATTTGCTGCTGGGCCCACAGAGCCAGTTTTCCATAATCCACCAATAATAGGACTTGGAGTAGAGATGTCAATGACTGAGTATTATGAGGCAGTAGTGGTTCAGGGGTAGAATTCCTGTCTTCCATGTGGGAGACTCAGGTTCGATTCCCAGCCAGTGTACAACATGTACAGTCACCACAGGTCTTCAGTGGAGGCCTGCATGTTGCTGTGATGCTGAACAGATTTCAGTTGACCTTCCAGACTAAGGCAGACCAGGAAGAAAGGTCTGGTCATCTACTTTTGAAAATCAGTCAGTGAAAATCCTGTGGCTCACAACAGTCCAATTCACAGCCATTCATGGGGACGTTGCAAGACCAGGCAGAATTTCGTTCTATTGTGCCTGACGTCATCATGAGTCCGGGTCTGACTTGCCAACACCTAACGCAGCATGACTGAGTGTTAGGAATTAGCCTCAAACTGAATCACAAAGAGAAACTGACACAGAGCAAGTTCTCGGTGAACTGGAATCCATCATTTATTCATTGCCTTCTATGTGAGTTGGTTCTTTCTGCTTAACTAACTTCTCTAAAATTCAGCTGTTTCAAACAACAGCCCCTTATTTCGATTGTGATTCTGGGCTTGGCAATCTGGGTCAGGCTTGGCTGGGGATAGCTGGGGTTGGCTCGTCTAAATGCCTCAACTGGGACTCCTTGTGTCTTTTGCATGTGGTCACTCCTCCACCACCAGACTAACCCAGGCTTGTAAATAAAGTGGCAGTGGTAGGGGTCTTAAGAGCACAAACAAAAATGAGTAAAGCTTCTTGAGGTCAGGGCTGTGGCTCCCAGCTCACAGAGGTCATTTCCATTACGTTCGATGGCCCAAAGCGAGTCATAAGACTAGCCAAAATTCAAGGGCTGAAATGGTTTTTATCCCTTGGTAGAAGGAGCTGCAAAGAATTTTTGCAAACGACCGCATCTGCAATGGAGTCCTGGTGTGGCACTGCAGGATAAGCACTGGATTTCTAACCAAAAGATTGCCTGTTCAAACCCACCAGCTGCTCCTTGGAAACCCTGTACAGGGTCACTATGAGTTGGAACTGACTCAACCACACTTAACAACAACAAACACTTGCTACGTGTTAAAGATAAAAGTATGAATAAAATGCAGTCTGGTGCAAAAAGCAGACATGTAAATAAATAACTACGAAGTAAGCAGGGGATGTAGAGGGTGACTGAGGGCAGGGGGATGAGGGAAGAAACAGAGACTAGCAGGCCCAGGTCAAGATAACACCGTATCTGTTAATGAAGGATAAATAGGAATTAGCCAGGGGAAGAAAGGGAAGAGAAAGGTCCTAGCAGAAGGGACAGAGAGCAGAGGGACAGAGAGATGAGTAGAGGCTTAAAGGGTGAGACTTGGTTGAAGAGTAAAGTACCTGCTTGGACTTGGTGTGGGGATGAGGAGGAGTCAGGCCCAGGCCTAGAAAAGGGGGGTTGGCTCCTAGGAGTGTACTTTCTGACAGGTGGTCCTGAGCAGGGTGGGGTTTTCCACTAAGGGGCCAGGCTGAGGGCACAGGGCAGTCACCTGTGGGCAAGGTGAGAGCCTGGGGCTCCTGCAGATGCAAGTGGGACAACCTAACTCAGATTGACCAACTTTTCACCCAGCAGTCCCTATTGAGCCTTTCTGCCCGGGAACAGCCATCCCCCGAATTCTGCACCTGCCATGAGCAGCCTCCATGCAGGGTGTTGGGTTGCTTCTGGGAGTCCACACAGGAGGCTCAGCCTGGACCATCACCCTGGGGTTGGCAGACATCCCATGCCTGGCTAGATCCCATGCCTGGCTAAAAGCCTTCCCCTGGAACTCAACAGTCCTCCAAACTCCTCAGAGATTAAGGAGGCCCAGCAGAGCTCTCCCTGAAGTCATCCTCTTGTAGATTCTGAATCATGGTGTACACCCTGGTGTTACTCCCCTGCTCCCCTCTAACAACCAGAAACCAACTGCTGTCGTTTATTCAACTCATGGTGACCCCTGTGTGTCAGAGTAGAACTGCACCATAGGGTTTTCAATGGCTGGATTTTTAGAATTAGATTGCCAGACTTTTCTTCTGAGGTGCTTCTAGGTGGACCTGAAGCTCCAATCTTTTGGTTAGTCAAGCACATTATGGTTTTGTACTACCCAGGGACTCCCCTCTACTGTATACTTGGAAATGCCATGGCTCCCAGGCTGGACACAGCCCATATGAGTAAGCACAACCAACTGATCAATGCCTTGAGTGCGTTTGGGCCCTGCTGTGAAAAGGAATCCCCTGGTGAGCACTTTTATAAATTGAAAAAATTCTTCTGAAAGTGAGTAATCCTCCCCAGTGAACAAACTCAGATTTCCACAAAGTGAGACTCACCTCCTTTACAATGGTGACACCTGGCTCTCCATGCATCCTTCAGGTCTGGCCCCTGAATTCCTGGAGCAGCTGGCGAGAGGCAGTCAGGGCTGCTGGGACTGGGGCTGTGGCTATCATCTTGGCCGGGACCTGGTTTCTGAAGTATAAATTGTCAAAAGCATTCAGAATGTTTTAGCTCTAGGAGGAGTGGCGTTTTGTGTCCAGTTGTTCCCTGACCCCTGAGCCAATGGCACCAGTAGGGTTGGTGTCACCCAGTGAAATAACTCAACATGTCACCTCCCCTGTCAAACCAGCCCCACCCCGAGTGTCTCCCCATGGCTCCTCCCCTCTCCCACTGACCAAGGCAGAGACCCTTCATTCCCAAACGTGACGTCACTGCTTGTAGCTCCTCTCCCTGCAGTGCACCAGCCAGTCTGCCACACAGCACAGACACAGATTCTGCAGTCATTTTGGTGTCACTCCTCCAACAGTGTCAGAGAATCCCCTTAGGAACACCACTGCCCTGAGCAATGGTCAACTTGGCAGGCATGTATCACTCACCAAAGCAACACACAGGCCAACACAGCGAGTGTCCCTGAACTCTGTGCTTGAGGGAATTGGGGCCCAGAAAACTGGGGTACCTTGTCCAGGGTCACTCAGCCAACTGGGGGCAAAGCTGACCTAGAACCAGGAGTCTTCATTCTCCCAGCCCAGAACTCTTTCCCCAACACACACCATGTAACTCAGAACACTGACATGCCCCTCCTGGCTGGTGGTGTGAGAGTTGGTGGCTGTTTGGGGAGTAAAGGTGTGTGAGTACAGCAGTGTAGCCTCACTTGCAGACCTCCCCACACCATCTTATCCAGGTTCAGGTAATCTGCAGTGCTGCTGGCTCCCACTGCATCCTCTGCCCTCAACCATGACCCCATCCCCAAGCTAAACTCATCCTCCACCCCATCCTGGATGTCCCAGAACCCTCCCCAGAAACCTGGACAGCGTCTTCATGCCCCCTGGTCTACTTGCCTCTGTCTTAGGACTGTAGCTTCCATTGCCTAATGACAGACTGGGTGTTTCTGGCCCAAGATAATAGGCTGCATTCAGCGGCTTTAACCTAGCGACAGGCAGACCAGGCCAGGCTGGATGAGCCTGGGGAGAAGCATTGGTCATCTGAAGGTCCTGACTTCTGCAAATGAAAGAGAAGATACAAACTAAACAGGGTAGCTGGCAAACTCTTTCCTCCTTCCTTTCTGAGCCTTGGGGTTGTGAGTCTGGCAGAACCTTCCCCCATCTGGAGCCCAAAGGCCTGGGCACTCATCAAAGGTAGGTGCATACCCAGGTGGGCAGACCCCAGAGCCTACTTCTGGGGAGTTGCTGGGGCTCCTAACAATACAAGCCAAGCTCCAGGTGATGACCCAGGAAAAGCTTGCTTCCCAAGATAGTCCCTGTAAGTGTGAAAAGGGAGGAGGGGCTTTCCAGGCCCCCCTGTCTCAGGTTGGGTGTCCCCTGCCCCATGGCTCTGAGTGTCTAACATAAGGGACGCTGTTTTTGCAGGTTTTCTGGTTTTTATTCCGTTGACCCATGTCCAGCCCATCTTACATCACAATGCCATGCTTTACTTGGTATCAGTTACATCAGCACTCATTAGCATTTGGAGGACTTGTTAGGTAGTTTATATACAGGTTTTAATTGTCTGTGATATTCTCTGTTTCCAATTGTGGGTTTGGTTTTTTATTATTATTATTGTATATGGGGTTTTTTGTTTTGTTTTTTTCTTTTTAAATGGTTATTCCTTGAATTATGTAGCCCCTCCCAGTTCCTGCTTGTTTACGCATGGTGTTTGTGACTTCTTTTGATTGTCACTGTTGAGCCAGTCTTGCCAAGAAACAATATCAAGTATTTCCTATTTCTCTACTTCTTGAAAAAAAAAAATTTTTTTTTAATAAATAAAAAGGAAAAAAAAAAAAAAAAAACTCTTAATGGGAACCTGGCCCTGTCTGTCTTCTCTGTTCTGCAGAAATGTTGAAGGAATTGAACCAGCAGCGCAGAGCGAAAGCGTTTACAGACCTGAAAATTGTTGTTGAAGGCAGAGAGTTTGAAGTCCACCAAAATGTTCTAGCTTCCTGCAGCTTGTATTTCAAGGACCTGATTCAAAGGTTTGCCTTCCTTCCAGCTGTGGTCGGGTCTGTTCCTTTGTAGGACGCTTTTGTGTCGCTTTTTCTCCTCCCCTCTCTTGCAGGTTCCTGAAGCGTGACTCCCTGTCACAGAGCCAGTAGCCATCTCACCTTCTCCTCCCCTCCTCCCTGAGTGCCCTTTCACACACAGCCTCAGAGCAGCCACTGCCTCCCATCCTCACACACACAGCTTTTCTGGTCACCAGGGGCTTCTGCCAGCATTAGACTTCAGCCCGTCTCACCCCTAGGAGCCTACATTCTCAGATCCTACAAAAGCCCTTTCTGAGATTAGAAGGACCATAGAATCCATTTACGGGGCCACTGCACACTTCCCCCACTGGGCCAGTGTGGGGTCCCCGGGGCCATCATCACTGCTCTCGATGGTGAACTTAATGCCAGGAAAGCACATCAACCAGACTGCCTCCCACTGAAGCGCATGAGGTTCCCAAAGGGTCACTTGTCCCCAGCCCCAATCAGGAAAAGAGACTTGTAGCCAAGCCTCTTTCACGCTAAGTGTCCTAAGCCGGCATTGGCATTGTCTGAGCACAGACCAGGCGTGTCCTAAACACAAGGTCTCTCTCAGCCTTGGCTCCCCGCCCTCTCTGCACTTTGCCCCTGTCCCTCTTCCCACCC
>NW_006408534.1:17752684-17766211 GCF_000296735.1 Chrysochloris asiatica | reverse complement strand
CCCCCACCCCACCCCCGGCTATATCTACCTAAATGAGTCTTAATGGTGCATGAGCATCTTCCTCACCAACCCCTGCCCCATTATGTTGATTTTAAAAATTTGTCTGCTTCACACCCTTGCAAAGAAGTCAGGGGCCACCTTCTAGCTCCTTAGTGAGGGAGAGCAGCAAAGGGGGCCAGCCCGGGGTAACGCTCATGTTTCTCTCACCCATCAGCAGATTAATGCCGCTGCTCATTTTGCCTTGCAGCCTCTCGGGGCAGACGCGGAGCCTGGACTGTGCTCAGAGTGGGAGGACAGGACCTCTGCTTGCTTCCCAGTGCTCTGTTTGAATTGCCAACTAATCCCAGAGTGACTGTGTTTTGTTTCAGGATGGCACACTGGCTGGCACCTCCTTTCCACCCAGCCTCGCTGGCCTCACTGGTGCAGGAAGGGGCAGTTCTTTGTAACTTTTTGTCTCACGGGCCACTTGGGTCTCCCGCTCCGGTGCTTGGGTTCTCGCTGTATGAACACAGAGCTCTGGGTGGAGGGGCATGGTCAGTGGCTTCTTCAGCCCAAGAAGGTCTTTGTGCTGCCATGCCTGGCAAATTCTGGAGCCAGCATTGACCAGCCCCTGGCTGCTGGATTAAAAATGTGGCCCTTGCTGTGGATGAGCTGGAGAGAACAGGACGTAGGGCAGGACTGGACTGAAGGCTGGCTCTGGGGAAGAGACACACAGTACCATTCAGAGATCTTACATTTACATTGCCCAACACAAGCAAACAACAGACAACACCAGTAGGTAGGATCCCAAAGAGTGTAAGCCAGAAGAGGCAGTGAAGGCTTCTGGGACAGGATGAGAAGAGGGAGGAAGATTCCAGGAGGATAGAGCCAGGCATGAGCAGTAGGGAAGGGTGTGAACTGGGGGAATAGGTAGGCCCTGCCCCCAGAACTGGGACTCAGGTTGGTATGAGGTGTGGGGGCATCAGGAGCAGTGGGGAGGGGAGTGTCCACCTACAGGTGAAGCACAGTAGGATCGCCTCAGGGACCCTAACCGGAGAAAAGGGTGCTTTGACTGAGAGGCAGTGACTGGAAAGGAGAGGACACCCACTCGGGAGCTAGGGGATTGGGTTTTCTACCTGACTGTGCCACCTGCCCTAGGACCCCAGGCAGGTCCCCTCCTCTGTAAAGCAGGATTCTGGTTGAAAGGATATCCATTCTCCTTACAGTTCTGATATCCTGTGGAGGGCAGTGAGGGTTTCCCAAGAACAAGCTGTAACAGGAGCAGGTGACGGTGAGGACTGAGGCACACGACGGTCACAAGGAGGAAGCCAACATAAGGGGAGAGCTAGGAAGGGGGTGGATGTTGAGGGAGGTATTGAATTCAGATTTGGACATGGTGAATGTCCATAGCCTGAGGAACACCCAACAGAGCTGCCTGGTAGACGGCCTATGGATGACCACAAACCAAAGCGGTCAGGGCCTGGAAACAGTCTGAGACCCTCAGTGAACAGGAGGGTCACTCAGGGAAAGAGGGAAGGCCTGAGCAGTATCTGAAGCACCCTGTGGTTGAAAATCCCAATGTTCATTTATAGCTATTTCTGGTGTGGCACTGTAGGAGCAGCACTGGGCTGCTAAGCACAACGTAGTCAGTTCAAAACCACCAGCTGCTCCTTGGAAATGCTATACAAGGTTGTCATGAGTTAGAACTGACTCAGGGTACTCAACAAGTCCTAACCATGGGGTATATACCACCATTTATGCTAATAGCTGCAAGCAAATCCTTCTGCAGGAAGGAAAACAGAATCTTTACTGGAAGATCATTTCCTTTCTGGCCAGGTAAATTTAGAGAGCAGCAATGTCTATCTCATGTCTGTGACCCTGGCGACCTAGAGTATAGTGGTCCAGAGTCATCCTACCTTCCACTAGCGGGGCAGGTGACATGCCCATCATTCCAGCCCTAGCAAGGAGACTATCCCAGCATCCCTACCCTGGCAATGACATTTCCACCAACTCCAGCCCACACTTGGAGCTACAGGAATGGCAGATGAGAAGTCAAGTCATTTACTCATTAGTCCCTAAGTAAAGAGTCCTGGTGTGGCACTGTGGTCTAATGCGCTGGACTGCAAAGTCACTTGAACTGCAAGATTGGCGGTTCAAGCTCATCAGCTGCTCTTCAGAAACCCTGTGGGTTGATGGCACTTAACAACAGATGGCTGTGTGTCCTCAGGGAGTCCTTAGTCTTGGGGGATGGGGAGCTGTAAACAAGAAATTCATCCCAGAGATGGAGATTAGAGGCTCACCGGCATAGTGTCTGTCTCAAGGCAGCAGGAGGAGTGGGGACACTCAGTTTCTTGGAAGAGGTGGCATCTGACAGGGAATTTAAAGGAAGAAAAGGAATCTGCCAGGCAGACGAGGTGAAAGACAAAGGAGAGAAGAAAATGCATGGAGGACTGAGGTATTACAGGGAACTGCAGTATCAAATATGTGTGTGGAAATGGGGAGATGAGACAGGATCCAGGCTCATGGGACTTTGTTTTAAGCCTGGGGGTGGCATGTTCAGATTTGTGTTCAGATTCTCAGAAATGTCAATGAGATTGGGACTGAAACAACTGGCTAAGAGCTTCCCTCTGACTAGTGACCCAGTGTCCCTTCAGCTGAGCTGCCTGTTAACCCCACAGATGGGTCAGGGCAAAGTCTGGCCAGGGCCCAATCTCCAGGTCCAGGCTGCAGGCTGACCACTGCCTTCCCCAGGCATCCTTCCAGCTTCCTTCCCTGATGTTTCTCCATATTGAATGTCAAACTCTTGTCTTCTTCCTCTGACAAGGTCAAGATCTATCCCCCAAGGAGACTTGTAGAGAGGTCTAATGTCATCCTGTAAACCTTCCCACTGGTCCCAGGTAGCAGGTACTAGAACTCTTAGCACCCCCATTTTACAAATGAAGTTTAGGCTCAGTAGCCAGTAAATATGGGATTTGAACTGAGATTTGATGACAAAGCTCCTAAACTCATAATTTGCCAACCCAGAGAAGAACAAAACTGTCATGCTAATTAATGCACAATCTGGAAGAAGGTATGGAGCTACAATGAGTCAGGACTTCAGGCCCTGACTGGTTTGGTTTTCTGATTAGACCTACAAGGGGTCCTGTGGCACCAAGCCCAGGGCCGCCTCTCACCACCAATGAGCAGGACCTAGACCTGCCCTGGGCTTTTTTCTTTGGTCCATGGAGTCCTTCCACTTATCCCATGAACCCATCACACCAGCACACTGGCCAGACCAGCCAGTGGCAGGTGGCACGAAAGAAGAGCGGAGAGCACTCTGCTCTTTAGAGATAGCAGAGATCCTGTGCTCCCTGCCAGCACTTCACACTCCCTATGTGGAAGAAAACATCCAGCTAAGTGGGACAGAGCTGGTGCTGAGACCCTCATCTTGCACAGCTTATTAGATGGACAGACTAGCTCATTTTTCTAAGTTCATTTTCACAAAGCCCTACATTGTCACCCCATCTCCAGCAATGATGGAGGAAGTTGTGGTGAATATGTGTCACAGTATATCTGTGCTCCATAGGGTTTTCAATGGTTGAGATTTTTAGGAGATTCTCTGGCCTTTCTTCCACAGTGCCTCTGAATGAAGTCATTAATTAATGGAGTACATTAATCATTTGCACCTCTCAAAGACTGCATTGGCTAAAAAGGCCTATCTATTGAGTGAAGCTGGGTACTGTGGATGGAAACACCTCAGGTAGAATCTCTAAAGCAGGTGAATCCATCACCCAGTCAGGGCCATCCTGAGTTACACAAGTCCCCAGGTCCCTGTTAGAATCCTGCATGCCCATCTTTGTAACCTGGAGCCGATAATGACATGGTCAAGCTTCTACACATGGGGCAGGATGCTAATCACACTGGAAAGGCCATCCTAAGAACAGGGTTCTAGCCACATGCATCACTTGCCGCATGCCACCACTCCCCACCAAAAAAGTGGCACTGGGTGGGTCTGAACCTCTTACCTTTCAGATAATAGTCAAGCACTCAACCAACATTGCATTATCCAAGGTTCTGGTCAAAGCCACGTTTCTAACTTGCACTGTACACTGAGGCTGGATATGACAATTCTTATCCCAGATAATCAAATGGCTACTGGTGAGATTTCAGATATTCATCTATTTCAGACTCTGATGTCTCAGCACACACATGTATCCAGGCCTGCTGAACAGGAACTGTGTCCCATGCCCTGGGCTCCCCCTGACCCACACGCCTCTCATGGCAGGAGACTCCAGGAATTTCTAATCTTCTGCCAGAACCCTTGGACCTCAGTGTGGACTGGAGATCACCAGCCTGCCACCTCATCCCCACGCTGCTGCCCCCGCAGTGTCAGTTTCATAGACGAACAAGACTAAGTTATTGTTGCCTGGGCTGCCCTGTCCCACCCCCTTCTGAGGCTGCTCCCAGCAGCTCCCAAATCCCTGTATGGGGCTGAGTGGATTGGAGGTTCACACTCCAAGAACCAACTTTAAACAGAGACCAAACTGTCATCTGTGGAGTGGGTTGTTTCCCAGTAGGGACAGGGGCCACTGTTAGGGGAGTCCTACTGAGAGAGGGGTAAGAATTGTCCTATCTAGACTCAGTGTACAATGCAAGTTAGAAACGTGGCTTTGTCCACTAAGAGAGGAAGGAGACCAAAGGAGTCTGCTGTCAGAGGTAGAACACTAGCTCTCTGGACCACCATGCAAATGCCCACATGGCTGTAGGCACACACAAGGTCTCCCTGGGCCCTCCCCTTTTTCCTCCTCCAGATCCTTTTTCCTCCTCCAGATCCTAAACGTGGCTGCCTGGCGGTCTCCATCACTTTCCCAAGTATTCTGCTGCAGCCTCTGAAACAGGTGTTCAGCTCACAGATTCTGGCATGTGATCCCAGGAGCATCCAGCCAATCTGCACACCCTTTGCCCTGCGGTTCCCTCCAGCCTTAGACAGTGCTTCCCCACATAATCCCTGTGATACTTGGTCACACAGGCGCCAGCTTGTCCACAGTATCACTCTCCCTGGCCCTAACTCTGGGCAAGATGGGCAACACTTTGCAAGTGCCACATTGCTGGTCCCACAGTACCATGGGCTTCCCTGTCCTGCCCACCTGCCCCACACCCCTCCCCACAGTGCTTCCAAAGTTCTCAGGGCCAGCCAGGTGTTTGTGCATTTCTCTGTGTGTGTTTGTCCTGAAGTCCCACCTCAGTGCTTCTCGGGTGGACAGGTGGGCAGGCCAGGCCACAGTAATGGGGACCTGGGGAGAACGGGAGCACATCAACCTTGTCACCATCAGTCCTGCCCTGGCTGGACTCCCCGGAGCCTGAAGGGCGTGCAAAGGAGAGGTCAGAAGGCATCATGCAGATATGAAGGCAGGGGCAGCAAAGTGAAGGAGACAGACTCAGAGGGTCAGGACAGGGGTTGATGACCTCTGAGGTGTGGCTGTTCTGAATTTTTGTGAGTCTGAATGATCACCTAATGAACTATGTTTACAGTGGACAGAGCCCCCAAGGAGGGAAATCCATCCCAGTAGCAGTAGGCTAATAAGTCACTTTTAGGGAGGGCTCTGCTCAGACCCTCTATTATGCCAGCACCTCTCTCTCTACACTTTATGGGCCTGCCAGGACTGGGGAGTTAGACTGCCCCATGGGGTCCCTGGCCAGATAAGCCAGTCTGTGGAGAGGACCCATCATAGCACTGTTGGGAAGAGACACTGGGCACTTTTCAACTTAAGCTGTTCTTGACCCGGTAACATTGACATTTTAAAGATCTTGGGGCAGGCCAATGCTTCACCTGATTGACTGTTGCACTTATGGTGGATTTTCAGGTATCATCATATAGAGAAGGGTATTCACCTGCTTACATCACACAAAATCTCCAAGGGGACTTTAACTAAGCCTCATCTAGTTCAGTTGTCTGGTTTTACAGAAGAGGAAGTCAAGGGTTTAGAGGCCAAGGCTGCCAGCCAGTGAGTGGCAGAGCTGGGGACTCCAACCCCTGGCTCCCTGCCCAGTGCTCATTCTCCAACCCATTTGCACAGGAGTCTGCCTTCCCCTATGGCTAGCCAGCCTTGCTTGCCAAATACCTCTAAACTCCGTTGCCAGCCACAGGTGCACCCAAGGGACCAGCCAGCAGACTTGAAGCCCCTGGGTGAAACAGCCACATGGCTGACCCCAGCCCTGGGCAGACCCAGGCTCAGTGAGGGTCTCAGCACTGGTCAGTGCGGCCGAGACCAGGTGGTCAAGCCGTTCACTTCTGAGAAACCTGCTCGTGATTCTTAATGCTCTGGGTATTTTTCCTCCTGGCGTCACTTGTGTATTGGTGTTATTTTTGCTTCATTTTATCTGTTTCGTTTCAGGTCCAGCTTTAGGGCATGGCTGCCCAATCCTTAGGAGCCCTTACAATGGTTTTGTATTTCTGTAGACACCAGATAAAGCATACTTATATATTTGTGTCCCTCCCACTGCTCCCCCCAGTTCACAAGCACGATGTACACTCTACACGCAGGCCACTCTGACCTCTGACCCCGTGTTCCATGTGGCAGAAGGGCCCCGCCCCGGGCCAGGTCCCAGGTCATGGCTGCTGGCTGTCTGTGGCGGAAGTCCTTGGTTGTTCCCCTTCCCCTCCTCCCCAGCTCTAACCATTCTGTCCGTCTATCTTGTCTCGTCCTCAGTTTCAAAGCAATGTCATGAAGGGCTTCCTTTCCATGCCTAAAAGGAAACAATATGAGGGGCTGTAGCGGGTGTCTGGGACTGCGCAGGGAGACCCGAAGAGGTCTCCGGATTGGCTGTGGTTGCAGTCAATTGGGAACCTCAACAGCTCGGGTCAGAACCTCCCGTCTGAGGCTGTGGGCCCTGGGCCCTGGGGCTTGTTGGGTGGAAAGACCCGCACACGCAGTGCGGCACAACCGTATTGTTTCCCTTTGAGGCCAGTCCTGGTCCTCGTCCCCATCCACAGCTCATGCTTTTTGATTTGCATCTTTTTTTGCATGGACATGCCAAGTAGTGATAATTAAGCAGGGTTTTCTGTTCTTTTGGGGCATCTTTGGTCAGACTCTTCTCTTTCAGATCCCGTGTAAGGTCGTTAGGTTCAGGTGTGTCCATTGCCGTGTCCTTTGAGTCCTAAACGAAGGGCGTGACCGAGCTGTGCAGAGAGACCTAGCCATGTGAGGAAGCGGCGCCAGGCCGCGGGAGCCGGCAGGTAAGGACACCCTGGTCTCTGTGCCTAGGTCCGTGCGAGACGGCAGCCGCGAGAAACTGGAGCTGGTCCTGTCGAACCTGCAGGCAGATGTCCTGGAACTGCTGCTGGAGTTTGTCTACACGGGATCCCTGGTCATCGACTCAGCCAACGCCAAGACTCTGCTAGAGGCGGCCAGCAAGTTTCAGTTCCACACCTTCTGCAAAGTCTGCGTGTCCTTTCTGGGTGAGCCCGGAATGCATGTGCAGCTTGGGGTGAGGTGGGTGTGGAGGACAGGAACATAAGATTGGCGAAAATTTGTCAAACTGCAAGGATTATTAGTAGGGGTGATGTCTGTGTGGCTGGATTAAGCAAAGGTTTTGAAAATGATAATTCTGACCACTGCATGCTAGGTATGGTTCGAGGACTCTGCCCCACCTTCCAGTAGACAGAAAGATGTCTCAGTGACCTGGGCCTAGGCCAGCTTTGTGAGCACAAATGGGGCAATGAGGACTGCACATAAGGTTCAAACGTGGAAAGTGCCGAGATTTGGTCTTTCAGCCCTGTTCTCTTCATCCTGAACGTAGCAGCCACAAGCATCAGCTTCCCTTTAACTTGTTGAAGACTTGTGCTGTATCAGATGCCTATATGGTATAGACACCTGAACTGTCACTAAAATACCAAGACCTGACGCTCAGAATGGAACCTGAGTGCCAGGAGCTACTAGCAGGTCTCCAGTTCAGAGACCAGCATGGGTAAGAGTAGGTGAGAAAGAAGGGCAAAAGAACCCATGGCGTGGGACTTGGAGTGCAGACAGAAAGGGAGGACAGCAGTTCAGGTGGAGACAAGTGAGGAGGCTGAGATGAGCAATGGGGAGGTTAAGCAGTCTAAAAGGGTCAGGAATCACAGCTCCAAAATTAGGCTCACAAAAGCCATTTGTCAGACTGTGGTGGCTTACGTGTTGCTGTGATGCTGGAAGCTATGCCACCAGTATTTTAAACATCAACAGGGTCACTCATGGTGGACAGGTTTTAGATGAGCTTCCAGACGAAGGCAGACTAGGAAGAAGGAGAAACAGACTTCTTCTGAATGGTTAGCCCCTGAAAACCTTATGAATAGCCGTGGAACATTGTCAGATATAGTGCCAGAAGATGAAAACGTTCAACTGGGAGGATGGCACTGGACCGGGCAATGTTTTATTCTGTGGTGCATAAGGTTGCTATGAGTCACAACAGACTCAACTCAGGTGAAACTGAGACACATGGGAGATAGTGGGTGGGCATGTAGGGGGGTCCGACTGCTGGCATAGACTCTAAAAGTCTAAGAACTCAGACATACCTATCACAATTATTGCTGTCACTGTTAAGTCTCAGTGGGACCCCAACCTCCAACCCATCAGCAATGCCACAATGAATAAGACAGTGAGGAAGTTCTGAATGGCAGTCTCAGTGTTTCTCTAGGACTTGCAGGAACTGAGGTAAGCCTAGGGAGAGTCAGCGTGAGATGGGGCAGATGGAAACCAAGGAAATGGTTCTAAACCTCAAGAACACCAGAAGGAGGAGAAGGAATATTGGAGATGAGCTTACAAAGACACCGGGTGAAAAAGGCCTTCAGAGAGAATAACAGGCAATAGGCATAGGTGGTTACCCCTTCTAGGGCCCTTTGGTTAGTGACCCTCGCTGTGACCCTCAGAGAAGCAGCTGACAGCCAGCAACTGCCTGGGGGTGCTGGCCATGGCTGAGGCCATGCAGTGCAGCGAGCTCTACCACATGGCAAAGGCCTTCGCGCTGCAGATCTTCCCCGAGGTGGCGGCCCAGGAAGAGATCCTCAGCATCTCCAAGGATGACTTCATCGCTTACGTCTCCAATGACAGCCTCAACACCAAGGCCGAAGAGCTGGTGTATGAGACCGTCATCAAGTGGATCAAAAAGGACCCTTCATCCCGTGCACAGGTAAAAGCCTGTCCCTGTCCTGCCTCTTCTCCAGTCCTGTTTGGGTGCGTAGTGATAGGGATTGAAAGCAGGGATGAAGGCAGGGAGAGGAAGGACTTCATGGTCTGACCAGCAGAGAGAGTCAATGGGTCCTGGGAGAGGGGAGCTGCAACATCTTGGAGGCCCTTGGAGACTGGACAGCTAGCTCTCTGTGGACTCAGAGAGGTGATGGGAGGGATTAGAGATGAGAATCTCCAAAGGAGGTATCAAAGGAGTTTCAAGGGCTGGAATTTTATCCAGAAGGAGAGCCTACACCAACCAAGAAGTATCTGTGTGAGATCCTGCTTTCAGAGCTGTGTAGGTATAGATCAGTAGGAGGACCCCCACTATTCCCTGGCTCCTGAGGGGATGGAGAACACCTGGCCCAAGTGGGAACCAAGCAGGAGGTGGGAAACCACTGCTGATGTGAAGGGGATACGGTTAGTTCCTCCAAGAGGGCAGATGGAGACTCAGAGCCAGAATACAGAGGAGGAAGGCAAGAGGGCAGTTTCCAGGAGGGAACCACTGTTGGCCAAAGGCACTGTCTGGACACCCAGCTCAAAACAGAAGCACCTTGGTTGTAACATGTGAAGAGTGTCAGGAATTAGTCAGCTGCTTGGGAAGTTCTTGGAGAGCCCAGAATTCATCCAGAGACCAACAGATGGCCCAGCCAGGAAAAATGGGGTAAGGAAGGTCAGAGCCCAGAATGAACTGAGGCAGCTGAGAGGCAGACGAGGAAGATTCTTTTGTTGCATTGGGAACAAGAAAAGGAAGAAGGAAGGACGGATGGGCCACGTGCTGGGATCTGTAGGATTGGGGTAATAGAGGTTATGGAGTTAGTATTGCACCCTGACTCAGTCACTGAGTCCGGGAGAATGAGGGTCTCTGATTAACTGGGTGGGGAGGGGCAAGATTTCTTTTCAGAGGAAGTAAATTAGTTTGGGCAAATCATAACAGTCAGAGCTACATTCGGCTGAAATTTAATTGTGAATCTGCAACAAATCTCCAACTCCTACCCAGATAGCTCTCCTGAACTCCAGAGCTATATCTTCAATCACCTACTTGACATCTCTGTGGGAGAAAGATGAGGCTTTCTGTTCCCGTAAAGATTTACAGCCTCAGAAACCCTGGACAGGGTCGCTATGAGTCTGAACCGACTCCACGGCATATAACTACCACTAGGCATCTCTGAACTCCTGGCACGGTGCTGTAGGATCAGCACCAGACTGCGAATCACAAGTTCAGCAGTTCAAATCCACCAATTACTCCTCAAAAACCCTACACAGGGTAGCTGAGTCAGAATCAACTCGACGGCACTTAACAACAACAACTAGACATCTCCAACTGGATACCCGCAAGCCTTTACCTCTTCCTTATTCCTTACTTCAATTCTTCCCATTACCCAAGACAGAAATCAAGATTTTTCCCGCCTTCCATATCCATTTGACCCTACATTTCTGTCAGTTCTAACTCCTTAATCTCTTGTAAATGGACCTACTTTTTTCTCTCCTCATTCTAGACACCCTCATCTCACCAGAATTACTGTCATCACCCCCTAAGTGGTTCTCCATCTTGCTCCCTCCAAATCCATTTTCCACCCTGCAGCTTGAGTGGTCTTTCTGCAGAGCAAATTTGATCATGTAATTTCTGTTTAAAACCACTCATTAGTTCCCTCATCAACGCCACAGGATAAACTACAAAATCCTTAGTGAGCCTGGCATAAGAGGACCCGGTCTCTGCTAACTTCGCCAGACTCATTCCTCCCTACCTAGCCCTCACTTCAACAAAAGTATTTTGTATTCAAAAAGAATATTTGAGTCTGTCAGTGCTTCCAACCAAGGATCCCTGGTGGCTTAGTCGTTAAGCACTCCACTGCTAACAGAAAGGTCAGCGGTTTGAACCTACCAACTGCTCAGAGAAAGAAAGACAAAGCAGTGTGCTCCCATAAAGATTACAACCTTGGAAACCCCATGGGGTAGTTCTACTCTGTCGCATGGGGTTGCTATTTGTCAGAATTGATTCACTAGCAATGGGTAAGGGGAATCCCTTGACAAGGGCAGTGGTACTTCCGTGGCAGGAATCTTGCCTTCTAGGTATGAAATCCAGGTTTAATTCCCAACCAAAGCACTTCAAGCATAACCATTGTTTGTCTGTCAGTGGAGGCTTACATGTCGCTATGATGCTGAAAGATTTTATCAGAGCTTCCAGACTAAGAAGAACTAGGAAGAATGGTCTGGCAATCCCCTTCTGAAACATCAGGCAATAAAAAAGCCCTGTGAGGAAGTGGGGCTGGCGCAGGGCCGCCATGTTGCAGCAGATGATCTTTCCCACAATACCTGCATCTGACAATCCAGCTGTTTGAGCCTTGTATTCTGTCTGATTTGTGTTGCTTAAGAACTGAGAATGGCGGCTAGGGTGGAGGTGTAGTGATGTTTGCCATCAGCAATACCACAGAATACCAGGCAAAGCAGATCCAGGGCAGAGCTCGAAAACTTGGAACCACAGAGATAGGAATGTTTTGAAGGTTTGAGGAACTTGAAGGTGCAGTAAAAAAAATCACGTACTTTTGAATCTGCCGGGCTGGGCTCAGAGGTCTGGAGCCGATATATTGGGTGAGACCAAATGACAAACAGGGGAGCAGAAACACCACGGAAAAACGCCACAGGAACCTTGGAGCAAAGGTGGACTTTGTCAGTTTTGCTTTTTTCTGATTTCCGTGTGTGTGTGTGTGTGTCTGGTCATTAGCGCGCCCCCTGTTTGCCCACCTCCATTCTGGTGACTAGAAGGGGGACCCTGAGCAAGTGGACACCCCCCACCCTCACCACTGGTGGGTTCTTCTGCCACGCATGTGCACAGATACTCTGTCTAAGAGCAGGCCCTGAAGGCTTTTTGCTTGTCTTTTGTTTTTCTAAAACGGGAAAGGGCAGGACAGGGCTGTAGAGAGGGAAAAAGAATTTAAAAACAAAACAGGCGAAAAATTCAATTAAAGCCTGAGGTAAAGCATAACAACCAACATTGGCATCCTGAAATCTCTCAGGCAGCTTTGAAAGCAAGAAGCTGAAGACAGGGACTTAAAGTCAAACTCGTATTAGGCTACAGATTTTTTTCTTCTTCTTCTCTCCCTCCTCTCCTTTGTCTGTGATTATAGACTGCAGTATTCAGTCTAGTTTTTCTTGTTGCTGTTTTTTGTTTGTTTGTTTGTTTTTATTTTTTTCTCTTGTATTTTTTTCCACTGGTGCTGTTTTGCTATTATATACTCCCCCTTCGACCTTTGGAGGACTTTCTTGTCTCCATAAATTACACAAGAAGAGTTAGCAACTGCTGCCATATAAACAAGCTACAATCACACTCTATAAAACACAAAAACCCAGGCAAGAACGAATACCGATTACCATATACCAGGGAAACAGACAATACCTGTGAAAGTTACTCTGAGTTAAACAATAAGAAGAGTGAAAAGGGAAGCCCACATCCTGATCACATCTCCCTGGAAGCAAGCAGAAAGCATAAAAAAATACCAAAACACATAATTAAGTATTAAGGCCACAGATAAATACTAATCATGTCCAAATACTAATCATGTCCAAGAAGCAAAAGCCTAAGAAGGAATTCAGAAAAATTATTATAAAATGTTTCAAAACACTTTACAATAGAGTTGAGAAAAATAAGGAAGTCAGGAAAGCACTACAGGAACAATAAAATAAAATAGATACAGCACTGGAAACAATTCAAAACCTACCGAAAGAAGTCCAAACGATCAATAACAAAATATCGGAAATAGACAATACTCTGAAAGGGCAAAGGAGTAGAATAGACGAGATGGAAGGCAGAACTAGTGAGCTGGAAGACAAATCTCTCAATACCACTAAGATAAAAGAACAAACACAAAAAAAAGGATAAAAACATCTGAAGAAAGTTTAAGATTCATGTTGGACAACAGGAAGAGGATTCATGTTGGACAACAGGAAGAGGAATAACTTAAAAATTATTGGCATTCCAGAACAAGAAGAATCACACAAGACCACAGAGGAAATAGTTGAAGAACTACTGGAAGAAAATTTCTCTAACATCCTGAAAAGAGAAAAGATAAACATTCAAGAAGCTTAACGAACTCCAGGAAGGATACACCCAAAAAGGAAATCACCAAGACATATCATTGTCAAGCTCTCCAAAATTAAAGACAAGGAGACACTTCTGAAAGCAGTCAGGGAAAACAGAAGTGTCACATACAAAGGCAAGCAAGTCAGATTGAGCTCAGGTCTCTCAGCAGAAATCATGCAAGCAAGAAGGCAATGGGGAGACATATATAAAACCCTGAAAGAAAAAAATTGCCAACCAGCAAAGCTATCAATCAAATATGATGGTGTAATCAAAACATTCCAGGAT
>NW_006408534.1:17737564-17747411 GCF_000296735.1 Chrysochloris asiatica | reverse complement strand
TAACGGACCAGCCTGGAGCAGCTAGAAGAACAGACGATACTTCTTGAAAGAAAGACCTACAGGAAAAATACTAAACAATAGAGGAAGACTGACTGTTACTACAAGAACAAACAAGTTGCTTGCCCAGGAAACATCAAGGCAAGTGGTTGGGTCCCCTCAGTGCAAACCCCCTTCCAAGACTAAGACTCAATACACGCTCTGATTGGTGACTACGCTTGTCACCAATAAGGGGAAGTGAGGGAAAAACAGCAATGAAGCAGCGAGCTAAGCCCTACAGTGTTCAATAGACTTCTGTGAACCCAGGGGAAGACCTGGTTGGCCAGCAGTATGGTAAGACCTAGGGACTCTTGGGCCCAGAGTCAGTAACATAGCCACAGAGGACTAGAGTGGAGAGTGAAGCATCCAGCTGATAAGAAGAGAGGGCATCTGCACAAGAACACCCACACTTGCAGATAATACCCACTTGACCTGGCTTCAATGACTGGCTGTTCAGAGCTCAACCAGAAGAAGAAAGAAGAGGGGGGAAAGTGTAATCTGATACAATTTGATGAACTTGACATACACCTATGGATGCAGTAGCTTAAAAGAGGGAACAAATCCTTACATCAAGGATCATTCCCACCCCCTCCATACACAGAGTAGACAGGGATGGGCAACTTGGACATCAAAATGGGGGGGCTACAAAGGCAAGAAGTGACTGGCTTACAAGCTTTCAAGAGGGAAGCTAGATTCATAGGGCATGTAGGAAGGTAGAATCTCCACTGAGTAGTATACAATCTGTCCAGGTGGGGCTGATGAAATGAAATCCGGATGGATCTGTTGTGATACAATAGTGAATAATTGTTATGTGGACTGCTTGTGAGGGTTGGAATTGTAAAGGTAGATGTTTATTAGCAAGGAAGGGAGTGATTAACTTTTCAGCCTAAGAGTAGTGGTCCCTGAGACCATCAAGGGAGAAGAGCTGAGAGTGGGACCCTACCCAGAGAAGCTGTGATGCCTGAGATGGAGGCAAAGATGATGATGTGGAGAGATGGAACTGTTGGGGACTTTAGACACAGAGAGGAAGAGGGGCTGTGTGCTGATGACCGGGGAGCATGCTTGCAGGGTATACCCTTTGGTTGGTTGATGATGCATGGAGGGGATTGTAACCATAGCAATGAAATGATATACTATAGGAAGAATGTAAAACTAATGTTCTCCCATGTAAACTATCACATAATTCACAATAAAACTTTTTTTTTTTTTTTTAAAAGCCCTGTGACCTTAACAGTCCAGTTCCTTTTTGTGTGGAGTCCTCATGAGTTGGGAACCAATTCAGTAGCAGCTAACAACAAACTTCAATACCCAACTTCATCTATTCAGTGAAGTCTCTGATTCCACACCCATCACACCCCCTAACTAGACTCCCTTGTCCTGCTATCATCTTGTATATCCTCACTGAACTGCCTACCCTCCCAGGTCAGACACTAGTCCTTGTCTGTCTCCACACCACAACAACAAGCTTAATGAGTGGCACACAGTGCTTGTCAGTTACCTGTTGGGTGAAACTAAAGTGAAGTGAGGAGGAGAGTTTGCCTGTCAGGAGGGGAGCTTCAAGTCAGTCTACAAAAAAACCCTCAGCAGAGCATGAGGGAATCCAAGTGTGAGGTTAAGGCAATGGGATGCCACTGGGGTTGGGGTTGGAGAGACACAACTTCTGACAATTGTGACATGCAAGCTAGATGGTTCCATGGCTCTTGAGCTGTCCAGGGTCCTCCCATCTGTTCCTGATAAACCTCTTAGGAGCTCTGTGGAGGAGCTCCCCGTGCCCTGTACATACACTCCTGTTTAGAAATCAGTCCCCCTCATTTCAGTCCCAAGAAGCAGAGGCCCATGGTGTTGGTGGGGTAAAGGAATGAAGATTTGAAGAGATGACTGAAATCAATGGTTTGTTCACCCAGGATCAGCTGCAGCATGTCTGATCTCTCCCTTCCTTCCCTTCCCACCTCTAGCTGATGAAGACTGGGGTGAGCAGGGCATGTGCCCTCCCAAAACAAATACAGTCTGAAATAATCCATTCTGTACCCTGCCATGCCTCTTCCTTCTTTCTTCTCAATACAACTCACAAGAGGCAGCTCTCTAATTAGGATCTAGGAAGATTTAGTGTCTCCTTTACCCTGCAGTATGCAGCTGAGCTCCTGGCAGTGGTTCGCCTCCCCTTCATTCACCCCAGCTACCTGCTCAATGTGGTGGACAACGAGGAGCTGATCAAGTCATCAGAAGCGTGTCGGGACCTGGTCAATGAGGCCAAACGCTACCATATGCTGCCCCATGCTCGTCAGGAGATGCAGACACCCCGGACCCGACCCCGCCTCTCAGCAGGTATTGAGGGACATGTTCCTCCCCTCCCCCAAATACATGTGCTGCAGGCTCAGCCTGACTCTGGGTGGTCCCCCAGAGAGGTGCCAGGCACAGAGGCTGGCAGTGTTGGGGTTTGTCCCAAGGGTGCCCATCCATGTCCCTGCAGGTGTGGCTGAGGTCATCGTTTTGGTTGGGGGTCGTCAGATGGTGGGGATGACCCAGCGATCGCTGGTGGCTGTCACCTGCTGGAACCCGCAGAACAACAAGTGGTACCCCTTGGCCTCGCTGCCTTTCTATGACCGCGAATTCTTCAGTGTAGTGAGTGCCGGGGACAACATCTACCTCTCAGGTGAGGCTGGGTTGGGGACTGGGCACGGGCTTCCCAGGGGAACCTCTTCCTCCCCAGGTCAGAACTGAGGAAAGCCAAGGCCCATAGTGTCAACTTTGCAGGTGAACCTTGTCCTCTGACCCTAGGGCAGGGCCTGCCCTGCCTCAGGCCATTGCTCACTCCCTGTCTGCTCTTCTGTCACCCATACTGCCCACAGGTGGGATGGAATCAGGGGTGACGCTAGCTGATGTCTGGTGCTATATGTCCCTGCTCGATAACTGGAACCTCGTCTCCAGGATGACAGTCCCCCGCTGTCGGCACAACAGCCTTGTCTACGACGGAAAGATTTACACCCTCGGGGGACTGGGTGTGGCCGGCAACGTGGATCACGTGGAGAGGTAATGAGGCCGCATTTCACAACAGGGACATACTCCTACATTCACTGAAAGCTAAAAGCACATCACGCCTCATCTAGTACCCACCTAGCTGAACAGCCTTGAAACTGGATCATTCATAAGACAATGTTCAATCCCAGACCCTTCAAACAAAACCAAAAGTGAGGACTGTGGGAGGAATGGCAAGATGGACACAGGAAGGATGACCTCTGCATGGGTCTTTCCTGATGACTGAGATGGGGCACTCTTATCCCACCATCTCATTTTGTGTCAGCCAAGCTCAAGGCACAAGATCCAGTCGTGTAAGGCACAGGATGTGCTTGACTAGACTGGTCAGTCAGTCTGAACATACTGCGTCCAGAAACACCCTCCCAGAGATTTGCTAAGATTTGGGGGTACAGCTGGAACCACTGGCCAAAATGTGTGCTATGCCTTCCTTGTCCCTGGAAACAGATTACAAACCAGGAGCTCTATTCCTCCCTCCATCCCACACATTCCAGGAAATCTGTTTGTAATACCGGGAAGGATCACTGTACAGCACCTGCTACATTAAGCCACCGTGAGGGACAGCCAGGACTTGAGAATTCTCCGAAAGAAAATTGAAGCCAGCGTGCCTGAGCACCATGTGTATAAGCCTGCCCTCTGCTGAAAGTCTCAGGCAGTGAGAGGGGTCAGATGCATAGGCTGAAAATGAGCACCTCTCTAGGCGGATGCACTAAATCCACTTCTGGGGTGGGGGAGATGTTCTTGGGGTGAACGGAAGCCTAGGGGAGCCTTCAGCGCAGTCCTGCATTTAGAGAAACTAGTATCTCAGAGACTCTGAGTGGAGCAAACAGTTTACCTTGAGTCGTTGGTTCAAACCCACCAACCACTCCTTGGAAGGGTGGGTTTGAGTCATAACTGACTCAATGGCACTTAGCAACAACAACAACTAGGCTAAAGGTTGGCAGGCTGAACCCACCCAGTTGTACTATGGAAGAAAAGCCCGGCAATCCACTCCCATAAATATGACAGCTAAGAAAATCTTATGGTGCTATTCTACTCTTCACCACATGGGGTCACCGTGAGTTGGAATCAACTCATCAACAATAGGTTTGGTTTTGATTTTAGTGCCCCAGAGTAGCACATTAGGCAGACCTGGCCCCTGCCACAACCCAGAGGTCATAGCTTTCTTCCCCAGTCCTTCCTGCACCCTCCCCTGCCACCCCAGTCCATGTCATCAGCTGCCACCAGAAAGCACATCTTCCTATAGGACATCTTTTTGCCTGCGAAGCCATACAAACCCTCAATTTGTAAAAAAAATTTTCCCCTCAGTGGCTAATTGGACACTTGACAAATGTTACGGCAAAGATGGTTTCAGAGTGAGACAGGATCTCAATGTTCATTGTGGGCTTTTAACTCCCCCAAGCGGAGCCCAGAGACGTCTCAGTAACATTTAATTGTCATATTGATTTGGAGATAATAGGGAATCCCCATGTGATGATGAGGATATTAATACTATTGTTGAGCCTGGACCAGCCCTGATTATCCTAGCCTGCATCATGACCCACTACACAGCCAGCCATGCCCCAGAGCCTTCTGGAAACACCAGTCTCCAACCATTTGTCTTCGTATAATAAATACATGAATAAGGAGACATTTTCTATGTAGGAGTAAACTGAGCTAGATCTGTCATCCTGTCTTGCTTTTGTCAGCTATTTTTAATCTCCTACAATGCTGATTATTCGTTATGCAAACTTACACTTGTTGATAAATATGGGGATTTGTTCCGGGATCAGAATGCACAGTTTAAAGGTGAGGAGAGCTCTTCTTTGAGGCTTCCCAGCTCCAGAACCCGTAGAGTTATCTACAAGGGCCCTCCCTGGAGGGTTAGCCCTGCCAACTATGAAACACCAGCTCAAGCCTAGTGTGTGCATGACCGCCTTGGGAGCCCTAGGAGACGAAACAGTCTCGGACAACAGAGTGTCTGAGGGGACCTGAGCCCTTTCTCAGCCCACCGGGGTTAATCAATTTGCACTGTGGCTGGCACCATAGAGCCCAGGGCCCAGGCAAGAAGACTCCAGGGTGGGTGTGATGTAAGTGGGCAGAGAATACAGATAAAGGGAGTGATTTGTTGCTATCACCTATCTGCAGCCCCTTTGGGCAAGTCCATTTCTGTACAACATGGTTATAATGATGCGAACTCAGGGAGACTGGAAGGTCAGGATAATGGGGACAGACACAAGGGTGCTTTATTCCCGAGTAGGCACTAATGGTACAAATTGCTATTATGTTGATAATGAATGAGATATATGGTGCATTATAATTATATTACATTACTGTATTACAGGAATAGAGGGAGATTATATAATTATAGATTAAAACAACAGTGCAATAGACAAACCTGTATTATATCATTATATAAATAACTGGGTCTAATATTTCATAGCAATATATTGCAGGAGCTGTGGTTACTGGATAAATGATAGCCCAGCGCCCCTCTCCGCGGGGTCATTTGCATGTCATTAGCATATCCTTCTCAAGCAGGAAGCTGACAGATTGAGCTGACGGGAGGGTTTGTGGTTTGGCAATCAGCCACCTGGAATAACAAGCTCTCAGGAAATTCGCGTTTGGCGGAATGTGCCATTATACCGAAAGACTGAGGACTAACAGCCAATAATCTTCCACTGTCTCCCAGCTCTTTGGAGCGCTGCCACAGTGGCTTAAAAAACAGATATCTGAACTTCTGACACGGTCCAAAGAGACACTCCCTCCACTGCAGATTCACCACATATCATTCGTCTGCCGCTTAATTGATTCCACTCCTGCTGCCCTTTCAGATAATCCCTCCTCTTCTCAGTTCCCAAACACTAGGCTACATGTCACACAGCCATCCCTTCACCCCACGCTCTGAGCCCCAGGCACATGCTCTGCTACATGACACCATCTTCCATGGCCCCGAGGAGCAGCTGGTGAGCTTGAACCGCCAACCTTGCACTTCAAACCACTTCAAACGGCTTTGCAGTCTGGCGCATTAACCCCGTAGAGCCACACCAAGACTCTCAAGTGGATTGTGAGTCATGGTGCCCCCATGTGTTCAGAGTAGAACTGCTCCATAGCGTTTTCAAGGCTGAGGCCTTTTGGCAGCAGATCTCTAGGATATATATCTCCCAAGGTGCCTCTTGTTGTTAAGTGCCGTTGAGTCGGTTCCGACCCATAGAGACCCTGTACAGGGTTTCCGAGGCTGTAAATCTTTACGGGAGCAGAAAGCCTCATCTTTCTCCCGTGGAGCAGCTGGTAGTTTCGAACTGCTGACCTTGCGGTTCGCAGCCTGATTCGTAACCACTACCCTACCAAAGGTGCCTGTACGTGGGTTCAAATCGACAACCCTTCAATTCGGTATCAAGCACTTAATGGTTTGCACCACCCAGGGACTCTTCCTAAAAAAATGTGTGCTGGGGTAAAAAACCATACTGGTGGTATAGCAAGCACACTGCAGAGACCCAGTCTCGGTCCAGACACACCCAGGTACAGCGGTGAACCAACCACATAGTGAGCAGGGATATGCCATCCACAGGGAGCTACAGTTAGGAGAACTTGTGAGGCCAGCCCTGGGGGAAAACCTTACAGAGACTGAGAACTGTGCTTCCAGCTGCAGTGCAGAAAGCCCTCCAGTGCTCTCTGTTGAATCCCACTTCCCACCTCCCTGTCAGCTGCCTCCTGTTTTCACTTGTTGGCCTGGAACTCCTGCTCCATCACTTCTCCCAGCCTCTTTGCCACTTTGATCTGTCCACCACACAAATCTGTCTTCCAACAACCACACAGATCTGTCCAATCCAACTCATGGAGAAGAACACACAGCCTTGTAGGTTGGCCCCACCACAGTGTTACCGCCTCCAGTCTCTACTGGGCAACTTTTCTGTGTTTCCCCTGTCTACAATTTCACCCTCTCTCAAGAGCAGGTGATTCTTATTTTTCTCTCTCTTCACTCTCTTAACCCATAAAGCCAGTTACTCTGGAGTAGTCAGTTCTGCCTCATGGCACATGTGTCACAATAGAGCTGTGCACCATACGTAGAATGTCCAGTGGCAGAGTTTTCACAGTATTTGTCCGGTCTTTCTTCCAAGGAACCTCCAGGTGAACTGAACTTGAACTTCCAACCTTTTGGTTAGCAGCTGAGTATGTTAACCTTTGCACCACCCGGGAAGCTTTATCCACAGCCTCCCCAAATGCTTTGAACAGTTCTGATTCCATCTTCACAGAGAAAATTAAAACCATTGTTTAAGAACTCTCAACTTCCTCCCATCACTCCCAAAACATACCTGCATTTGTACTGTCCCAAATGGCCCGGCTTTCCCCCATTTGAATTTCATTTGCAACCACCTCCTAGAAACTTTGCACTGTGAGTCTTTCTCCCTCTTTTACATTTATATTTCATCTTTCCTTTTTCAGCATATAAACACAATGAAACCATCCCTTCCTCAATTTCAGACAAAGTCAGTCATGTGCTAAAGCTGGCTCCTACTGGCTTGTGAGAGCCAAGCCAACTGTTAAATTTTCAGAAATTCTGAGAACCAGTTGTTAGCCATTATTAAAAATTAAATTAGCTAAGCTTATAATTAAAGAACGGGCTGTGAACCGCAAGGTCAGCAGTTTGAAACTACCAGCTGCTCCGCGGGAGAAAGATGAGGCTTTCTGCTCTTGTAAAAATTTACAGCCTCGGAAACCCTGTTCAGGGTTGCTATGGGTCGGAACCGACTCGACAGCACTTAACAACAACAACAATAACTAAAGAAAGTATATTTAAAATTAAGATAGCATGTACTCAAAACTCTTCACTCCCTAACTTTTTACATTTTACATTCAATCTGTGCTCCCTAGGTGATATATACATGTTGTGTCTTTGTTGTTCTGTGCCGTCCAGTCAATTCCAATGAATAGCGACCCTATAGGACACAGTAGAACTGTCCCATGTATTTTCCTAAACTGTAATCGTTCTGGGAGCATATCTTCAGGTCTCTTATTCCAAAGAGTGACTAGTGGGTTTGAACCAGCAACCTTTCAGTTAGCAGTCAAGCACTTAACTACCTTGCTACCAGGGCTCCTGATGGTGTCTTTATATGGTAGAAATCCTGTACAATGGTGTCCTATTGAACATCTCTTCCCAGCGCCAAGTTCGGTGACATCACTTTGTCGACTTAAAATAGGCCATGGTGAGCGGATTTACATCCCAAAAATTACCAAGTGCTGTAAACCAGGACTTTTGTTAACCATTTCCCAACACACAACTGATAAAATCCCTCCCTTAGCTCCATAGTTCTTTCTAGGCCCCACCTTCACAGCTAGGTTTCTTCCATGAGAAGTCTACACTAGTGTTGCCAGCCTCTTGCCTCCCGTTCATTCCTCAGGGCATAATTAGCTTCTGTCCCATCCCTAACAAGACCACCAAGACCAAGACTGAAAATGTGACACATCTAGTCTCCCTCTCGACCCTCGTCACATTCACAATTGCTGCTCCCTTGGCTTCTGTAGCTCTGGTTCATCTTAGGGCTCCTCTCAGCACCCTCTAAATGCCAGCATTTCCCCAGAGTTTGTCCTCAGTCTTGACCACACACTCTCCCTAGAGAACTAACTACTCATATTAACTCCTTTTCTTCACTTTCCAAAATAGTATGCTTCCTCCAGACCCACATATCCCACTGCCTGCTGGGCACTCCCGATTTGTTGCCCAGATACTTTAAACTCACTATAAATAAAACTCAGGTCCCTGGGTGGTGCTAGTGGTCTGTTATCAGCTATTCATCTAAAGGCTGGTAGTTTAAATCCACCCCGTGGCACCATGGAAGAAAGGTCTGGCAATCTGCTTCTGTCATGCATACAGCCAAATAACACAGTCCACAGACACAGTGTTCTACATCCTACTTTGGTGAGTAGTGATTGTAATCTTAAAAGCTCCTGAGTGGCCATCTAAGGTGCAACTATTGGTCTCACCATGTGTGGAAGAAAGAGTGATGAAAATGGAAAATGTTTGAGATCCACTAGTCCAAAGGAACATACAAACATCAGTCACTATGACTCTGAGACCAGAAGAACTAGTTGGTGCCCAGTTACCACTAACAACTGCTCTGAAGGGATCTCATTAGAAGGTCCTAGATAGAGTAGGAGAAAATGTGAAACAAAACTCAAAATTATGAAAAAAAGACTGGGCTTACTGGTCAGAAAGAAACTGGAAGAACATGAGACTACGGCCCTTGAGGTCTGGAAGGGAAGTTACCGTCATGGCCCAGTTTTCATTTAAGCAGTAGATAAGTATACAGGGGCAACAAAACACTAGTAAGGTATGCTTATCATGGAATGGTCAATCATTTAAGATCAAAAGGGCAACATTTACCTAAGGACAAAGTTAAGAAGGGATGGAAAAGAGGACAGGATAGAAATTTAAACCAAAGGAAGCAAGATAGCTGTTGTTGCATGGAGGGATTGCAATCATTGAGATGAAATAAAGTGTACGACCTGTTGAAGGTAAAGCTGCTGCTCTCTGTAATGTGAACTTTCACTTCATTCACAATAAAAGTTCCCCCCAAAAAAGATTACAGTTTAACTCTGTAACACATTGGATCACCATGAGTGAGAAATGATATATATAATATATTGTTGTTACGTGCCATTGAGTTGGTTCTGACCCTGTATAGGGTTCCCAAGAGCGGCTTGGTGAGCTTGAACCATTGACCTTCTAGTTCAAACCAACTTTGCAGTCCAGCTTATTAACCCACAGCATCATACCAGGACTCCACATATAAAATAT
>NW_006408534.1:17695350-17737464 GCF_000296735.1 Chrysochloris asiatica | reverse complement strand
TAACAAATATAATAATATATATTATTTTTGTGTTTTATGAGTAAAACTGAAGCCCTTCTTCCTCAAATTCCTTCAACCTGTACTTTGATTCCCTGTCCCACCAGCAGGACCCTTCCACTTCATTTCCCAATTTGCCTTGAGTCATCTTAGCTATAATCTCCCTCTGAACTCCGACATTAAACTGATGATCAGCCCTATCAAGTCACCTGTCCTGTTCCCACATCCTCAGATTCCTGTCCTCCCTGTCATTCTCAGCCAGCTTTTCCTGTAACAGTGCTCACCAATCTCCCTGCTGCCAGCCTTGTACTCTACTGCATTCTCTGTGCCTTGTTTAAGACTTTCAGGATTTCCCCACTGCCCCCTAGATAAAGTCCAAATCCATTAGCTTGGCCCTCCCAAATTCTTCCCTACCTCCAGTCATTCTGAACAATTTTTTAATTTCCCCAAACTGCCACCTTTGCCCACACTTCTCCCTTCACCTACAATTCTTTTCCTGTGCCCCCTGCCTGCTCCCCATTTACCTATTGTTAGTTGCCACTGAGCCAGCTTCCATCTATGGTCACCTCCTGCACAGAAGACCAAAGCCCAGTCCTGCACCATCTTCTCAACCATTGATATCTCTCAGTCCAGTGTTGTGGCCACAGTGTGTTTTGAGTGCCTTCTACCTTAGGGAGCTCATCTTCCAATACTATATTGGACAAACTTCTGGTTGTGGTACATACTGGCAAATTTTAAGTAGATTTCCAGGCCTTTCTTCCTGTTGTTGTTGTTGCTAAGTGCATTCAGGTCGGTTCCGACTCACAGCAACTATATATAGGGTTTCCATGGAGCAGCTGGTGGGTTTGAACCACTGATCTTACAATTCAAACCGACCTTGCGGTCCAGAGCTTATGCTACAGCTCCACCCAATCTGTCTTAATCTGGAAGCTCAGTTGAAACCTATTTACCCTGAGTGACCCTGCTAGTATTAGAAATATTAGTGGCATAGCTTTCGTCATCACAGCAGCACATGAGCCACCACAGTACAACAAACAGATGAGTAGAGTGATGGCCCCATTCCGTCATTTGTAGCTTATTCATACTTTCAGGCCCAGCCCAAGCATCAGCTCCTCCAGGAAGCCTGATCTAACCATGAAAGCAGGCTGGGTGCCCTCTTCCTTGGGCAACTTGGGTTTCTCACCACCATATACTCATAATCCTGTGCACTAATTGTTATTTATGGTTTATGTGGCTCACCCCAACTAGATCATAGGCTCCTGAGGTCGGGAATGATGTTTAATGAACCCCATAGAGCCTGGGTACACAGGAGTGGTGCACTGCAGGATTGCTGAATGAAAAGGTTAGATTAAGCAGAGCTGGGAGGATTTAAGAGGTCCAGTAGACAAGGAGCACAGTGTGCCAAGCGCATGGAGACAGGAGCTTACATAGAGGTTGTAACGGGCAGCAGAGTCCCACTGGGGCTCTGGAGGAAGGTGGAGAGGCTAGTTTGGGCCAGATTATAGGAGCCCTTGAGTGGTTCATCTCAAGTGGCCTCAGTGGTCTCAGGCCATGCCAGAGATGCCAAGGGCAGAAAACACATCGTGGTGGGTGCTCCCCCAGTATTGCTATTCTTGCCTGTGGCCCATCTTTGACCTAAGGCCTTTTGCCTCTTCTCTCTCCAGGTACGACACCATCACCAACCAGTGGGAGGCAGTGGCCCCTCTGCCGAAGGCTGTGCATTCTGCAGCAGCTACCGTGTGTGGTGGTAAGATCTACGTGTTTGGTGGAGTGAACGAGGCAGGCCGGGCCGCAGGTGTCCTTCAGTCCTACGTTCCACAGACCAACACGTGGAGCTTCATTGAGTCCCCAATGATTGGTGAGAACCCGCTGTCTCCTCAGCCCAGGGCCAGTGTCACATCCCATGTCACTGCTTTAGTTGGTATCAATATCCTGAGCGCAGAAGCCCATCACTTCTGCAGACCTAGGTCTGGGGGGTGAGGGGTGCAAACCCAAGCCTGTAGACCCCAGGACCTGGAGAAAGGGCAAGCTAAGTCTGTGCATCCCAGGTCTTGTCCTCAGACCAGTCAGTGACTACTTGAAGGTCCCCTGGAGGGAAAGGGTGGGAGGGAAGGCAGAGCAGAGATGCTGTGACCTGCCTGCTCCTGCTCTCCTCACAGACAACAAGTATGCTCCCGCCGTCACCCTCAACGGCTTCGTTTTTATCCTGGGTGGGGCATATGCCAGAGCTACGACTATCTACGACCCTGAAAAAGGAAACATTAAGGCGGGTCCAAACATGAATCACTCACGCCAGTTCTGCAGGTGAGGAGGCTGCAGGATTCAACTGGGGGAGGGAAAAAGGAGGGTGGGGAGGTAGAAACATCAGAAGACTTATGATCACAATGACTTGCCACTGGTAGGTAGATGACCAGAGCTCCACATCCTGCCCTAGTTCCCAGCCTGCAAGAGGGCAACTTGGTGTCCCCTCAACCCCAGGTGATGAACGTTAGAGTAGACTATGAAGCTCCCAAGGGCTGCCCATGACCCAGAAGCCCAACCTGGTGGCTCCAGCTGACCCATCTTAAAGCCAGGAGTGAAATCCCGGCCTTCTCCCGATAAGAGGTGAGGGTGGTCCTGTGAGGTCAGTGCACCTCCAGGAAAGTTGCTCCTGAACAGATGGATGGAGGCAGTAGTCCAGAGCTGGGAGATACCCTGCATAAGACAGGTGGTTTCTGATCACACGCATGATTCCAAGGCCGTCAGAAGCTGGACCCAGTGACTGGCACAAGGTACAGATGTCCTAAGTTCTCCAGAAGCTAACTAGGGAAACACACACACATACTAGTTTCTGCAGGAAGAGAGGTCAGGATATGGTTTGATTCCCATTCTGCTTGGCTCCATGTTCCAGAAAAAATCACTGCCCTCAGCAGATCCATCCCTGCTCCTCTAGCCGTATTCCTTCCTGGACTGAGAGGAACATGGAATAAAGGGGTCCAAGAAATCCACTCTCAGCATTTCCACAGCATATCCTTCCTGAGACATCTTGTGTCTGTGGCTGAATGGACCATGGACTCCTGCATGTGTGAGCAGCATTAAGCACTTCTAGAGAGCCCACTGGTGGTACTGTAGGGTAAGCATTGGGCTGCTAACCAAAAGGTTGGCAGTTCAAAACCACCAGCTGCTCTTCAGGAGAAAGATGAAGCTGCCTGCTCCTGTAAAAATTTACAGACTTGGAAACCCTACGAGTCAGAATTGACTGAATGGCAATGAATTTGGTTTTTGGTATTTTATACCTGGTGGTGGTGGTGGTTATGTGCCATGGAATTGGTTCCAGCTCATAGTGACCTTGTATAGGGTGTTTTTGAGGCTATAAATATTTACAGGAGCAGAAAGCCTCATTTTTTTATTCCCAAAGAACAGCTGGTAGTTTTGAACTATTGACCTTGAGGTTAGCAAACTGACTCGTAACCACTCCGCTACCAGAGAGCCTTATTTTATACCTAGAAAAAATATCATCTGTTTGCTAAGTTCTCATGTGACCTTGGACAAATAGCTTACTGTCTGTGAGGATGTCCTCCTGACTATAAAAACAGGGCAGGACCAGTGGGCTTCCTGTTCACATGAAGACTCTGCAATCCACTACCCTTGCTTCATGTTACACACTCTCTGTGTAGAGGTCCACTGATCAGGATCACAGGGGAGCACCACCTGTGAGGAGTACTCCCATGCCTCATCTGAGACGAAAAGTGATGGGGAAAGACTCAATGCCAGAAGAGAGATTCAAATTGAGTATTGCAGGAGAAGCAGGGAAAAGATATGTCACATAGAGAGAAATAGGAGCAGCCTGGCTGGCATGGAGGCCTAAGAGAGGGTTGGCACCTTTATGGTCTACACTGTACAGTTCTTCTCTGAGACAAGTTGGGTTGTCGTGAATCAAAACCAACTTTAAGAAGGTGTGTCGTTAAGTGCTGTCAAGTTGCTTCCGATTCATACAGAATCAGAGCCTGTATAGGGTTTCTGAGGAGCAGCTGGTGGGTTTGAACTGCCGACCATGGGGTTCTTATGCCAGTGCTGATCCTACAGTGGCACACCTAGTTGTTGTTATTGTTGTTAAGTGTCATCAAGTCAGTTCTCACTCATAGCGACCCTGTATAGTGTTTCCAAGGAGCTTGAACCACCGACCTTGTGGTTCAAACCGACTTTGCAGTCCAGCACATTAACCCACAGCACCACACTTGTTGTTAAGTGCCATTGAGTTGATTCTGACCCATAGTGACCCTGTGTAGGGTTTCCAAGGAGCAGCTGGTGAGCTTGAACTGCCGACCTTGCAGTTCAAATGGCTTTGCAGTCTATCACATTAACCCACAGCGCCACACCAGGACTCCAGCACCACACTAGGAATCCTTAAAAAGGCCTCATTGACATTTTGCTTGAGGTTCAATTTCAGAAATGGATAGAACCTTAAAAAGCTACATGTTGAATTTCAGGACTAACCAAGGGTGAAATGTTCATTAGCTGAAATGAAAGAGACGTCAGGGCTAGGAATACGGATCTGGAGGTCAGTGGGAAGGGGCAGCTGAAATGCATTATGGGAATAAGTGCATAAAGGAGCACCCCTGAGCTCTCATGACTGGAAGAACTGACCAGACAGTGAGTGTCACACAGGAAGGGGCCCAGGGTATCATTGGCAACCCAGTGATCATGCGCAGGGAAGCAGCAGGTCACATCACAGGAAGGTCTGACTAATCACCATGGTAGAGGCACATTCCTGATCAAATGGTTGATGTTCAGTTATGGGTCAGCTCCTTATTTCCCTACTTCCCTCCAGTCTCCAGTGTGTTCCCAACTTGATCTGAGCTGTCAGGAAGCTCTGGAAGCACAACGCAAGAAAGAGAATCAATAAAGACTCAGTGAACTGAGCCAAGAACCGGTCCAGAGAAGCTGTCCACTTCCTAGTGGTCTCCAGCAGCTTGGAGAGAAGGAGAACAGGCTTCCCTTATAGGCCCTGGGGGAAGGCATTTTCCTTCTATCAGCTCAGGTCAGAGGGCTAAGCAGAGCAACAAGGTCACATGCCACCTTTGCTAAACAGTAAAGATGGCCAGCTACAAGTCACAGCATTGAGAGTCAAGCTTCAAGGCTAAGTTACAAGTGAAATGCCTAACTGTCTTCCTGCTTTGTCCCTGACAGTGCTGTGGTGCTTGATGGCAAGATTTATGCAACAGGAGGCATTGTTAGCAGTGAGGGGCCCGCCCTGGGCAACATGGAAGCCTATGAGCCCGCCACCAACACATGGACCCTTTTACCCCACATGCCCTGTCCTGTATTCAGACACGGCTGTGTGGTGATAAAGAAGTATATTCAAAGCGGCTGACATCCACAGATAGCCCCACAAGAAGACTGTGGTCAAGTCTAGTGAGGCCAATGCTACACACAGGGATACGTTTTCAGCAACCCCAAGAAGAGGCCAACAAAACACAATCAAGGAATCACTGCACTAACCATTTTGAATATGCTCTACATTGAATGTAGAAGATCACCCTTGCCCTTTGGGTGAAACGAGCAGCAGGAACCATGGACATACCAAGTCGGGTCTTGCCTGCTCCCGCCGAGGCACTTGCTCTGAATGGAGGCGCTCACTCTGCCCGGTGCAATAGAGTTTCACATATTTTTCAACTGGGAGAGAGAAGCTGTTTTTTTCCTTCTTGCAGAGCAAGTTTGATCCCTCAACAATCATAGATCAGTTATCCAATGACAACACTCGGCATCAGGCTCTCTTGGAATCAAATCAAAGTGCCCTTACCACTTTGATTCCTACTTTGGTTTTTAACCAATCCACACTTTCAGTAGCTGAGAGAAAACAGTGGACAAGACTGTGGGGCCGGAGGCCTCGGAGGCTGCTGGTCTCCACTGGAGCCCAGGAGAAGCCCAGCTGTCCTGGGCAGAACCAGGGTGTGATCGGAGCCGCTACTGTGGAGGCAATGGTGGGACAGCAGGGGAGCGCTATCTGACCTTCACATGTTTTTCTACCATGTTTTTGCTGGGGAAGGACAAGGGGGTTGTGCTAGCTTTCTCTTACCCAATATGAATTATTTAGATTTCCAAGGCATTTTCTTGATAAACAAAAGGCTATTTTTAAGTACAGAGAGACAGAGGGAGCCACTAGAGGGACAATGATGTGGAAATTCCCAAAGCTAGGGAGTGCCAGAGTGGGCCATTGGCCCTCAGTTTTCTATGTGCAGAATAGAGGATCTCTCCTGGGGAGGGGGCAAATGTCCCCGTTTTATTTTTAGAAAAAGTTAAGTCCCAGACAGCCCCATCAGAGCTGTGCCTCATGGAGGCATTGTCAACAGTAGAAGATTTTGTTCCAGAAGGAAACCCATTCTGGCTCATGACATCCATGCAGCTCCCTCCGTGAGGCAAAGCTGAGGACCCAGGCCAGGTGAGAAGGGAAGCGGGAGGTGGGGGGTGGGAGAATAAATGTCTGCAAAGCACAGGAGACTATTTTTGATATTTATAGCTATATATTAAAGCACCTGCCACAAGGGTACTCAGGATGGGGACAACCTTCTTAGACGAGCCATCACAACCAAGTCCTGATGTGCATGGGCAGAATCACTCTTCTTGTAGTAGATTAGCCTGAGAAAGGGGAAGCCAGGAGGGAGGGCACACTGTGGCTCAAAAGAGAAAGGCCTTCCTACTAATCCTCAGACCCTCAAACCTCACATGGTCATCAGTTTCCATTTCAGGGCAGGAAGAATGCTGCCACTGCGCTGTTGAGTTGAAGTTGGTACCAAATACACATTGACCATTTTTAGATCTGAGAAGTCAACTGGCCATCATCATTTCACGATGAGATTTATTTACAGAGAGAAAAGGACAGGACACGCTTTCCATCTTTCACTATCTGATGACACAAAAATCCCAATTCTAATGTCGGGCCATCAACTTCTAGCACTACAAAGTGTGGCTCCCACTTGGACAGGATATACCGAGCTTCGTTATGCAGTTTTTAATATTATTTATTATTTTAAAAAGTAATAAGCACAAAACTACATACATTGTATGTCATTTAAAAGTATTTATGTCAAACAGGGTGCAAGTGTGAACCCAAGGACTGGAGCACAAATTTCTAACTGCCTGGGGCAGGGCTAATGTTAGCATTGGTGTGCGTCTGCCTCCAAAGGAGGTGTTAGTGGTCAGCTGGACTCAACACAGATGACAATGAAGTTCCGTTTCTCTCCTCATCTATCACACTGGAGCAAAACTGGCTATTTCTGTGAATGATATAAAACAGGGTTCTCTGTAATGGTATTGTACATAGTATATGTTTATTGTTAAGTTCTTGTTATATTATAATAAATATATTTATAGATCTAGACTCGGAAGCCAATGCCATGTGTTTGTGTGCCATCGTCTGTGACACGGTGATGAGAAACCCACATGTCAGCTTTCTGGACTCCCTTATAGATTTTAATGCAGATTTTGATGACTGGAAAGGACAGGGAGAACACCTTAATAAGGAAACATACTTTAAAAGGAAGCCAAGCATAAAGGACAATGGAAGGTCAAAGTTGAAAGAGACTTGAAAACAGTCTGGCATTAACTCCCAGATCTCCCTTCAGCTGTAACTATTCTTCCTGTTGCTCTGTACAGCTGAGAGCTTAGCTACCCATTGGTGTCCCTCCTGAGTCCGCGACTCACTGTTTTGGAGTAGACCAGAGTCACACAGTGCCTCCAACTCCCCAATCAGAGAAGATATAGCACAGTTCCTCCAGGAAAGAAAACAAAGTGTGATTTCTGTCCTAAGATCCAGACAGGGTGGCCTTCCCTGCCTTGGACAGACATGCCTAAGATTGTCCTCTAACCCATTATACAGACCCACTTCACAACCATGCCTGACATCCCAAAGTGAAAATGTACAACACCAGACAGAGTTCTTCCCCCTATGTAGAAAAAGCTTGGATTTAATACATCAGTAGGAGAAGGTAGATTTACCAGCTTTGTCATTCACATGAAGGGCCTCACAACCTTAATCCCCAAATCTAAGCAAGACATAGACTCTCCTTGGATTAAAAAACAGTAGAAGGTGGGAATGGGAGGTATTCAGAGAACTTGGCTGAGACCTTATGATGAGTGAACCATACACTTGCCAAGTAATAATTTGCAGTGACATCTTCAGAAATATCAGTCCTAGAGGAAAGGATGGCAAACATCTAGAAGGTTCCAATCATGAGAACTGAAATTATAACCTAAGATAACCACCAAGCTGTAGTTTGTTAGCTCCTTCCTTGTCTACCCCATGTCTCTCAGTAAAGGGAAGTATGTTCTTTGGGTCTAGGAGATGTCTGTCTATATATTTAACTCTAGGGTGGTAAACAAGTGGTATTTTACCATAAAAGACAGATGACACACTACATTAGGAGCCCATGTAATCATAGAGAGTACCTCTCTTGTTGGACCTGAGGTAATACCATCTATCCTGGCATGGGTAGTGAGAAAGTTCACTGGGGCAGCTACAAAACAGAGAGATCACATTGTGGGTGGGTATGTCTTCAGTGAGAATTTCTAATAAACAGCAATTTAGCCAAAGTGTCTGCTTCCAAACTTATTTTGAGTGTCAACTACATACCGGTAATGGGGACAGAGAAAGAATAAGGTAGCTTGTCCTTAAGCAGCCCACAATCCAGTGGGTAAGTAGAGTCAATAGTTCATCAGGCTGAGCCAGGGAAACAATCCAGTGGTCCTTGCATCCCAAGAAAGATTCTGACTACATAAGTGGCAGCTTTCTGGTGGAGGTGACAAGAGAGTAAGACTCATTCAATTCTAGATAAGAGAATTTATCTTGCAGGAAACAGGCTTGGATAGAAATTTTTCAAAAAGATGAATCATAAAATATCCAGCTCAAGATAAAAAACAAAAGTTCCATTTTCCTAAACTACTTGTTCTTCAGTTTCAAAAAACGAGCTGGAGCAAGGCACAGGTATACATGGAAGAAAATGCTGAACAAGTAGGTGGAACTCAAAAACGGGGTGTAGTCCTATTAGAACTACAGAACTCTGGTAGCATAGTGGTTACGAATTGGGCTACAAGCCACAAGGTCAGCAGTTCGAAACTACCAGCGGTTCCGCGGGAGAAAGATGAGGCTTTCTGCTCCCGTAAGGATTTACAGCCTTGGAAACCCTGTACAGGGTCGCTGTGCGTCGGAACCGACTCCACGGCACATAACAACAACAACAACAGATGCAGTTCTAATACACTAGGTGTATCTTTTGCCACAGAGACAAAAAGATGTGTGAAGGATCACAGGAGTCAGGAAACCAAGGCGCAGATGTGTCTGTCCTTAAGAAGCATCAGCATGAAAATGGCACAAAACTTAATTCTGACATCAAGAGAGGAAGTAGGAGTAATGAAACCATTTGTGTAGCATGTGCGTATTATTAGCTTGTGATACTACATAACCAGTCTCATCACTCAGAGCCATACTTCTAAAAGTAGGAAGAAAACATCAAACTCCATCCAGCTTGAAACAGACCATACCATGGGCATGAAGACAGGCACTGAGGAATATGGTAATAATCAAGCTCTTCCCTCATAGAGGTGACTGCAGACGCTACTACAAAGTTCACCCTCAGCCTATCCTGTGGAGCCTTTTCCTGTCAACAGCTTTATTGGAATGGTATTTCACACTTTGAGCATTTCCCCCATTTAGATCATTTTATTTTCATTTTGTTTCTCAAATGTGTGAACCAGCTCTGTTTTTCAGATGGGGCGACTAAGGCTCAGAGATGTTAAATTACTTAGTGAAAGGTGCAAACCCTAAATCACCTTCAAAGTTTGTTTTGTCACTGTACCATAATTTTTAATCCACTCTACTTGAATCTCTGAGCCAAAACTTAGCTCATCAAGGTTCTTAATTATACTACGTTCGGAGGGGGGCCCAAAGACAGAAATTCAATCACAGCTGTCCTATATTAATTATAAAAATAGATGAAATTCAACTGACTAAGGGCACAAGAATCTTAAAATACGTGTGTTTGAATTTAAGAAAATCTATAGCCAAAATAAAAAGAAATCTGAAAAATATTTGCATCACATATGACAAAAATTATTATCTTTACTAAAGAACCCATATAATTCAATAATATAATATTAAGCAATTCCCAGCAGTTAAATAGAAATAGATCATAAACAGACCCACAAAGAGGAAACATAGGCAATAAATATCAAAACACAAAAGTCACATAAAAGCCCAACCTTGACAGTTATTAAATAATGAAATATTTTTAAATGAGGCATCTTTTACCTACTTGTCTGCACCCAAAATCTAAAAGAAAGGGGTGGGTAGGGAAATTCCAAGTACTGAGGAACCAACTAGAGTGGTTACGGATCAGACTGCTCACCTCAAGGTCAGTAGTTCAAAACTAATAGCTGTTCCAAGGGAGAAAGATGAGGCTTCTGCTCCTGTAAACATTTACAGCCTCGGAAACCCTGTACAGGGTCGCTATGAGTCGGAATGGACTCCATGGCACATAACCACCACCACCAAATCTTTACAGGAGCAGAAAGCCTCATCTTTCTCTCACAGAGCAGCTGCTAGTTTTGAACTGCTGACGTTAAGGTTAGCAGCCCAACTCATAAATACTACACTACCAGAGCTCCTTGCCTCCTGCCAAAAGTTCTGTGACTTGACTTGCTCTGTGGGCTAGAAGCCCATCACTCTCATTCTACCTTGTGCTCCGGTTCTTGGTTCTGCTGCCCCTCTTGCACTCCTCCAGCTCTACAGGTTTCTGTGCCTGGGTTGAGGACGTTCAATGCGCAAGGATCTTGAGGTCCAAAGGACATCCTTCCCTCCTAACTTCTTTTTGAAAGTAGTGAGACTCTCCCTTCTGCTTCTGAGATGACTCATTTTATACATGTTGGATCCAGGTTTTCACAATTACAATTAATGCCATTAATCAGTCACAACTGAATCACATAATCATAATCAGTGTCTTTGCCCACCCAGACCCAACAAGACAAAAACGTTGTTTGGTGGGAGTTGCAGAATATGGCTAGAAAAGACATTAAATAATTTACTACACTGCAGGACCCTTTCAGAAAATAGTGTCAGGCCCTGTATATCAAGAGATTAAAGTGCATTTACACCCAACTCAGTAATACTGGGCATCCACAAAGGATTAGTACAAGCAATATAAAAAGTAAGACTAGGTCCCATGTACTGACCACTAACTATGCAACAAACACCAGGCTAATCATTGAAAGCATCAAATTCCCACAATGCTATAAGAAAGATACTATTTAAAGACATTTTGTTATTGTTGTTAGGTGCCCTCAAATTGATTCTGACCCATACCACCTGGTCCTGTGCTTTCCTCACAATTGCTGCTATGCAATATAAAAAGTGCTTGTGGCATAAAGTAAGAGGGGAAAAAAACAAGGTTCATTTGTTTTTAAACTTTTTAATTGTGAATTGAATGAAGATTTACAGAGAATATCATCAGTTATACATTCATCAAATCACATACTTTGGTCTATCTCAATGATCTCAATTTCATCCATGTAATAACAGTTTTCCCACTTCCTCCCTGTGGTTTTTATTGCCATTCTGCCCTCCTTCCCATCCCTTCTCAGCTCATTCATCTATGCCAAGAAATTTGGAAAACAGCTACCTGGCTAACTAATTGGAAGAGATCCATATTTGTGCCCCTTCCAAAGAGAGATGACCCCACGGAATGTGGAAACCATCAGATAATCTCATTAATATTGCATACAAATAAAATTTTGCTGAAGATAATTCAAAAACAACTGCAACAATACATTAGTAGATAATTGCCAGAGGCTCAAACTAGATTCAGGACATGAAAATAGGGATATCATTACTAACATTAGATAGATCTTGGCAGAAAGCAGGTAACACCAGAAAGAAGTCTGTGCGTTATTGACTATGCAAAGGCTTTCAATTATGTGGATCATAACAAGCTATGGACAACATTGGGGAGAATGAATATTCCGCAACACCTAATTGTGCTCATGAGGAACCAAGAGGCAGTTGTTTGAACATAACAAGGGAACGATGAATGATTTAAAATTAGGAAAGGTGTGCACCAGTGTAGTATTCTTTCTCCATATTACTCAATCTGTATGCTGAGCAAATAATTTGAGAAGCTGGATTATATGAAGAAAAATGTGGCATTAAGATTGGAGGAAGACTCATTAATAACCTGCAATATGCAAATGATACAACCTTGCTTCCTGAAAGTACGACTGATGAAGGTCAAAGAGCACAGCCTTCAGTATGGGTTGCACCTCAGTGTAATGAAAACAAAATCCTCACAACTAAACTATTAAATAACATTGTGATAAATGGAGAAAAGATTAGAAGTTGTCAAAGACTTCATTTTGCTCAGATCAATCATCAACACTCCTGAAAACAGCAGTCAAGAAATCAGTCAAGCTGAGGGAAATGAAGGAATGATCTATTGTATTAGGAAAATCTACACAAGACCTCTTAAAAGTGTTCACGATCAAAGATATCAGTTTGAGGAGTAAGGTGTGCCTGTCCCAAGCCATTACATTTTCAATTACCTCATATGCATATGAAAGTTGGGCAAGGAATAAAGAAGACCATAGAAGAATTGATGCATTTAAGCTATGGTGTTGAAGGAGAATATTAAATGTACTGACAAAGATCAAGCAAATCTGTGTTGGAAGAACTACAGCCAGAATGCTCCTTAGAAGCTAGGATGGCCTAACTTCTTCTCATATACTTTGGATGTATTATTAGGAGAGACCAGTTCCTGGAGAAGGGCATCATGTTTGGTAAAGTGGAGGGTCAGCGAAAAAGAAGAAGCCCCCCACCCCTCCAGCCAGATGTATTGGCACAGTGGCAGCAACAATTGTGATGTTGGCAGAGGACTGGGCAGTGTTTCATTCTGTTGTGCATAATGTACCAACTCGATGGTACCTAACAACAACAATAACAATGCTCCACCACATTCATAGCTGTGTTTACAGGAAAAGTAACTATCTATGTACAAATATCCTTTTAAAACCCTCATACCTGCTCTGCCTGTGTATCTGTCCATGTATCTACCCTTAGAACACTGTTGTTCCAAGGTTGTACATATAACACTATTTTCCTCTATCCCCTTTAGCCCTTGCATGTCTCCCCGCGTCTTCACCTGTCCTCATCATTCTTCTGCCAAACTCCCTCTTGTATATTGCCCTCCCCATCACCCGAGTTAACATATGTTTACTCTCTAGCCAGTGAGTTACTCTCCCTTCCCTCCCACCCTGGTAACCATCATGGATGTTTGTTTTGTTTTGTTTTTAGCATGAAAGCATTTTTTGACTTTTTACAATAGTGGTCTTATACAATATTTGTCCTTTTTTGATTGACTAATTTCACTCAGCATAATGTCCTCTAGGTTCATCCACATTAAGAGATGTTTCCCAAGATTCATCATTATTCTTCACATAGGATTCCATTGTGTGCATGGTTATCCATTCTTTAACTCATATCCTGGATCTTATTTGTTGTGAATAGATACCAAGTAAAGGGATTGCTGGGACACACAATATTTCTATTCCCAACTTTCTGAGGAAACTCCATATGTTTTCCACAATAGTGGAACCATTTTACAGTTCCATAGCAATGTAGGAAGGTCCCAGTCTCTCCACAGCATTGCCAGCATTTGTTGTTTTCTGGGTTTTTGAACTTTACTATTAATTCTGAAGTCCTGGTGTGGTGCTGCAGGAAAGTGCACTAAACTGCCAGGTCAGCGATTCAAACTCACTAGTCACTTCTCGGAAACCCTATACAGGATTGCTATGAATTGGAATTGACTCCATGGCACTTAACAACAATAACATTAATGCTGGGGTGAGATGTTATCTCATGTTGATTTGATATACATTTCTTTAATGGAGTTCTGGTGTGGCATTGTAGGGTAAGCACTTGACTGTTAACCTCAAGGTCAGTGGTTCAGACCCACCCACCACTCCTTGGAAACTTTCTACAGAGTTGCCATGAGTCCAAAATGACTTGACGACACTTAACAACAATAGCTAACGATCGCAAACATTTCTTTATATGTTTATTGATCACCTGAATCTCTTCTTTGGTGAAGTGTTTGTTCATGTCCTCTGCCCATTTTTAAATTTAGTTGTTTATCTTTTTCTTGTCCAGGTATTGTACTTATAAATTTTAGCAATTAGTCACTTGTCTGATATGTCATTGCAAAACATTTTTTCCAGTCTACAGGCTCTCTTTTTACTCTTGGCGAAATCTTTTGATGCATATAAGTTTGTAATTTTTAGTAGGTCCAGTCATCTATTATGTTTTCTACTTTTTGTGTGATTTTAGTTATGTTTGACTGTGTGTGTATCATAAATCAGAGCCCCTAAGTTTCTTCATAGTTTTCATTGATAAGCTTTATAGTTCTAGGTTTTACATTTAGATCTTTATTCCGTGTTGAGTTTATTTTTGTATATGGTGTGAGTTATGGGTCTTGATTCATTTTTCTGCAGATAGATTTCTAGTTTTGCCTACACCATTTGTTGAAGAAACTGTCTCTTTCCCATTTAGTGTGTTTTGGCCCTTTGTCAAAGATTGGCTGAACGTATGTGTATGGATTTATTTTGGGCTCTCAATTCTGTTCCATTGATCTATGTTCTAGCAATATACCAGTCCCAGGCTGTTTTGATCACTCTGGCTGGTAGTAGATTTTGAGATCAGGGAGTGAGAGGCCTCCAATTTTGTTCTTCTTAAATAATGCTTTGCTTGTAACATTCATTTTTGTATGTGTAACTTTAATTGTGGCCATATAAGACATGTTTATGAAAAGCTGATGAAATGTGTAGTCACAAAGCACTATTAATTATACTGATGGAATTTCAGGTGATTTTTATTCTCTACAAAACATGTGTAATATGATGACATTTTTACAGTAAATGTATAAGGGGGCTTCAAAAGGTATGGGAGAATTACAAAATCTTTTAATTCCAGTTTTCCATGAACTTTTTGAAGCTTCCTCATGTTTTCAAAAGACAATGAGGAGTGAGGGACAGAAAATAAGTAGTCTGAAGTATTATCTTTTTAGAAGACCGTTTCCTATTTTAGGTACCATAAGAAATGGAGATTTTAGAGAGAATTCAGACAGAATAAAGTAGCAAAGAGAATTACAAATAAAATAGTAAAATCAATGTTTGTGGTGTTGTTGTTGTCAACCTAAAGCCTAGTGGTGAGATTATATCATGCAGCACATAAAGAAAGAGAGAAAAAAGAACATCAACACTTGTCTATGTTCCTGGAAGATCCAACAAGATGAAAAAGTCTGTAATAAAGGAGAAGTTCTAGTTCCTAATAAGAATATGTATATTACTGCTTGAAACTGATTTCCAAGATCCCTGGATTCTTCTCTAACTACACTTTAATAATATACGTATACAAGATCATTGCACACATTTGTTGATTTTATCATCTCAATGACTCTACAAAGTATATAATATCTTCTTCACTCTTAAAGAAAAGTAAACAAATTTTAAAAAGTGAAGTGACTTGTCCAGTAAGAATTATGCCACACCCCAAGCATTCTGCATATGTTAGTCCATTCAATTCTTACATCAATCCTGCAAAGAATGGTTGTCACCATTTACAGGTGAGATGACTAGGTTCTGAGACATTAGTCAGTTAGTATATATTCAAACCCAGATCAATGAGCCTCCAGAGAACCTGTGCTACATTACACAACCTCCCCAAGGCTGCCTGAGGTTGTTTTACTTCTCCCCAAGCTACCTCAGAAATCTGTAATAAGAAAATCAAAAACTCTGTGAATATGACAGACACTCAGTACTGTGTGAGATACAGTCCTCCTTAGAAATAGTTTTTTTTTTAATGCCTGGCAAGAGGCTCAGTGACTCTGGCTCCCTACAGTCAAAGATTTTATATGAAAACTTGAGTCGCAGGTAGTAAGATAATAGAGCATGCATCATTGCTTCATCTGAAACTTCTCCTGTGAATCTTTACAATGAGATGAACTCTTAAGGGTTTCTCAGAATCTCAGGGAGAGAAGGGGGGCAGCCTCAGCACTGCTCCCACACTATCACCAGCCACAGTGGGAGTCTCATGAGCTTGATTCTCGTGGAGGTAGAATGTCAAAGTGTTTCCCTGAGTCAAGTAACTGACTAAAATAGGGTTCCCAACTTTAAGAAGCCTGCCTTATGACGGCAAAACTAAGATTGAGATTTGCTGTTGGGTACTCGATGGCACCTAACAACAACAACAATGGAGACAAAGAGTAAGCCCATAAATTTCTTACCAACAAATAAAATTTAAAAATAAAATAATCCAAACATGTGGTCACCTTCCCAAACTATAATCCATATGCTCTGTTGCGTACTGTGAAATATTTGAGAAGTCATTTGAGTATCTTTCTTTCCTCATGGAAAATAAGGCCAGGCTTTCAGTGGATCGTATGAGGTCAATAAGACAACATTCTCTGCAGATGAGGTCCGTACCCTCTACTTCCCCCACCAACATGGGCACAAAGGGAATGGGGACACGACAGTCTAATAACGTGATCGAAACTTTACTAACTTCTTTCACTTACCAATTTCTCCCCCGCCACAGCTCCAGTAGCGTAGCGGTTATGAATTGGGCTGCGAACCTCAGGGTCAGCAGTTCGAAACTACCAGCTGTTCTGCAGGAGAAAGATGAAGCTTTCTGCTCCCGTAAAGATTTACAGCCTCAGAAACCCTGTACAGGGTCGCTATGAGTCGGAACCAACTCCACAGCACATAACAACAACAACACACACACAGGCCACACACTCATCAAATCATGTAAGCTTCAAACTCCAAATGTGTCTTAACACTAACTGTCTCAATCTCTTCCCAATTCCCTATCTTCTGTCAGTTCCTAGCTTCTACATGCCCTTAGACATAGACACTAGGGGACTATCATCCCTTCTCCCTTCCTAAACCCACTCAGTCCTAACCTGGTTAGTAGAATCACCAACCTCCTAGTACACAGATAAACTTGGAAGTTATCCTGAACTCGTTTGTCGTTTGATTTTGTTTTTTGTTGTTGTTTTTGTAAGTGTTGTTAAGTTGATTCCAACCCATAGTGACCCTGTATAGGGTTTCCAAGGAGCAGCTGGCGAGCTTGAACCACTGACCTTGCAGTTCAAACGGCTTTGCAGTCTGGTATATTAACCCACAGCACCACACCAGGACTCCAGCCAGTGATTAAGTTGTATTGGTTTGACTTCCTTCACATCTCTGTATGCATTCTTGCCTTTCTGACACCACTGTTACTGCCTAACTCCAAGCCTTCATTATTATTGCCAGAATCATTGCAATAGTTTTCTAAGGATCCCAAGTTTCTGTTCTTGTTTTCAAAACAAAAATCTGATGGCCATTTCCATCCCCTAGACCCTTCAGTGCTTTTCAAACACCCCTCCAAGCAACAACTCCACACTTCTTGGAAGGACCCATACAGTCCTCCCTTTTTAAATGCAGGCTTCATCTAAGTCTTATCTCCTGTCATTTCACTTATGTTCAGTCCTTTTATGCTCCCACTAGACTCATCTATTTGCTTTTCAAAAGCTTCAGGACTTTCCCCTTCTCTGAAATGCTTTCTCACACAAGCCACATGCAATTACATCATTGTTCAATGGCCAGCTCCAGTATCTTCTCTGCGAAGCATTCTGACCCTCTAAGGAAGAGCAAAAGACTGCCTCCTCTATGTCATAGTTGCTCCTTAACGGGACCTCAGTTCAATTCAACAAATATTCACAAAGTACTTGCTATATGGCAGATGCTGGGGCCACAAAGAGAAATTGGACATGTTCTTTCAGCTTAGTAGGAAACACAAACCCACAGCGAGCAAATCATTATCTCAGAGAGTTAAGTGGGGAAAAAGAGGAGGGGGGGATGTGGTGGTGGTACACAGATGATGGATCTTTGCCCAGCCTGACAGTATCAGACATGGAAAAACTATCTAGGAGGAAAGATACAAAAGTTGAGTCTTAAAGAAGGAAGAAGGATAGTAAGTACAGAAGAGAAAGAGGGACAAGACAGTGATTGCACAGAGTTTAACTGCAGTATACACTGTGACCTTTTTATTTGTCTTTCTCCTCAAACTAGAATGTGAATTACTTGGGTAGTCAGCGTATGTCTTTTTTGTTGGCAGTCAAGGGAGGAGAGAATTTACACAACAAACATATAACACCTCAACAACTTCTACACATACAAGGGTAAGTTAAAAAGTATTACTACAGAATACAGAAACTGGTTTGGCACTGCAAGATAAATGCTCAACTGCAAGTTCAGTTTGAACCACAAGGTCAGCAGTTCAAACTCACCAGCCGATCCTCAGAGAGCCTATACAGTGTAACTATGAGTGGGAACCGACTCCATGGCACTTAACAACATCATTAAACTTAAATATCAAAATGTGAAGTGATTGTTTCTTGGCATCTCTTCCATCTAGGTCTACATGCTTCTGAGAGTAATGTTTGCATCTCTCTAATTACAAATCAAGCTGTGAACCACAAGGTCAGCAGTTCGAAACTACCAGCTGCCCGTGGGAGAAAGAGGAGGCTTTCTGCTCCCGTAAAGATTTACAGATTTGGAAACCCTGTACAGGGTCGCTATGGGTCGGAACCGACTCCACGGCACATAACAACAACAATCCTTCCCAGAAGAATTCTGTGCTCTTCAGTTTATACCACATTACATAGCAGCTTTGGCATCCTCAAAGGACTCAAATCATGCTCCTTTGAAATTCTTTTTGAGTTTGGGGAAAAAAAGAAATCTGAAGGCGCAAGATCAGGGCTGTAGGGTAGATGGGGTAAGGTTTCCCAATGAAATTATCTTAGGACAGCTCATGTTATTTTCGAAGAATGAACAGGTGCACTGTTGTAATGGGGGATAATTCCTCAGTGCAACTTTTCTGGCCTTTTTCTCACTAATGCAGTTTCCAATCTTCTTAAAACTTCTTCATAATAAGCCTCTTTGATTGTCCTGTGTTCTTCGAGAAAATCTATTAAGATTATATCTGGAATTCAAATAAACAGTCACCATAACCTGAGCTGCCTCTCTGCCTTGAATTTTATCTGTCTAGCAAATGCCCTTAGAAGCCACCATTTTGATTGGAACTTTTATTTATTTTTTTAAGACAACCCTCAGAAATCCTATACAGGGTTGCTATGAACTGGAACCAACTCAACAGCACTTAACAACAACATCAACAAAGAGGTCAAGACAAGGGTATTACTGAAAGAATTTGTCTGCTGGCATTCACTGATCACAGAGATATATTTAAACATATTTTGTTTAGAATAAACCCATGCACATATGAATTGGAGCCCAGTAGCATTGTTTCACTGACAATCTTTTCCAAACTATTTTGCCATCATTAACACAAATTCACCATCCCCTTAAGTTTCTCATCTATCCTTTCCTAATTGCTGTGGTCAATATGATCACATGTAAGTAATTGTTTAAAAGAGAGTAATGCGTAATGCAGACATTCTTTGTGAATTAAGCTAAACTATTATTTGGCTCAGTGATGACTTCAGGGGATAGTTTCAGTTCAAAGTTTAAGGATTTCCTTCAGGTAATAATTTTGGGGAGTCATCCAGCCTGAATGGCTCAAGAAAGTTTGAATTCCATGAGCATTTGAAAGTCTGTTCCACATTTCTCCCCATTTGATCAGGATTCTATTGGTAGCTGGGTACCATTCAGTTTTTCTGATCTCATAGCAAAGGAGGTAGTTGCTCATGGAGATGATTGGATATATATTCTATTTGACAGGACATGTGTCTTATCTGGCCTTGATACAAGCAAGGCAATAACTGTTTGCTGGATGATTGATTGATTGCCTCAGAGTAAAATCAGCCTAGTAGCTACCTTTTAGGTACATGATCTATTTGCTATCCATATCAGAAAACTTAGTTAGTAATTGGATTTATAAGAGTTAATCTCTTTAAGAGGGAGTCCCTGAGTGAAGCAAATGGTTATGCACTCATCAACTGGCTGAAAGGTTTGAAGTTTCAACCTGCCCAGAAGTACCTTAAAAGATAGTCCTGGTGATCCGCTTCTGAAAGGTCACAGCCTCAACTCTACTTACACACATGTTGGAATCAACTCAACAGCAACCAGCATCGGGAATGGTAACTCTATATTTAGGCTTTTGGGGAAGTGCCAGGATATTTTCTGAAGTAGCTGTGCCATTTTGCCATCTTACCTGCAATGTATAAGGGGTTGAATTTCTTGCCACAGCCTCTTAACTGGTCACTCACTCTCTGGTCCTTCCACACTCCTGATAAAATGTTTGTTCCCAAACATAAGCCCTTCAATAGTCCTTGTAACCAAGAAACAGAAGGTCCGTGCCAGCATCTAGGAGGAGGAAATAGAGAGTGACTGATAATGGGTATGGGGTTTGTCTTTGGTGTGATGACAATGTTCTGGAACTGCATAATGGTGATGGTTTGCACAACTTTGTGAATATACTAAAAGCAACTGAACCATACACTTTAAAACAGTAAATTTTATGGCATGTGAAATATATCTCAATAAGCTGTTTATATATATATATATACACACACACACACATAAAAAAAGGGGGCTGAGGTGCAAAAAATTGAGGTGAGAAGCAGCGAGGGTTTAAAATAAATGAGTGATGATAGAAAGGAACACTGAAGAATCTCAATGACAAATTTTACTGACCATGATGTAAAATCCCCAAGACCAAATCTCTGAGGAGACAGAGCTCTGGTGCACAGGTTTGAGGCATTTGAACACTGACTAGCTTCACCAAAAATGAAGGACTTCTGTACATATTGTCTGTGAACACACTTAAAAACAGCTATTCTTTTTGTCAACTGTAGGTGACAAGAATGGCTCAAAATTGTGCACAAAGTTGTGGCCATGTCTTTATCAGTTTTCCTACTTTTTTATGCTGCCAACAGAATTCAGGTAATTTGACTCAGAATGAGGTACTTCCTCATTACCCACTGCCCCACAGCTCTAGAGGACAAACACAGTCCCTCACCAAGGCTGAATGTCCACAACCTGGAAGACAATAAAAACTGAACACCAAGAAATAAAGCCGAATGTCCTGTATCATACAATGAAAGTAGCATTTAATTATACATTTTAAAAGTTACTTTTAAAAAAATCAAAGCCACAATTAGACAACAAAATTATAAGAAACAATAGATGTTAGTAAGGTAGTGAAGAAACTGGAACCTCACCCATTGCTGGTGGAATGTAACATGGTAAAGCCACTGTGGAACAGGTGTTTCCTCAAAAAGTTAGTCACATGACCCACAAATACCAGTCCTAGGTATATACCCAGAAGAATTGAAAACAGGAACCTATATACCAATGTTCTTTGCAGCATGTGTTACAATAGCCAAAAGGAAGAAAAAATCTAAACTATCACTAATGATAAGTGGATAAACAAAATATGGTGTATACATACAACAGAATAGTGTTGTTAGGTGTTGTCAAGTCATTTCAAACCCATATAAACACAATAGAATAAAACATGGCCTGGTCCTGCGCCATCCTCATAATTGCTGCTATTCTTGAGCCCATTGCTACTGTCAGTGTGCCAATCCATCTGATTGGAGGTCTTCCTCTTTCTCACTGACCCTCCACTTTATCAAGGAACCTCCTCATAATATGTCCAAAGTATGAGAGACGAAGTCTGGTCATCTTGGCTTCTAAGGAGTATTCTGGCTGTACTTCTTCCAACACAGATTTGTTTGTTCTTCTCACAGCCCATTTAAATTTTTACCTTTAAAATTCTCCCCCAACACCACTTTTGTGGTCTTCCTTATGCATTGTCCAACTTTTACATCTATATGAAGCTATTGAAAATATCATGGCTCGGGTCAGGCACACCTTAGTTCTCAAACTGACATTTTTGTTCTTCAACACTTAAAGAGGTCTTGTGCTAATTTTGTCTGATGCAATACATCGTTTGATTTCTTGACTGCTGCTTATAAGAATGTTGACGGTGGAAGTCTTTCACAACTTCAGTCTTTTCTCCATTTATCATGTTAGTTAGTGGTCCACTGGTGAGGACTTTTATATTCTTTACATTGAGGAGCAACCCATACCGAAGGCTGTTGTCTTTGCTCTTCATCAGTAAGTACTTTAAGTCCTCTTTGCTTTCAGCAAGCAAGGTTATATCATCTTCATATTGCAGGTTATTAATGAGTCTTCCTTCAATCCTGATATCATGTTCTGCTTCATGTAATCCAGCTTCTCAGATTATTTGCTCAGCATACAAATTGAAAAGTATGGTGAAAGAATACAACCTAATTTTAAACCAATCAGTGTTCCCTTTTTCTGTTTGAATGATTGCCTCTTAGTCTATGTACAGGTTCCTCGTGAGCACAATTAAGTGTTCTGGAATACCCATTCTCTTCAATGTTGTCCATAATTTGTCATGATCCACATTGTTGAAAGCCTCTGTGTAGTCAATAAAGTACAGGTAAACATCTTTCTGGTATTCTCTGCTTTCATCCAAAATCCATCTGACATCAGCAGTGATAGACCCAGTTCCATATCTTAATCTGAATCCAGCTTGAACCTCTGGCATTTCTCTGTCAATGTATTGTTGTAGCCTATTTTGAATTATCTTTAGCAAAACTTTACTTGCATGTAATATTAATGATATGGTTCAATGATTTGTACATTCTGTTGGGTCACCTCTTTTTAGAATGGACACAAGTATGGATCTCTTCCAGTCAGTTGGCCACGTAATTGCCTTCCAAATTTCTTGGCATAGATGAGTGAATGCATCCAGTGCCACATTGGTTTGTTAAAAGATTTATATTTGTACCGGTGAGGGTGGGGTGGAAGGGGTTGGGGGAGTTAGAGGAAGGTGATGGTAGAGCACAGGGTAGGGGGCAGACACATCACAGTTCAGGTGTTGGAGAGGGAAATACACAAGAAGGGGGAGGGGGTGGAAGAACAAGGTATATAGTGGAACACTAAGACAGGTTTGCATGGGCTAAATGGGACAGAGGTAAATAGTGATGCATGCTCAAACTTGGAACAACAGGACTCTGATACAGGGATCAAGGCATAGTCTTAAGAGGGGAATTAATACTAAGATGCTTGACTGCCTTATGAATATTGGTTTCCCTTGCCTACTATGGTAAAACAGACACTTGAGTAGGATAGAAAGGAATGTCGGGAAACGTGATTACAGAAAGCTTGTAAGACTGTCTTCAGCCTGTAACTGATTGGAAAGGGAGTTCTACAACTTGTCCAGTGAAATAGCCCTCTTGCGGATCCTTTGCAGAGAATAGGAACTTAGGTGGAATCCTGATCATCAGTGAAAAAAAAAAAAAAAAAGGCAATATGACTGGCTACTACAAGAATAAGCAATTTGTTTACTGGAAAGCAATCATGTTCCTTCAGGATAAACCCACCTATAAGGCTGAAACTTAAAGGGAGCAGAGCACATAAGCAGGCATGTAAGCTTGCTGACGACCACATGGGTCTACTGGTGAATGAAAGATGGGGAAAGGCAAAAATGAATAAACGGGCTGAGTTTAATCGTGTTCCATAGACTCCGGCTGACCTGGAGATGAGAAAGAGGAAAGGAAGGGCTGGTTGGTACAAAGTGTGGTGAGACCTTGGGACACCTGAGCCCATGGTCAAGGACATAGCCACAGAGGGCTAGAGCTGAGAGTGAAGAATCCAGCTGATGTGAAGTGAGGGGAAATGAACAAGAACACCCAAACTTGCACATAGTACCCATTTGACCTAGCCTCGATGGCTTGATAGTCAGAACTCAACTAGAGGAATATTAATTTTTAAAAAAAAATCTATTTGTAGTCCATCAATTCCTGGAGCCATGTTCTTTGCCAATGCCTTTAGTGCACCTTGAACTTCTTCCTTCAGCATCATTGCCTTTTGATCATATGCTACCTCTTAAAATGGTTAACCACCACTCATCTGTCAGTTTGTCATACTGTGGTGACTTGTGAGTTGCTCTGATTCTGGAAGTTATACCATGGGTATTTTAAATACCAGCAGGGTCACCCACAGTGGACACATTTCAGATGATCTCGCAGATGAAGACAGACAAGGAAGAAGAAGAGACAAACTCCTTCAGAATATTTAGTCACTGAAAACCTTATGAATAGCAAAGAAACACTGTTAGATATAGTGTGAGAAAATGAGCCCCTCAGGTTGGAAGGCACTCAAATGTGACAGGGGAAGAACTGCTTCCTCAAAGTAGAGTTGACTGTGATGAAGCAGATGGAGTAAAGCCCATGGGAGTAAAGCCCTTGGAACCTTCATTTTCTAATGGAGCACAACTCAAAATGAAAAGAAACAGCTGAAAACATCCATTAATAACCAGAACATGGAATGTACAAAGTATGAATCTAGGAAAACTGGAAATTGTCAAAAATGAAATGGAACGCATAAACATCAATATCTTAGGCATTAGTGAGCTGAAATGGACAGGTATTGGCCATTTTGAATCTGACAACCTATGCTGGGAATGACAAATTAAAGAGGAATGGTGTTGCATTCATCATCAAAAAGAACATATCCAGATCAGTCATGAGGTACAACACTGTCTGTGATAGGATAATATCCATGCACATACAGGAAAGACCAGTAATACCACTATTACTCAAATTTATGCACCAACCACTAAAGCCAGAAAGGATGAAGTAGAAGAATTCCACCAACTTCTTCAATCTGAAATTGATCAAACATGCAATCAAGATGTGTTAATCATTACTGGTGATTGGAACGCAAAGGTTGGCAACAAAGAGGAAAGAATAGTAGTTAGAAAATATGGCCTTGGTGATAGAAATGATGCTGGAGGTCGTACGATAGAATTCTGCAAAATCAATGAATTCTGCAAAATCAATAATTTCAATACCTTCTTTAGACAGCATAAGAGACGATTATACACAAGGACCTCACTAAATGGAATACACAGAAATCAAATTGACCACATCTGTGGAAAAGCTCCATATCATCTGCCAAAAACAAGGCCAGGGGCAGACTGTGGAACAGACCATCAATTAATTGATCATATGCAAATTCAGACTGAAGCTGAAGAAAATGAAAACAAGTCCATGAGAGCCAAAATATGACCTTGAGGATATTCCACCTGAATTTAGAGATCATCTGAAGAACAGATTTGATACATTAGACAATAAAGACCGAATACCAGAAGAGTTGTGGGAAGACATCCAAAACATCATATAGAAAGAAAGCAAAAAGTCATTAAGAAAAAGGTCAGATAATGCTGGAAGTACCATGGGCTGCCAAAAGAATCAATAGATCTGCTTTGGAAAAAGTGCAGCCAGAGTGCTCCTTGGAGGCCAAGATGGTCAAACTTTATCTCTCATACATTGGACAAATTGTCAGGAGGGACCAGTGGCTGGAGAAGTATATCATGTTTGGTAAGGTGGAGGGTCAGAGAAAAAGAGAAAGACACCCAGCGAGATGGATTGGTAAAGTGGCAGCATCAATGGGCTCAAGTGTGGCAACAATTGTGAGGTTTGCCCAGGGCCGAGCACTGTTTCATTCTGTTGTGCATAAGGTCGCTATGAAAGGTACCAACTCAATGGCTCCTAACAACAACAATAACAAAATGGTTGAACATCAACCACTTCTTTTTGGTCCAGTGAATCTGTGTAGCTTTCCATCTTCTTTTGATGCTTTCTGCATCATTCAATATTTTGCCAAAAAAAAGCATTCAGCATTGCAAGTTGAGGCTTGAACTTTTGTCTCAGTTCTTTCAATTTGAGAAATGCTAAGTGCATTTTTCCTTTTGTTTTCTGACTCCATTTCTTTGCACATGTCATTACAGTATTTGACTTTGTCTTCTCAAGCTGCCCTTTGAAATTTTCTATGCAGCTCTTTTATCTCCTCATTTGTTCCATTTGCTTTGGCATCTTTACTCTGGAGAGCAAGTTTCAGAGTCTCTTCTGACATCTGTTTTGTTTGTTTCATTCTTCCTTGTGTTCTTAATGACCTTATTTTTTCTTCCTATATTGTGTTTTTGATGCCATTCCACAACTCTTCTAGTCTCTGGTTATTAGTGTTTGATACATAAAATCTGTTCTTCAGATGATTCAGGTGCGATGTGTTCAAGGACATACTTTGGCTTCCATCGGTTGTTTTAATTTTCTTCAGCTGCAGCCTGAATTTGCATATGAGCAATTGATGGTCTGTTCCACAGTCTGCCACTGGCCTTGTTTTGACTGATCATAATTGAACTTTTCCACCATCTTTTTCCACCGATGTGGTCATTTAATTTCTGTTTATTCCATCTGGTGAAGTCCACATACATAATCATCTTTTATGTTGTTTTAACAAGGTATTTGCAAAGGAGAAGTAATTGGTTTTGCAAAATTCTATATAATGTGCTCTCCAGCATTGTTTGTATCACTAAGGCCATATTTTCCAAGTACTGATCCTTCCTTGTTTTCAACTTTTGAATGCCCATCACCAGTAATAATTAATACATCTTGATTGCATGCTTGATGAATTTCAAACTGAAGAAGTTAGTAGAATTCTTCAATTTCATCATCACCGGCTTTAGTGGTTGGTGCATATAGTTGAATAATGGTATTAATTGGTCTTCCTTGTAGGCATATAGACATTTTCCTCTCATAGATAGCATTATACTTTAAGATAGACCTTGAAATGTTATTTTTGATGATGAATGCAATGCCACTCCTCTTCAAATTGTCATTCAATTCAATTTGGTGTAGTAAATTATATGATTGTCACATTAAAAATGGCATATACCAGTCCATTTCAGCTCACTAATGCCTAAAGTATCAATCTCTATGTGTTCCAATTCATTTTTGATGACTTCCAGTTTTTCTAGGTTCATATTTTGTACATTGAAACTTCCAATTTTTAATGGCTATATACAGTTTTTCTCCTTATTTTGAGTTGTGCCCCATCAGCACAACTTTTTGTTTGTTTGTTTGTTTTTCTGTCAACAGAGCTTTATTCACTGGAAGCAGGCCAGCTGAGTGCCTCTAGGATTTGCAGGTCCCTTAGGCCCTGGTCCCTTCTGTTTGGAACCTAGTGAAATGCACACAGTCTGCTCTCCCCAATGCCAAGGAGAGACAAATAGGGGAATGTTGTGTTTGTGAGTGATGTGAGATGTTAAAAAGGTACAAGTAGAAATCTGGTTATCCCTCCTATGGAACTGGGGTGCCAGAGGGACCATGCCCTGCCCAAACCCCAGGGATGAACTCCGGACCCCAGCTTTTGGACCAGGTTGGAAGAAGGGACCTCACGAGATCATGGCAGACCTAAGTGGTGGTTCTAAGGGCACTTGAGACATACTACACCCAAAGCCTGACAGACTTATTTTTTCTTTTGACTTTGGCTGCAGAAACTGGACAGAAAGTGAGGAGGGAACAGGAAGAGGGCTTGCAAATCCCCAAAAGAAAAACTAGAACCAGAGAAATAGCCCCAGAGCCTGGCATCTGAGTGGGCCCTGGCCAGGCTGGAGGAAAGCCCACAAGGTGGTCTCAAGGTCCTTGCATAGTGGCACACACTCACCGCGCTCAGCAGCACAGGGACCAGTGGGTAAGGAGAAACCATGTTACCCTGTCCCTTCCTCCCCAGGCTATAGTCTAACAGAGTATCCCATCTTGATGTCCTGGTGGTATGGCTTGAAGGCTTGGTCTGAGAGCCATGGGGGCAAGAAGGAGGCTCAGACCAGGACCTGGAGATCAGGTGTTAATGCCGCCCAGCCTTGGTGTCTGCAAAGTGAGAGGAGTGGGAGAGCAGGTAGGGAGGCTTCAGAGGTGGAAATGAAGTCCCAAGAACTTTACTCCATTTGTGCCATCATGGTCAACTCTACTCTGATGAGGCAGCTCTTTTCCAGTCGTATTTTGAGTGTCTTCAAACTTGAGGGGCTCATCTTCTGGTACTATATCTGACTATATTCTGGTGCTCGTCATCATATGTCAATATTCAATATCCTAGTGCTATCTGACAGTGTTTTACTGCTATTGATAAGGTTTTTGGTGGTAGTGGTGGTGTGCCATGGAGTCAGTTCTGACTCATAGTGACCCCGCATATGGTTTCCAAGGCTGTAAATCTTTACAGGAGCAGAATAATTAATAGCTAATAATTCAGTAGTCTGACTGTCCTTCATCCAAGTGTGTCTTTGTCTGAAAGCTCAGATAAAACCTGCCCAGCATAAGCAACCCTACTAGCATTCTAAATGCCATTGGCATACCCTCCAGCAACACAGTATCACACAAGCCACCACAGTGTGACCAACTGACCGACAAGAGGTGGAATGAAATGTTACTCAGCCACAAAGTAAAACAAAGTCCTGCTGCATGATACCACATGGATGAACCTGGAAAACTTTATGCTGAGCAAAAAATGATGTTGCAAAAGAACAAATGTATGATCTTACTTATATGAAAGAACAAACATATAAACCAAAAATTGTTAGTGGTTACCAGGGATAAGTGGGAGGGGAAATTAGGGAGTTTTTGTTGAGGGAGCAACGAATTTTTGCTAATAGTGGTGGAGTAATTTGGAAAAGCAGTCCTGGTGTGGCTCTGTAGTTTAAGCATTATACTACTAACCACAAGATTGGCGCTTCAAACCTACCGGGTGCTCCTCAGAAACACTATACAGGGGCCCTATGAGTCAGAACTGACTTAACAGTACCTCACAACAATAGCATTTTTGAAAAGGAAAGCAAGATAGCTTGCACAATATGAACAATGTAATCAGTGCCACTGAATTATACAAGTAGAAATTGGAGGGAAAAGTTATCTTTTTTCTGAAAACTCTTCTGTTAAAAAAAGACTTCTGTTATAGAAAATATATGTATTAAAAAAAAAAAGACTTCTGTTATAGAAAAAAAATATATATATATAAAAGACTTCTGTTATAGAAAAAAATATATATATATAAAAGACTTCTGTTATAGAAAATATAAAACTCTGAAAAAAAAATCACAGCTAAATGTCTCATTATTTGCATTCATTTTCTGGCGCTGGCATACTGTTCCATCTGTACGAAAATACCACAACTGTTTACAATCATATTGTTTTATTTTTCTCCAAACACACCTTAGAAAGTCTCAAGATAATTTCTTTGCATTTTGTACAAAATTTTAATCAATTACCTTTTCAATGCTCCAAAGTTATTAACCAGCAAAATTACAACTATGTCCGTATCTGGCAACCTAAAGATATTAACATTTGCATTCCTGCTTCCAGGACCATGGATCACAAAAACTGTTTGAAGCAATGTCTCAGTTCTCTAGTGCTGCTATGGCATAAATACCACAAGTGGGGGGCTTTAACAAACAAATTTATTTTCTCACATTTTAGGAGGCTTAAAGTCCAAATTCAGGGTACCAGTTCTAAGAGGAGCCTTTCTCTCTCTGTCTCCTTTCAACGTCCATGGATCCTTGGAGATCTCCATTAATGTCTTGGCATCAAACTTCCATTGGATCTAGGAGGTTCTCAGCTCAGGGAGCAATGAATTTTTGCTTCAAAGGATACACTTCATTTCTGGCTTTTCTTCCTGGTCCCCCTGATCGGTGCCCACTTGTTAGATATCTTTTATATCTCAAAAGAGAATGACTCAAATTATAACCTAATCCATAGCTTGTACCCTGCCTCATTAAAATAATGGCCTCTAATCCTGCCTCATTCACACCACAGAGGTTAGGATTTACAACACATATGATAATTACATCAGATTAAAAATAGAGGATGAATACACAATACTGAGAATCATGGCCTAACTAAGTTAACACATAATTTTGGGGTACACAATTCAATGCATAGCAATCATCTTCAAGTATTACTTGTGAAGGACCTTGCGCCTGATCAATGGAATGGCATTGCAACTACACCCACCCAAATCTCCATAGCCCCGCCCATTGTAAACTGGCCAGAACTGTACCCAGACCACACCGCCTTTAAATACCCCAGTCTGTAAGAGAACAGATGAGCTCTTGGTCTCCTCTGGAGACTTAAGAGTACCTTCTCCCAGGTTTACTCTCAATAAACCTGCTTGCTGTTGAAGCCAAGACTCTCTCCTTGGTCTCTTTCTTTCTTTTCCTTACAACTTGGAAGACACTAATGCCTATATCACACTTTGTTGTTGTTGTTAAGTGCCATTGAGTTGGTTCTAACTCATAGTGACCCTGTATAGGGTTTCTGAGGACCGGTTTGTGAGTTTGAACCACCAACCTGTAGTTAGCAGTACAGTGCTTAAACTACAGAGCCACACCGGGACTCCTTTCCAAATTACTCCACCACTATTGTAGTCCAGCACATTATCCTGGGACTACTAAAATTTGTTTTCTAAAGTCTAGACCACTATTTCCAAAAAAAACTTTCAAACCACAAGTTTCATGGGGTGAAAACAAAGGTTCTGATATTAAATAAATCTGGAAAATGCTGGGTTTAACAGGATTAAACAGGTTTATTATAGAATTTATTTCTAAAACTTCTAAGAGTCAGAAATAGACTAGCATTCATTCTTGCTTTACTGAAGTGTTTTCCAAATATATCTGTCCTCCAAATCCTCCACTCCCATTTCAGAACATCTTATAACGTCAGTCCTCTTGACGCACTAGTTCCAAATCTCAATACATACTATCAGCAGTTATTTTCCTGCGTAATTCTCTGGCTCTAAGTAGCAAAAATATAGAAACTTTTCCTTTCTTCTAAATTCTGATTCAAGTTCAAAAAGCCATGTAGGATCAACATCTTTGCCCCTCATCTTTGAACGAAACAAAATAGAAAGTAAAGGCAACATTATGAAGGATTCAGAACACAATTCTAATTTAGAAACCTCAAAATAGTTCAGAAACCAATGGATATATTTTATATGGTAGCAGAAGAAATAAGATCAGTATTCTTTAAAGTCAACAAATCATGGTTCTGAATGTATCAAAATATGTTCACTGTCATTTTATTGTTGTTGTTTGTTGTTGTTAGGTGCCATCAAGTCAGTATCGACTCTTAGAGACCTTATGCACAGCAAAACGAAACACTGCCTGATCCTGGGCCAACCTCACTATTGTTGCCACGCTTGAGCCGATTGATGCTGCCACTTTGCCAATCCACCTCATTGAGGGTCTTCCTTTTTTTCTCTCACCCTCCACCTTACCAAACATGATATCCGCTCCAGCCACTGGTCCCTCCTGACAATATGTCCAAAGTATGAGAGACGAACTTTGGCTATCCTGGCCTCCAAGGAGTACTCTGGCTGCACTTCCAACACAGATTTATTGGTTCTTTTGGCAGCCCATGGCACTTTAAATATTCTCCTCCAACACCATAACTCAAAAGCATCAATTCTTCTATGGTCTTCCTTATTCACTGCCCAGTTTGCGCATGCATATGAGGTTATTGAAAATACCATGGCTTGGATCAGGCACACCTTAGTCTTCAAGCTGACATCTTTGCTCTTCAACACTTTAAAAAGGTCTGGTGCAGCAGATTTGCCTAATGCAATATGTAAGCGCCTTAAAGACTTTGGCTTCTATACTCCTATCAGTAGAATAAAAATAAAATAAAATACTCCTACAATAACCACTGTATACATCAACCAAAATACCCAGCCCACATATACAACAGTAGTTGTAAAAATATGAACTAACAATTTCTGGAAAAATTCTTGGAACCTGGATATTTTGTGCTTTATGAAATTTAAACCACATGACAATCTTTTCAATAATTGGCTGCATCCCAAAAGAAAGAAATCAATCACTTGTCTCACCTACATTTAAAATCCAAAAGCTTTCACATTAAATCCAGTGTTTTCATTAAAAACATCATAGTAAGACATGAAACCATTCCAATATTTGTGCTTAGATTAATATCTTTGCTAATCGTGAGACAAACGTTTCATTCAGTTCCAGCGATAATATTCTGAATATGGAGGGAGACAGAAAAAGAACTTTGTAATGATCTTTTACTTTCTTTTTCTTGTTTCTGTGGATAAATATTTAAGTTCAAATACTGTGGAAATTAGTGTAAAGAAACATTCCAAAGACAAGAAACTAATTGTTTACAGTGTAATAAGCAATTACACCTTTCTTCACTACCAACTCCACTTTAAACATGGCCCTGTTAAACAAATTTCTTTATTTAGGTATTCTAGACTACAGACCTGACAACTTACTGATGTTTCTTTTAAATATGTGAAATAATTTCAGATTTCCCACCACAAATAACCTTTATTTCACTAAGTATATTTATAAAGAACAAAATTCTGATAGTGAATTGTCACATCTCTTTTTTAAAGACATTCCGTTTGTAAAGTCTTGTTAAAATACTTTGTACTTCTCAAGATGCTAAAATAGAAATTTATAATTAACTCCCAACACTTTCTCAAGAAACTCTACGCTATAAGCAAACTATATATAGTGTTTAGAAACAGTGCTGCCATCTTGATTCAAAATTAATATGAGAATGTTCGGAAAGCTCTATGGACATTCTAAGTAGACAGCCATATACACATGACTAGGGCTAATTGTGGGTCTTTATAAACTGTCTCAAAGCTTCTTGAGTCTTTGTGTTTCCTTTCTGGCTCTTAAGGTCTGGTGACAATACACAAATTGAGAGCAATGTTTACTGATTTACCATTTGCGGAGAAATTGGAAATTCCAGAGCATTTCTTAACTTATGGGTAACAAACAAATTACACTGCTCCTGACACTGTTGTTACAACTCACAGCAACACTGTATAAGGTTTCTGAGGAGGTTGGTGAGTTTGAACTGTCAACCATGTGATTCAAACCAAACTTCAGGTTGAGTGCTTATCCTACAGTGCCACACCATAACTCACTAGACTTTTAAAATTGTTTAACCTGAAATCATACTACTTCAGAAATCTTGTGTTTCTCTTTAGTTGTATTATTGTTGTATATCACTGAGTCAAATTGATGCATTTGAAGTGTTGTGTTGGAGGAGAATACTGAAAGTGCCATGCACTGCCAAAAGAACAAACAAATCTTCTGTATTGGAAGAAGCAGTCAGAATGCTCCTTGTTTTGTTGTTAAGTGCTGTTGAGTCAGTTCTGGCTCATAGCAACCCTACACAGGGTTTCCAAGGAGAAGCTGGTAGGTTTAAACTGCTGACCTTGGGATTCATAGCCTAGTGCTGATCCTACAGCGCCACACCAGAAGTCCTAAATGCTCATTAGAAACCTGGATGTCTTTGGACATATTATCAGAAGGGACCAGTCCCTGCAGAAGGACATCATACTTGGTAAAGTGGAGGGTCAGCGAAATAAAGGAAGGTCCTCAAAAAGATGGCAACAGCAATGGGCTCAAGTGTAACAATTGTGAAGATAGTGCAGGATGGGGCAGTGTTTCATTCTGTTGTGCATAGGATTACTTTGAGTGGAAACCAACTGGACAGCACCTAACAAAAACAAAAACAACAACCATCGAGTCCATTCCAAATCATAGTAATTCCACATGACAGCTGAGAACTGCCAGCTAGAGTTTCTCAGACTATACTCTTTATAGGAGCAGATTACTAGGTCTTTTCTACCAAAAAGCTACAGGTTGATTTCCAACTACCTACTTTTTAGTTAGAGGCTAAGCTCAGGGTTCTTTTTAGTTTTATTATTGACCCCCATTTTCTAGATCCCTCCCAGTTTAGCAGTCCTACCCCAGTTTCACATTCACTCACATCCCAGAATAGAGTCCCTTTCTTAAAAGTTATTTCAACCTCCTAACATTCTGATCCTTCTGTGGTACCAGTAGAACAAAACTATCATTCCAGTTTAATCTATTTATCAGCTCTGTCTGGTTCTTCATTTGGAGTAATAGTTGGCGGGGGTGGGGAGGTGCTGTTTTTGTTGGTAAGTGCGATCTAGTTGATTCTGACTCATTGCAACCCTGCATTGGGTGTCCAAGGAGCAGCTGGTGGGTTTGAAGCACCAGGCTTTCAGGTAGAAATTCAGGACTAACCCTACAGTTATGCCACACCAGGACTCCACGGTAGGAGGGGTGGGGGCATAATCCTACCTTCCCATAAACTGGTGTCACTGCTAATACAAGGTTTCCACTCTGTTCTTCTGTGACTCAGTTTCCCATTATCATCAGTGCACATTCTTCTAACACCTTTTCTCTTTAAGTTTTCTACTCCAAATCCTTCACTCTCAGCAGAAGATGACACCTTTTAATAAAAAATCAATTGAGATGGAGGATGGCATCTCCAACACAGAATTTTTTTTGAAACTTTTTATTGTGAATTGAGTGAGTTTAAAGTTTTACACTCAACAAATCATATAATTTGCTTTATTATAATAATTGCAATCCCTTCCACATTCCATCAGTTAACATTGTTGTTGTTGTTGTTGTTGTTGTTAAGTGCCATCGAGTCGGGTCCGACCCATAGCGACCCTGTACAGGGTTTCCGAGGGTGTAAATCTTTACGGGAGTAGAAAGCCTCATCTTTCTCCCGCGGAGCGGCTGGTAGTTTCGAACCGCTGACCTTAAGGTTCGCAGCCCGATTCGTAACCACTACGCTACCAGAGCTCCTTTTATCAGTTAACATTATTTACCTCTATTCACTTTAACTCGTGAATTTTCCCGCTACCTTCATCCTTCCTCTGCCAATCTCCCTCTTGTTATATATTACCTGTCCTGTCACCCATGTTAACATGTCTACCCTCTAGCCCGTGAATAATTTTCCCTCTTGCCTGTAACCATCATAAATTGTTTCTTTATCAAGAAAACCTTTTCTTAACTATTAACAACATTGGTCTAATAATTTTGTGATTAACTAATTTCACTCAGTATAATGTCCTCCTGGTCCATCCATGTTATTATGTGATTTGCAGATTCATCATTAGTATTCAGTGTTGTATAGTATCCCATTGTGTGTTTGTATCAAAGTTTGTTTAACCATTCTTTTCTGCTGATGGGCATTTAGGCTGTCCCCATCTTTTTGATGTATCTCTGTAGACAGCACATTGAAAGATCTTGTTTTCTTATCCATTCTGCTAATCTGTGTCTCTTGACTGGTACATTTATTCCATTTATGATCAGTGTAATTACTGATAGGTGTGAATTGATTGCTGATATTTTGCTGTGTGACTTTTTTGTGGTGCTGCTGGGTTTATTCCACATAATTTTGTTTGTGCATTTTCATTTCCGTTTCTATTGTGTTAATGTTTACTAAATCTCTCTGATTTTCCTCTTTTCTTATTTTGATGTGAAAGTGTCTTAATTTTCATTGAGGTTAGCCTGTAATTTATGAATTTTTCTCCATTTAAAACAATCTGTTTTATCTGGAAATATACTTGACTTCCTCACCATGTTGAAGTTCTGTGTCTTACACTATTTCCTCTTTTCGCTTTGTAGTTGACTTCATTATAAATTAGTTTATCTGGTTCCCTATTTTCAGTCTTGTAGGTTTGTTTTACTTTAAATATTTCTGTATCTGGATTGACTTCTGGATGGCATCATATATATTAATCGCAGGTTGCTGTCTGTTTTTGTCAGTTATCAGCCCAATTTTAGTATTTTTTTGTAAAATTGACCTGGTTATTACAAATTCCTTTGATTTCTATTTATCTAGGAATGTCCTAATTTCATCACTGTATTTGAGGGACAGTTTTGCTGAGTATATGATTCTTGGTTAGCAAAGTTTTGTATATGACATCCCATTGCCTTCTTGCCTGCATGGTTTCTGCTGATAAATCATAGCTTAGTCTTATTGGTTCTCCTTTGTAGGTTCCTTTTCATTTTTCCTGAGCTGCTCTCAGGATTCTCTCCTTGTTTTTTGTTTTAGAAAGTTTGATTGTGATATGTCTTGGTGATTTTCTTTTGGGATCTATCCTGTTTGGGGTTCATTCATTCTCTTGTATGCTTATCTTCTTGTCTTTCATGATGTTAGGAAAGTTTTCTTCCAATAACTCTTTGACAATTTTCTCTGTGTTTGTCTCTTTCTACTCTGGAATTCCAATCATCCATAAATTATTCCTCTTCATGGTGTCCCATATAACTCTTAGGCTTTCTTTAGATTTTTTCACTCTTTTTTCTAATTGTTCTAGCATACTAGTATTGAGAGATTTACCTTCAAGCTTACTAATTCTGGCTTCTATTGCTTCTAATCTACTTCTTTCCATTTTCAATGTATTGTCCATTTCTGAAATCTTAGTATTAATCTGGATTTCTAATTATAGGTTCTGTATTGTTTCAAAATTTATAATTATTTTGTTGGCTTGTTCTTGTAGTGTTTTTCTGAAATTTTCTAAAGTTATTTCAGAGTTCTCCCTCTGCTTTCCACAATCTCTCTGGCAATCCTTTGAAGGTACCTAAATCTCATTCTTCTGATTTCTTTTCCAGTTGATTCCATTACCTCTTCTTCCTCAGTAGTGTTTTCTGTCTCTACATCATGGTCGTTTGTTTGATTCATTCACTCTTCATATGAGCTAAAATTGTTAATTGTCTTCAGGGCATTTGTGGTGTTGGAGTCCTAGTATGGCACTGTAGGCTAATACATCAGACTGCAAAGTCATTTGAACTGCAAGGTCAGTGTGGTTCAAGCTCACCAGTTGCTCCTTGGAAACCCTATACAGGGTCACTATGGGTCAGAATCAACTTGACAGCACTTAACAACAACAATAGCATATTTAATCGATGATTGTATGCTGATGTGTCCTTACAGTCTCACCAACTATCTCCTGAGAAGAAGGAGAATAAAGAATAAACAAACAAAAACAACAAAGCAATGAAAGGGGCACGGGGAACAATGGCAAAAATTTTAAAAGCAGTTCAGTTCTAGGACACAGAGGAATGAAAACTCTGTGGGGCTCCTGCCCACTAAGGCGCTCCCGAGATGGGTTCAGGAAAGATGTGACAGTAGAATTCCTGGTCCTAGATGGAGTTCCTATAGACCTAGGTGTTAACTATGACAGGGTACTCAACCCTAAAGTAGTTCATAGAGGCCCTTGATGTAACTGGTTTCACTGTCTCAGGACCACAGGGCAGCTGGGGACAGGGTGGCTGGTTATGCGGGTTTCTGTTAGACTACTGCTGATCTGGTGGCCTTGCCATTTCTGTAGGTCTGGAGCACCAAAGCAGTGCAGCCAGCACCCACCTCCTACTGGCATGGCTCACAACTATGAAGCTCCAAACTCCTGGAGAGCAGGGCCTGCTCTGGGGATGGATAAGGGTGGGAGCTGGTCACACTTCTGGTCACCAGGTGAGTGTGGGAAAAAAGAAGGAATCACACCCTTGCCTGTGTCAATCTGCTCTTCCAGAACACTGTCTCCTACCAAAGCTTCTCACAAAAGTTCAAGATGGTCAGCCACATCTAGCCGGATATTCACAAATCAGTCTCCTGTCTCGCCATCCCTGCTCAGCTTATCCTCCCAGCAATCACTCAGTCCACTTCTCTAACCTTTCCTCTGAAGTTCTCGCTTCCAAGATTTTCATCTGGGTCTGTTTCACTTGGTCTCTGGTAACTTTGTTGTAGAGGGTCCGTATCATGCATCTGCCTAGTCCACCATCTTACCAGAAGTCTGATAACACAGACTTTTTAACTTTCTGAATTACCCATTAGGAACAGACAAAAAACTAGGATGAAAAATCCAAGGACTAATGGAAAACATTGAAAATAACATGAAATAGCAAGGAAATCCCAGAACCCCAAAATTCAAGAGTGTAGGAATAGACCAATAATATCTTTGAAGCCTGTGAGTACCTGTTGGTTCTCAGTTCCATTAGATGCCAGTCGTTCCCTCTCTCTCTGCGTTCTCCCTCCACACATTGGGCAGCTCACAGAGCTAAAGTGAGAGTGCACCTGGCAGAGAAAGCAAGGTGTACTCCAGTTCTCAGGTGAGCCCACAAATTCTGTGGGATCTAGTGACTCATTTTAAGAAAAAATACTGCTAGAAATCAAATCTAAGCAGAGACAGTGACAGAAGCGATGGCATAGAGAGATAGAGTCACTGCAGACTTTAGGCCCATGAACTGAGAAAGGTTACGTGCCTGTGGGCAGGAGACTGGCTTTCAAAATGTTTGCTTTGTTAATTTTTGACAAATAAGATATAAAAGGGAAGCCACAGGGAAGAAGCAGAGTGACTATTGTTGCAGGGAGGGGATTGTAATCATTGAGATGAAACAAAACATATGAATGGTTGAAAGTAAAGCTGATGCTCTTGTCTGTTAACTGTCACTCAATTCACAATAAAAAGTTCCAAAACCTTATGGAGGACAGTGCTACGCTGACATACATGGGCTGCCATGAATTAAAATTGACCCTGTGGAACTGTTTTGTTTTGGGAGTTTTGTTTTTTTTTTACATCTTAGCATTTATTTTTCCTTAAATAAAAATTTTAAATCTATGTAAAACACAACCCAATAAAAGAATCCATAATCAAAAAAAAAAATAAGAAAAAAATAAAGGAATCAAATCTAAAGTGAATAGCACAGAGACAAAAGAAACAAAGAAGAGATCCAGATAAAAGTAAAGGAGGGTAATAAAGCCAGGAGGCCACAGAAAATAAGCAATCATATTTCTAAACACTTCACAAAAATAACAGAAGAGAGAGCTGTAGAGCCATAAAATGTAGACTTCCTTCTAAAGGTTTGGGAAAAGTAACTTCATGGAAAAGTGAGCAAAAACTAGTACTGAGGAGAAACAGTATATAAATTATATACAGTTTTAAACAATGAAGGCTATCTGCACAGGCTTCTCTAACACACTGTAGAAGGACATGCTCACAAAATACATGAAAAGTGTAATTTACCATTTCAAAACAAGCTGTAAGACAAAAGAAAATAATAGAAGATGGAGAGAACAATATCAACCAGGTTAGAAAAACACAAAGGAAGTAAAATAACTCAGGAAATAATAAGATTTTTTTTTGGGGGGGGGTGGTAAGAATTGAAGAATAAGCTAGAAAGAACATGTTCTTCTTGTTGTTAAGTGCCGTTGAGTCAGTTCTGACTCATAATGACCCTGTACATGGTTTCTGAGGAACAGCTGGTGAGTTTGAACCACCAACCTTGTGGTCCAGTGCTTATCCTACAGTGTCTCACCAGGACTCCAGAAAGAACACATTGGTTTTTTTAAGTGCTGTCTAGTCAGTTCTGGCTCATAGCAATCCAATATAGGGTTTCCAAGGAGCAGGTGGTAGTTTGAACTGCTAACCTTGTGGTTTGCAGTCTGGTGCTGATCCATTAAAAAAAGATAATGCCTTAAGACAAACAAAAGAGAAAAATAGAGTAAAAATTTTAAAGTAACAAAGAAATGAAGACACTTCTAGTCCCAATTCAGATGGAATAAGCACATCCTATCTCTTCCCATGATTACAACAAGACACCCTAGAGTTACCAAGCAATTATTGAAGGCCTCTGCAAAGTAAATAAAGCAGGTGAACTGAACAGGAAAATCAAAATTCAAAGTGTGCTCCATATGGTGTTTAAATTCACTGAGATTGACTTTTATATCTCCTGTATCTTCCAGTTTACATGCTTCTTGTTGTTGTGAAGTGCTGTCAAGTCGGTTCCGACCCATAGTGACCCTGTATAGGTTGTTCAAGTAGGAGCTGACGAGCTTGAACCACCGATCTTGCTGTTCAAACGACTTTGCAGTCTGACACATTAGCCCACAGCGCCATAGTTTACATACTAGAGAAGCCTAAATCCCAGAAGAAAAACACTCTCTCTTTAGATTCTCCTGACCCAAATCCAGGTGAGCCCCTGTAACAAATCTGAACTCAGCAGAGGCAGTGACAACTAGGGTACCTCTGAAGAGACTTGTCTTCTAGCCAGACATCCAGGAAAGGGGTCTCTTAGAAGCCAAAGAGTAAGAGATCATGTAGACATCAAGGGAGAAGAGCGGAGTGCATGACCCTACCCAGAGAAGCAGTGACACCAGAGATGGAGGCAGACACAATGACATAGAGAGGTGGAGTGGCTGGGGACTCTAGACCCAGAGAGGGAGATGGGCTGTGTGCTGATGACTGGGGGCAGGCTTGCAGGATATACCCTTTGGTTGGTTAATGATGCATGGAAGGGATTGTAACCATGGCAATGAAACAATATACGATAGGATGAATGTAAAACTAATGTTCTCCCATGTAAACTATGACATAATTTACAATAAAACATTAAAAAAAGAGAGAGAGAGCTGGAGACATGTAGACAGCTGGAGAAAGAAATACTTTAAATCACTGCATGAAGTCCAGGGTTCACTGCAGAGTTACACATATGTAGCATGAACCAGAATCAACCTCAGAAAGGTACTGAGAATTTAACTGTACTGTGGATACTCCCAGGCTTTCGGCTGACTCTGAGTATTGTGCATGGGAAACTATTATTTTGCTATTGCTGCTGTAGCCAAGTTACCACAAATTTAGTGGCTTAAGACAACAGTTTATCATATTATTCTTCTGGAGGTCAGAAATCAAAATGAGTCTTCCAATCTAAAAATCAAGACATTGGCAGAGTTACATTCATTTTGGAAGCTCTCAGGAAGAATTGTTTGCTTGCCTTATCCAGCTTCGAGGCAGTTTGTATTTCTTGTGATTACATTAGTCCCATCTGGATAATCGAGAGTAATCTACCTGCCTCAAGATCATTAATTTAATCACATCTGCAAATTCCCTTTACCACTTATGGTAGCTTATTCAGAGGTTCCAGAAATTAGGATGTGGACATCTTTGTTTTTGTTAAGTGCTGTTGAGTCAGTTCTGAATCACAGCCACCCTGTAAAGGATTTCCAAGAAGTTACTGTTGGGTTTGAACTGCCTATCTTGCAACTAGCAGTCCAGTGCCTATCCTAAAGCAATATGCATCTTTGAGGGCCATTATTTAGGCTACCACAGGAGCAAAACAGAAAAGCAATGCCGAAACATTGAAACTGTCATGGATTGAATTGTACCCTCCCTTGCCCTCCAAATATGTGTCACCTTGACTGGGCTATGATTCTCATGATTTGGAAGTTTTGTAATGATATAGTTTGACAGTTTGGTAATAATGTGATTTGGCAGTTGTATAATTATGTAATCGCCCCATGATATGATCTGATGTAATTATTCCCCATTTGTGATGTGTTACAAATCCTGACCTCTGTGATTAGTTTCCACCACTTGTCTTATCAGTTTCTCAAACGTTGGTGGCTTGGGTGTTGCTACAAACTATACCACCAATATTTTAAATACCAGCAGGATAACCCAAGGTGGTCAAGTTTCAGTGGGGCTTTCAGACAAAGACAGACTAGGAAGAAGGAGAGGCAGACCACTTCTCAATGATTATTCCCTGCAAACTTTATGAACAGAGGCAGACATTGCCAGACATAGTGCCGGATGATGAGCCTCTCGGGTTGGAAGACTCAACTTAAAATGTGACTAGGGAAAAGCTGCTTCCTCAAAGTAGAGCTGATGTTAATAAAGTGATTGGACAAAGACAAAAGGAAAAAACAAAAATTCTTTAAAGCAGCCAAAGAAAAGCAATGCATTACATTTAAAAGCCATCAGTCAAATGACTTTGGATATTTCATCAAGGAAACCCAAAGGCCATGATACAATATTTTTAAAGTGCTCAAAGTATACAACTGTCATCCAAGAATTATATACCTATTAACTATGGAAACCTAACTTGAGTGGCACAAGCAACTGCTAACCAAAAGGTTGTTGTTGTTAAGTACCACTGAGTCAATTCCAACCCACAGCGACCTTGTGTCAGGTTATCAAGGAGTGCCTGGTGCTTGAACCACCAACCTGTGGTTCAAACTGACTTTGCAGTCCAGTGCTTTAATATCACATCACCACACCAGTACTCCATGAAAGGTTGTTGTTGTTAGGTGCCATTGAGTCAGTACCGACTCATCGACCTTGTTGTTGTCAGGTGCCATCAAATCGGAACCAACCCATAGAGACCCCATGCACAGCAGAACGAAACAATGTCCGATCCTGGGCCAACCTCACCACCGCTGCCACACTTAAGTCCATCAATGATGCCACCTGGCCAATCCATCTCTTTAGGGGTCTTCCTCTTTTTCTCTGACCCTCCACCTTTCCCAGCATGACATCCTTCTCCATCGACTGTTTCCTCCGGACAATATGTCCAAAGTAGGAGAGACAAAGCTTAGC
>NW_006408534.1:17692823-17694510 GCF_000296735.1 Chrysochloris asiatica | reverse complement strand
TAGTCCCAAGCCTGCCCACCAGTGATGTATCCACCCTGGCTTTGGGGTGCCTCATTGTCTCCCTTCTTCTGTTTGTCTGTGTATTCTTTCGCTATCCCTATCAACGCTGGATCTCCCCTCCTCATGAACCAAACACTCGTGACAACTATGTCGAGGGAAAACCCCGACAGGTCAGGCGCACCTTAGTCCTCAAGCTGACATCTCTGCTCTTCGACCTTAGGAGGCTCAAAATGACCCAAAAGTTCCACAAAAGAAAGGCCTGGCAAATTGTTTCCATAAAGATTATAGCCAAGAAAATCCTATGGAGTTATTTTGCTCTATTAACACATAAGGTCACTATGAGTCAGGACTGACTTAATGGCACCTAACAAATGTTGTTGTCAAGTGTCGTTGAGTCAATTCTGACTCATAGCAACCCTATATAGGGTTTCCAAGGAGCATCTGGTGAGCTTGAACCGCCAACCTTGTAGTTCAAACTGACCTTGGAGTCCAGATCATTAACCCACAATGTCATGTTGTTGTTAAGTGCAGTCAAGTCAGTTCTGACTCATAGCCACCCTATCTATGTAGGGTTTCTGAAGAGCTGCTGGCCCAGTGTTTATCCTACAGTACCACAATAGTATTCCAAACACAGTTTGTTGTTGTTACGTGTTGTCGAGTTGATTCCTACTCATAGTGACTCCTGTGTAGGGTTTCCAAGGAGCAGCTAGTAGGTTTAATGCTCTTGCGGCTAGCAGGCCAGTGCTTATCCTACAATACCACACCAGTACTCAACAATAGGCCTGCTTTAAAAGAACCACTACAAGAAATTCTTCAAATGGAAGGGACATGAGAGCTGGAACTTCCACAATGAAGAAAGAACAATGAAAAACGTAAGTATCTGTATAGATGTAATGAATTATTATTTGCCCCTTAACTTTTTAACAATATTTGTGACTGTTGAAAACAAAAACTATAACATTATCTGATGGAGTTCTCAATGTTTGTAAATTCATATGATCAGTATTTCATATGGTGGGAAATATTCTCTATTTTACCGAGATGTAAAAGTATTGACTCTAGGTAGACTGTGAAAAGTTGGGTATGTATATTATAATCCCTAGAGAAATACCTGAAAGTTATATTAAAAAGGTACAGTCAAACAGCCCATAGACAGGACTTCCGGTTTGGCGGAGGCAGAGCAGAGTCAGGTAGGACAGGTTCTGTCGGGGAAGGGCTGAAAACACAGATACATTGCTCTCACAGAACAGCACCAGAGCTCTGGATCTAGCATAAGGGTCAGGGTGTCAGTTTCCCACAACTGCCAGTGGAAAAATCATGGTATAAAGGAAAATATTGTGACTTAGAAATCAGTCAAGACATGAGACTCCCTCTGCGGCCATACCGCCTAGGTGGAAGTCAGAGGGCAGGCTCAGCCAGATTGGCACAGGGAACTGGTGCTAAAAGTGGCGCAGTGACATTTGCAAAAGAAGGTGTGGGAGGATTCTACACATTTTTTCCTCCTCTTCCTGCCGCGCCTTCTTTACCCAGCACAGACACATTCAAAAAAAGTCCAATGTTGAGACCACAGCTTTCCCATAGCACAGAAAGAAAGAGCCCCATCGGTCAAATTCATTGGCTGCTGCTTTTGCATCTGCCTGTGGGTGCCAGCCCTAAAGTTAATTTGTGCAGGACCCTTTACTCCTGC
>NW_006408534.1:17667753-17668812 GCF_000296735.1 Chrysochloris asiatica | reverse complement strand
AAAAAAAAAAGTATTATGGTTGTACTTCTTCCAAGACAGATTTGTTTGTTCTTCAGGCAGTCCATGACATTTTCAATACTCTTCTCCACCACCATAGTTCAAATGCATAGATTCTTCTCTGATCTTAACAAAGACTCACCTGTATATGAGGTAACTGAAAATATGAAGACTTAGATCAGGGCACCTTTGTTCTCAAACTGACATTTTTGCTCTTGAACACTTTCAAGAGATTTTTGCAGCAGATCTGTCTAATGCAATATGTTGTTTGATTTCTGGACTACTGCTTCCATGAGTGTTGATTATGGATCCAAGCAACTTTGTGTTTTTTTAATGTTTTATTATGAATTATGTGATAGTTTACATGGGAAAACATTAGTTTTACATTCATCCTATTGTATATCGTTTCATTGCCATGGTTACAATCCCCTCCATGCATCAACAACCAACCAAAGGGTATTCACTACAAGCCTGCCCCCCAGTCATCAGCACACAGCCCATCTCCCTTTCCATGTCTAAAGTCCCCAACTGCTCCATCTTTCCCGGTCATCGTCTGAGGTATCACTGCTTCTCTGGGTAGGGTCCCGAACTCCACTCTTCTCCCTTGATGGTCCCAGGGACCTTGGTTCCTAGACTGAAAAGTTAATCACTCACCTCTTTGATACAAAATGTCTACCTTTACATATCCAACCCTCACAAGCAGTCCTGATAACAATTATTCACTATTGTATCACAAGAGACCCATCCCCATTTCATTTCATCAGCCCCGCCTAGACAGATTGTATACTACTCAGTGGAAATTCTATCTTCCTTCACGCCCTCTGAGTCTAGGTTCCCTCTTGAAAGCTTGTAAGAAAGTCAATTCTTGCCTTTGAAGCCCCCGCCATTTTGGGTAGCCAATGTCCAAGTTGCCCCTTCTTGTCTACTTTGTGTACTGAGGGAGTGGGAATGATCCTTGCTATAAGGATTTGTGCCCTCTTTTGAGCTACTGCATCCATAGGTGTAGGTCAAGTTCATCAAATTGTATCTAATTACTCTTTTTTTTCCTCTTCTTTCTTCTTC
>NW_006408534.1:17662939-17666838 GCF_000296735.1 Chrysochloris asiatica | reverse complement strand
ATATTTGGCTTTATCTTCTTGAGCTGATCTTTGAAATTTTCTGTTCAGCTCTTGGACCTCCTCATTTCTTCCATTTGCTTTAGCATCTCTATGCTAGAGAACAAGTTTCAGTGTCTCTTCTGACATCTATTTTGATCTTTTCCTTCTTTCTTGTCTTCTTAATGACTTTCTGCTTTCTTCATGTATTATGTTCTTGATGTGATCCCACAACTCTTCTTGTCTTCAGTCTTTAATGTTTAATGTATCAAATCTGTTCTTCAGATTATCTCTAAGTTCATGGGGGATATATTCAAGGTCATATTTTGGCCCTCGTGGACTTGTTTTCATTTTCATCAGCTTCAGTTTGAATTTGCATATGAGTAATTGATGGTATGTTCCACAGTCTACCCCTGGCCTTGCTTTGACTGATGATATGGAGCTTTTCCATCATCTCTTTCTGTAGATGTAGTCAATTTGATTTCTCTGTAGTTCATCTGGTGAGGTCCATATGTATAGTTGTCTCTTATGCTGTCTAAAGAAGATACTTGAAATGAACAAATCATTGATTTTGCAGAATTCTATTATGTGTTCTATCACCAAGGCCATATTTTCCAACTACTCATCCTTCCTCTTTGCTCCCAACCTTGGCATTCCAATCACCAGTAACAAGCAATACATCTTGATTGCATGTTTGATCGATTTCAGATTGAAGAAGTTGGTAGAATTCTTCTATTTCATCCTCACTGGCTCTAGTGGTTGGTGCATAAATTTGAATAACAGTGGTATTAACTGGTCTTCCTTGTAGGCCATGGATATATTATCCTATCACAGACAGTGTTGTACCTCATGACTGATCTTGATATGTTCTTTTTGACAATGAATGCAATACCATTCCTCTTCAACTTGTCATTCCTGACATAGTAAACCATGTGGTCATCAGATTCAAAATGGTCAATACCAGTCCATTTCAGTTCACTAATGCCTAAGATATCAATGTTTATGGGTTATATTTCATTTTTGACTACTTCCAGTTTTCCCAGATTCAAACTTCGTACACTCCATGTTCCGATTTTCAATAGATGTTTACACCTGTTTCTCTTTATTTTGAGTTGTGCCCCATCAGCAAATGAAGGTCCCGCAGGCTTTTCTCCCACAAGCTTTACTTCATTTGTGTTATCACAGTCAATTCTACTTTGAGGAGGCAGCTCTTCCCCAGTAGCATTTTGAGTGCCTTCCAACCTGAGGGCTCAATTTCCGGCACTATATCTGACAGTGTTTCTCTGTTATTCATAAGGTTTTCAGTGACTAAATATTCGGAAGTAATTCATCACTCCTTCTTCCTAGTCTGTCTTTGTCTGGAAGCTCATCTGAAACCTGTCTACCATGGGTGACCCTGCTGGTATTTAAAATACCAGTGTCATAGCTTTCTGAATCACAGCAACTTACAAGTCACCACAGTATGACAAACTGACAGACGTGAAGGTAAATCCCAAGACAATGGCTGTGCATTCACCAACACAAAATTGGAAGAAATTAGAAAGCTCAAGGAGATTATTTTCTCAAGAAGGTAAAATGCTAGAACACCTTATATTTTGAAGATACTAAGAAGTGAATTGGACCTTTGGGGATCACTAGGAATAAATTAGTGGATTAAGCATAGAACACTATACAAACAACAAAGTCTATTATTAACAAAAAGAGGTGTTGTTATTTGCTATCTAGTTGGTTCTGATTCATAGGGCTTCCATGGAATGGTGGGTTGTTTGAACTGGTGACCCTGTGGCTAGAAGTCCAGTGTTTATCCTACATTGTCACACCAGGACTCCAGATAAAAAAAAAATGGGTACAGGAGAAAAAATAATATAGTATACTAATGGTTCAGCTGCCCTTTGTTTTTACATAGTCATAATAATGCAAATATTGAACAGTGACCCAATCAAAACTATAATCACTTTGGGAAGATGAGAGAAGAGAAAAGTGTGTGATTTGGTGGCAAGTGTGTTTACCAGACTATTCTAATCCATGGTGGGAAATTGAAATAGCAAAAAATGTACAAGTAGGCATATAAGGTTATTACTTTAATTAGTGAATACCAAATGAATTCACTACAGTTGTTTAAAATGATTGGTTCTGGGAAGAATATGTCTCTTTGTCAGAGTCAGGGATGGTGGGCATTAAGGTACTACTGTACTACTTGCTTTTTTATATATAAAAAGTCTTCTAAAACCACTTTATTCTTTAAATCATATATAATGGGTCTCAAAAATTTTGTGGAAAAATTACATTATCTTTTCATCACTTTTTTCTTTGAACTTTTGAAACCCCCTTATACATATGATTTCCAACCTGAAAAATTTTTATTTTAAAGTAAGATGTAAAATGATTCCATTTATGTAAATTTTAAAGCCCACAAAACACTTTCACAGGTACTTACTAAGGTAGTAGCAGTAACAATCAGGATGCTGGGGGGATCAAGCAGTTTGCTCTTAACCACTAATCTAAAAGTTTAAACTCACCAGCCTCTAGTCTCAGAAAGTCCCTATATGGTCACTATGAGTTGGAATTGACTCTGAGGCAGTATGTTTAGTTTTGGTTTTCCCTATCCTAAGATGTTGGCAGATCAATCCCACCCAGCAACACTGGAAGAAATCCACTGCCATCAAGTCAATTCCAATTCACAGGAAGTCTACAGGCAGAGCAGAATTGCTTTTTAGGGTTTCTGAGCCTATCACTCTTTATGGGAGCAGACACCCTCATCTTTCTCCTGTGGATTGGCTGCAGTTAGCAGTCCAACCCCTAACACATTACACCATGAGAATTCCTTTTGTGCAAGAAAGGTAGTTCTATTTCGTAACATATAATGTTACAGACACTAACACGAGTTAGTATCGGTGGACTTGGTGGTATTAGCGTAATAACAACTAAAATTTATTGAACAATTGCCTCGTGCCTGGTACTATTATAAGTGCTGTATATGTGTTGACTGAAACATGCAATCCTTACAATGACCTGTGTGGAGTAGGTGTTATCATTATCACCTTTCAGTTAAATCAACTGATGTGCAGAGCGGTGAAATAACTTGCCACATTTCATATGTCCAAGAAGAGTGAGAACCAGGATTCAAACTCAGATAGTCTGACTCTAGTATCCACACTATTACATTCTCAGATCAAATAGCAACAGCATTTAAGAAAGTATATTTATAAGTTCTCAGAGCGGCTGTCTCTGGACAAGAAAAAATGAAATGGAACTGGGGAGTACATAGACTTCCACCTTATCCATGATTTCTTTTTCTACAATAAATAACTAAAATATAACAAACTTAACAATTAATTCTAGATGGTGGTAATGTGTACATATACTGTTCTGTTTAGTAGTCTATAGTTTTTTTTTTTAATGTGCATTCATAGAAAATTTTAAAAACCTGAATAAGGACGAATGAATTTATCATTCAATTGCCTCATCAAGTCAAATTTATAGAGAGGGACTTTTTTCAGGCTATATTATTAAAATAACTACAAAATAAATTGTGAGTGTTTTTACAACACTTCATAAAATTATTGGAAGAGTTTTAGATGGAAAAGTATTACAGGATTGGGAGATCACATCGTTCTTCCTTAGTTTAAGTACCTACCCAAATACCATCTACTTAGAGAACCCTATGCTACCCACACACTCTAAATTAGCCCCACATAGGCACTAGGCAATTAAGAATCCAAACTCAGTCACACCACCACGACAGAATCCCAGCCTACACTCAACGGCTACATGACCACTCTGTATTTGTTCCCCTTTAAGAAGGACCAATAACAATAGCCTCCCAAAGGATGAAATACCTTGGAATAAATGTAACCAGAGAAACAAAGGACCTATACAGAGAAAACTACAAAACACTACTGCAAGAAACCAAAAGAGACTTA
>NW_006408534.1:17635491-17638510 GCF_000296735.1 Chrysochloris asiatica | reverse complement strand
TTTTTCCCATTCTGTGGGTTCCCTTTTTAACTCTTCTGGTGAAATAATTTGATGCACAAAAGTTTTTAATTTTTAGTATGTCCCACTCATCTATTTTGTCTACTTTTGTTTGTGCAGTCAATTTATCCTTGAAAAAGGGCCAAAACACATGAAATCAGGAGGAAGAGGAAGACCTCCAACGAGATGGTGTAGCATAGTGGCAGTGGCAACGGGCTCAAGTGTAGCAACACTTGTGAGATTTGTGCAGAACAGGGCAAGTCTCTTCAACAAATGGTGCTGGCAAAACTGGCAATCGATTTGCAGAAGAATGCAAAAAGACCCATATCTCACACCGTTCTTTGCAACACTATTCATAATAGCAAAACGATGGAGACAGTCTAAGTTCCCATCTATGGAAGAATGGATAAACAAACTTTAGTACATACACCCAATGTAATACTATGCAATGTTGAAGAATAACAATAAATAGACCTATTGACTGCTTATGACATGGATGAACCTGGAGGACATTATGCTGAGTGAAATTAGTTGATCACTAAAGGACAAATATTAGATGAGACCATTATTGTAAAAACTTAAGAAAATATTTTCATACTAAAAGAAACATTCTTTGGTTGTTACCAGGGCTAAGGAGTAGAGAGTAATTCACTGGCTAGAGGGTAGACACATGTTAGCTTGGGTGATGGGGAGGACATTATACAAGAAGGGGCAGAGCAATGTACAAGAAGACAGAGGGGAGCAGAAGAATGACGAAGATAAGTTAGGTATGCATGCACTAGGGGGTATAGCGGTATATAGTGATATATACACAACCTTGGAACAACAGTGTTGTGTGCGTAGATACATGGACTGAGACATAGACTGAACAGGTAAGAGCGGAAGAGTGGGATATATTTATATATATTCCCAGATGGGGTCCTGGTGTGGTGCTGTGAGTTAATTCACTGGATTGTAAAGTTGGTTTGAACACAAGGTTGGTTCAAGCTCATCAGCCGCTTCTCAGAAACCCTATACAGGGTTGCTGTGGGTTAGAATCTACTTGACAGCACTTAACAACAACAGATATAAACGTGTTTGAAAGAGGACATTTTTATGTAACTATTTACCTCTGCTGCAAACACAACTATGTGGTGGAGCATACAGTGAGCAAGATGATGAAAATTTCCTAGATGTTATCAAACATCTTAAGCAACGAGTTGATAGGCCTGGGGCCACAGGACCACTGTCTGAGGGGGCATCATGGTCAATTGACATATAACATAGTCTACAATGGCATTGTTCTGCATCCTTCTTGGGTAAGTAGCATCTGGGATCTTGAAAGCTCAAGAGCGGCTGTCTAAGGTGCAGATATTGGTCTCTCCATATGCAGTTCGAAACTATCAGCTGTTCTGCAGGAGAAAGATGGAGGCTTTCTGTTCCCATGAAGATTTACAGCCTCAGAAACCCTATACAGGGTCACTTTGAGTCAGAACCAACTCCACAGCACACAACTACCACCACCATATGCAGAAAAAGGAGTGATTAAGAATTGAAGAGGTTTGGAATAATTTAGTCCAATGGACTAACAGAACATGGGAACATCAAGTCTCCATAACTCTAAAACCAGAACTACACAGTGCCAATCTATCACTACCAAGTTCTGTGAAAGGGTTCACAATAGAGGGTCCCAGATAAAGTCAAAGAAAATGTGGAAAAAAACAGCAAAAGTATTAAAAAAAAAAACAAGTTTACTGGTCATAAAGAGACCTGAGGAACCTGAGACTAATGGCTCTTGACCACCTTTCAGGTGTGGAAAGGACTCACCTGCACGGGGTCCAATGTTCAGCCAAGCAGTCAACATGTCTATTTACGGGGATGGGGACAACACTAGCAAAGTATGTTCACTATGAAATGGTAAATCATTTGAGATCAAAAGGGAAGCATTTTCCTAAAGACAATGTTGAGAAGGGATAGGAAGTTGGACGGGATGCAAAGAGGAACCACAAGGAAGCGGGATGTCTGCTGCTGTATGGAGGGGATTGAGATGAGACAAAGTGTATGATCTGCTGAATGCAAAGCTGATGACTGTGTCTGTAAACCTTCATACAATTCACAAAAGTAAAATCTGCCACACAAAACCTCTTTAAAGTGTTCAAGAACAGAGATAGCAGTTTGAAGACTAAGGTGTGCCTGACTCAAGCCATGATTATGCTCAGTAGCCTCATATGCATGTGGAATTTGGACAATAAGTAAAGACCATAGAAGAATTGATGCATTTGAGTTATGGTGTTGGAGAAGACTATTAAAAGTATCATGACTCCCAGAGCAAACAAATCTGTACTAGAAGGAGTACAGCCAGAATGTTCTTTAGAAACCAGAATGGCCAGACTTTGCATCTCATACTTAGGACATGTAATCAGAAGGGACAAGTTCCTGGGAAGAACATCATGCTTGGTAAAGTGGAAGGTCAGTGAAAAAGAGAAAGACCCCCTCAATGAGATGGATTGGCACGTGGAAACAGCAATGGGTTCATGTGTAACAACTGTTGAGGATGGTGTAGGACCAGGCAGTGTATAGTTTTGCTCTGCACAGGGTCACTAGGAGTCAGAGTCGACTCAATGACACTATGGAATAAAGGGCTTATATTTCTAAAGTACCCTTAACAGTTCCTAGCACATAACAAATGTGATATAACTATGCTAAATTTTATTTTTAAAATATCCTGTAAGACATATATGATGTCCTGTTCATCTTTATATTGTCCCAGTGCCTGGTAATGTGCCAAAGTTTTGAATAAATGTTAGCATATTTACCAAACTGACAACTATTACATTAGTCAAAACGACACGATTAGTACCAAACCTAAGGTAGTAACAATAAAGATGGAGAAGGGGTGGTGGATAAGAGACATGTCTACAGCAGTGTGGCAAGACCTGGGGACTCTTGGGCCCAGAGTCAGTGACATAGCCACAGAGGACTAGAGTGAAGCATCCAGCTGATAAGAAGAAAGGGCACATGCATAGAACACCCACATTTTTTT
>NW_006408534.1:17626350-17634186 GCF_000296735.1 Chrysochloris asiatica | reverse complement strand
AAAAAAAAAAAAAAGAGAGAGAGAGACATGTCTAGGGGGTAAAGATCAACAAAAAATATAACTATAATGAAATGGGCTTTAAAGAAGGTAACATTAAATAAGACCATGCTTATTGGTCAGAAAGACTGGAGAGACTAAGGCCATCGGATCCCTCATCAGGTCTGGACTGGAACTCACCCTCATGGTCCAATTTTCAGCCAAGCAGTAGACAGGCATATAGAGGGGTCAACACTAGTAAGATATGCTCACCATGGAATGGTCAATCATTCAAGATCAAAAGGGCAACATGTACCTAAGCACAGAGTTTGAGAAGGGTGGGAAGGTGGGTAGAATGGAAATAGGAACCACAGGGAGGAAGTGGTAACTGTTGCATGGAGGGAGATACAATCATTGAAATGAAATAAAGTTTGTCATTGGTTGAAAACTGATTATCTTTTCTGTAAACTTTCACTCAATTAGCAATTAAAAGTTTTTTTTTTTTTAAAGAAGATAATATTTAGGGCGACAGGTTTCATGGTTTGGATATTTGGTGGATCACAGTTTTATTCATGAAGACAGGGGATATAAGAAAAGCAAAGAGGAAAGAGGGAAGCTCTTATCAAATTTTTAGTTAACAACATGCTTCATTCAGTCCTTAAGACAGGAAAACAATCATCTGAATGTTCATCAATCCTAAAGGAAACCTGGCACATTACATAAAAGAACTTAAGCCATGAAAACAACCATTTACTGTTTTGTTCTCTGATTTATCTCCAACATTTGCAACAGTGCCTGGTACACAGTTGTTGTTTAGTGCTGTCAAGTCGCTTTTGACTCATGGAACCTGCACAGAGTTTCCAAGGAGTGGCTGGTGGATTTGAACCAGCGACAATGCAGTTCAAACTGACCTTGTGGTCCAGGGCTAATCCTACAGTGCCACAATAGTAGGCACTCAGTATACATTTGTCAAATGAATACAAAAGTGATTTAGGTAAATTTCAGTTTTTCATATCAACCAAACAGAATTAAATAAGCATCTACACTGTATGTCCATCATAGTTTTAAATTACTATAGTGAATACAAAAGAATTATGATCCTGCCATTGTATCCTCCTTCACACACACAAAAACTAAACTAGAGAGGAAAAAAAAATGCATTGGCAGAGAGAGCAAAAGCTACAACATAAGACAGTTTATTATTACACATATTCTCTCAATTTAGCCTCAACACCAAGCAAGCACTCAAAAAATAATTGCTGAATGAATAAATTACTTAAGTTCTAAATAACATTAGCAATTTATTGTACAATTGTGGTACAGTGAATTATTTAAAGTCTCTTCTAGCCACAGTCTTTGTAAACTCTTTACCAAATGACTTTTTCCTGATGGGTCTGGGTACAAGAAGGTGGGGAGAGATTTGAAGATTATCTGATTAAATTGTGATTGTTAATAGGGCTAATTAGTCAATTTTGCCATCCTGCTGTGTATAAAAGGAACCATCTCAGAAGCAAATGGGGGCAGGGGATCTCTTTACCATCTAGGAATAGTCAGGCGTGGAGCATGTCTTTGGACCCTGAAATCCCTGGGCATTGAATCTCCTCAATGCAAAGCCAGAAAGCTGTGACACCAGAGAAGTAACAGAGAGTGGCAGAGAAGAAGCAGCAGTAGAACCAAGAGCCAGAACAAGAGCCAGAGCAGTGGGTTTTCCAGACCAAGAAGCAAGTCAAGTTGAATGATTTGGGGCAGGAGGTTCATTCGCAGCATGAATGAACCAGGTCACTTGATTAGGGGAGCAAGGTTTGTTGACCCACAGAACTAGAGCCTAGGGCCTTCAGGTTGAGGTTTATGGTGAAGTGGTATGCCCAAAGAGCACTTATCAACATCCCTAAGGGAGCTTCTTAACATTGCCAGAGCAGGGCAGAAGCTAAGCCAAGGCACCCAGGGTCAGAAAGAGGCCTGCCTGGGGGCAGGGCTGAACAGAGGCTGTCCTGACTGGAAGATCTCTGCTCTGAGCATGTTCTGATGCTGTTAACTTCCCTCACACAAGCCCTTAACTGTGACTATGGTATATATGCCCTGCAATGCATTATCAAACTCAGTGGAGTAAAGAGTACTGTGGAAGGGATGATTGATGCCCCTTTTTTATACTTATGCAGTACAAAATACAGTAAATTCAGAGAAGGAGAGGTCATCATAGAATCTAAGCCCATCCCTAACATATGAACAAGATTTCAACACATAAGGCATTCCAGAGTGACTGATGCGAATAAAATAATATGAAAAAATCATAAGAAACAAACAAACAAAAAAGTTTTGATAAAGTAGGTGCAGATTCTAGAGATGTTAGATGCAAAGGGAAATTAAAATGCCAGTACAAATGCCAGTATTCTATAGCAAGAATAGACTATTCACTTGAAGCAAGGCCTTCAAAATCCTGGTATGAACTCCCTCTCCATACTTAAAATTCGATGTACTATTCAAAGTACACTGATACCTGCCTGAATACACTTAAAAAACAAATGAACCACATTATCTGATAATAGGACTCCTGGTGTGGTGCTCTGTAGGATCAGCACTGGACTGCAAACTACAAGGTCAGCAGTTCAAACCCACCAGCTGCTCCTGAGAAACCCTATACAGGGTCACTATGAGTTGGAACCGACTAGACAGCAAATAATAACAGTAACATGTGATAATATATACCATGGTCTTCCAAATAAAAATCAAATTTCAGAAGTAATTAACTGCTTCTAAACAACATATTTTACAGATTCTCCATTTGAAATTAAATTCACATTTTCTCAACAGAAGAGCTTTCAGATAATACAGCTACTTAAAATCTGAAATTAATATGTAAAAAGATCCTTTTGGTGCTTAATAATAAACAGCAATATGCCTACAGGTAGGTTGGATGAATTCAGCTAGAACTGTTGTAGTTGTTAAGTGCCATCGAGTCGGTTCCAACCCATAGCGACCCTGTATAGGGTTTCCAAGGAGCAGCTGGTGAGCTTGAACCGCTGACCTTGCAATTCAAACAGCTTTACAGTATGTCGCATTAACCCACAGCGCCATACCAGGACTCCTCAGCTAGAATGGTAGTACTTTATTTGCAATAGTAATCATAATTAAGCAAAAAAAAAAAAGACATGTTTTTCTTGTCAGCTTTATTCAAGTATTTCACAGCAGTTATATTACAAATTACAGTAAATGTTCAAAATTCCAGAATTTAAAAATTAAATAATTTACTTCAAACTAATGTAAAATGAAGTCAAAATGCAAAACGTCGATTTAACACAATTCTAAATTAAGCTACAAATCCAAAATAGACCATAGTTGATGAAGTCCACTTAATCTACAAAGTAGACATACATGACTGAAACCAAATAGGACTCCCAAAATCTAAAGAACCGAATGTACATAATACAAAAGATGCAGGTACAAGCCCAAATTCAAGCTTACAATGTGATTACAAATAATAACAATGGCATTCAGCTACGGGACCTGACACTGGCAATACCTATTGAATAGCACCATAGCCGAACCAACTTAATAAAAAAATGGTAAGATAAGAAATGACCACCCCACGCCTTAAAAATAAAACCCAGTAAACCTACAAATACACTGGCATATGAGAAAAATCAAGTCATGAATGGATGTTAGAAGAAAATAATTAATCACAGGTGAGATTCAAGCTCATAAACACAATGAACTCCACAGCCATCAGTTTCAACTCTAGTGCGGTTCCATCATCTTCAAAACAGCTCTCATGGTCCCCACAGCTGAGCAATAACTATTGTTGGGCTAGGCTGTGACATGTATTTTACTGATCTGAGAGCAAGGTTTTACACAGGAGCTTAAAGTTTATAATGCTCACAACAGGAAATAAGAACGGAGGTCAATTTGTACACATTTTTGCCAATGCTATATAGCAAAAATTAAGAACTTACAGAACGGTAGATAAAATCGAGTCTACCTGGGTAATTTCACAAGCTGCTTTATACTATAGAACCACCAGATATCTGTAAAATCAGCAAAACTGGTGTCACGTGTTTCTTTTTGAGGGAAAGGGAACCAAAGGAGTTGGTACAATTTCAGCTCATTCTCCCCTTGGCATTGGATTGGCTTTCTCTCTAAGACCTAAACTGTTCGAAGTGGCAGTTTCTATCATACTGAGTTGCCTCATATTTCTCCATCTACATTAAGATTTAAAATAATAACCTGATCTTTTGGAAGTATTTTAAAGCTGAGAATAAATAAATTTCCCTTGTCAAAGTCACTGATGACTAAAATCTTAATTAACTTGTACAGATTTAGTAACCCACTAAGAACATGTGTATTTTTTTTTTTCTTTCACAAGTGCTGCTGTTACTTGAACAGAATCCTTCTGAATTAGAGTAACTGGAATAAATATTTTAAAAAAGAAAGAAAAAGTGCAGCAAGAACCTGAGACTTGCAAAAAACCCTTTTACCAGAAACTTGCTACAAAAAATCTGCTACATCTTATTTCATCAAATTCTGTAACAATTTCCATCAAAATACAAAATGCTAATGTATCAGGCAGTAAAATAGTTTGAACTGGTATGATGGTAATAAATATTAAAGAAAGCATGAAAATCCTCCCAATAATCAAATTAGAGGCTTCAAATCACCTCCCCTTTAAAATGGTTCATCGTTAATCGCACTTGCCTACCTTAAAAATACAGTGTGTCTATATGGATAGCATCTTGAATTATATGACTAACTGAATACTACGAAAACTTCATAGACTATAGGTAAAAAGAAAACAAGCGGCATTAAAAAAATTAGGCTACAATTAGAAGGCGCAAAATGTAAATGCAAAGAAGCATTTAGGATTACTGCAGTAGCCTAAGGCCAAAGTGTGTTTTCTGTACCAGCATCCAGCACACTACAAATAGCCAGAGACGAGGAGACAAGTACCTTAGCTTCAGCATGTAAACGGTGGCAAAGTGTTACAGGACGCTGTAAGCACTGTTGGTAACAAATACACAAAGCTGAGGTAGCTCAGTATCTCTGCAGTAGTCTAAGACCATTTGCTCTAATTAAAACCCAAACTACATGTGTTGCATATTGGAAAGACACACCTGCAGCTAACAGCTATAATGAATGAAGCTATCAAGTCAACATTCGGCAAAACGTCTTACTTTTTTGTTTAAAAACCATCTGATAAAAAAAGTCACTGCACACCCTTTGCCTCTTTGCAACTGCCTAGATTGTGTCTCCAAATTTGTAGAAAGCAAGGTTTTGTAAAATTCAGTAACTTATCATTAATTTTAGGTAAGTACAATTCATAGAAATCATTCAACAAGATCCAAAATGGGTTCCAATCAAATGAATATTTGTGAAGGTTAAGATTATGGGAAGGGATTTAAATGTTAATACTGTTGTTATTCAGGGACTATACCAGAGCTCTCTCACAATTATACATATATAAATTGAACTTTATGAAGCTTCTGACAAAATCCTCTCTTTCCTGTCCACTTGGCAAGTCCTAGTTTTTAAAATAAAACACAAATATAGCAATTTGCTACAATATGAAAATCATTCTTCTCTGGGGACTCAAACATGAACAACTATTAAATTGCCACCAACAGAAGAAAGAATGGCCGGTATGTATTTATTTTCTGGTCATCACTGGCAGTAATATTGAAAACTGTGTGATTTTGTGGAGTCTGTATTATTTGTTACTGCTGTTATGTTAGTACATGTTTCTCAAACAGAAATCTGAGGAGGCTTCAAATAGTTTGTGGAACAGTTCCATGATCTTTTAATTCAATTTTTCCGTAAAATTTTTGAAGTTCCCTCATAGACCACACAAGAAAACTCACCATTTTAGTATACTGTGTGGCTTACTGAGTGTCTTGATTGAGTTCTGAGAATAAGACAGGCATTTTATACCAAAATATTGGTTGCTTCTTAATGACACAGTGCATCAAAATTTATTTTCAAGATTATGATCAAAGAAAACATTATGTCATTTGCTATAAACAAGCCCATCCATTTGTTTAGCCTTATCTTTCTCAAATGAATAAAAAGGCACATTGAAGGCAGTTCTAAAGAGCCTAATCTAATTTCATCCAGTTTCTTCAGTTTCCCACCAGAATATACCACAGCCAACTCTGAAACAGGGTTCAGTCCATTACCCAGAGAATAAGAAAACAAATATGATAAAAGGGGTAAGAAAGCAGGGGGGAGTAAAAATAAAAATAACAGTTGCCCACTTGTTTAAACAATTCAACATGGTTAGAACTGCCCATCCAGTTTCCTTGTGTTTGCTGTTCTGCTCCCTAAGAGAAATGTCTCCAAAAGAGAGTGCACGGAAAGAGGAGCAGGGGCGAGAGCAGTTTCTGTAGCACCAAAATCTCCAAGCTGTGGGGTTGTATCTTTTATTTGTGGAAAATACAACATATTTCTGAAGTTCTGTTTGGTTCTTGTAGGCTGGTTGGTTTCAGGTACCTGAGACAATAGCACCAAATTCAACAGAGAGAAAGAATGAGTGAGAGAGCACTGAAGACCAAGGCTCTGCACATAATTGGTGCAATTTGAAATTGAATGGCTCAGAAGACTGCTCTGTAGGAGCAGATTGGAGAGGGTAAACCACTCATCTTGAGAAGTTCATAGGAATGTCTCAAACATATGAACTGTTCTTTCCATCTCCTATAAGGGAGGAAAAAAAACATGTTATCTATCAAGGAAAAACAAAGGTGTTCCTCATTAGGGGAGAATCACTTTCATATACATTTTTTAAGGAAAGAATTTCTGATAGAAGCTAAACTTGGAATATTTTCCTGACTACAATTCCACAACTACTCTGTAAAACTTTCTGCCCTGAACACTTTCAAATGCCTTCCATTGCAAATTTAAATTAGCGAGCAGGAGGATGGTAACACTCAATGAGTATTTATCATACTAGGTACTGTTAAGAAATTTATATATTAATCCCACAAATATTGTGAAGATAGGTTTTACTGTAAGTCTCATTTATAGATAACTAAACTGAGGCAGAGAGGAGAAATTATTTGCCTGATAATTGGTGGCAGGCAGCAGAATCAGGATTAAATACAGGCAGCCTTACCCCAGAGTCTGAGCCCTTCCTCAGTCCTGAGATTCTATTTACTCTCAAAGCAAAATTGAGTGCATTCAGTGTAAGGTTTATGGTAAAAAGTAGAATCAACTCTCTTCTCATTTCCATACCTTAGCTAAAAGGATGGGGAGGAGAAGATGAGGAAGCCAGACAGAATGAGTTGCTGCCATCACTAGGGTAAGAAAACCAATCACTGTTGATTCTGCTACAGATCTCCTTGTTTCTATAAACTGGGCTCCTATAGATTTGGAGGAGTTCTGGTGTGGTGCTGTGGGTTAATGTGCTGGACTGCAAGGTCGGCAGTGGCTCAAGCTGACCAACCACTCCTCAGAGACCCTATATGGGGTTGTTGTGAGTAAGAACCAACTCGACGGCACTTAACAACAACAACAATAAATTTGGAGACTTCCAAGTCCTACTGAAAGATGTTTCACGGCTAAAGAGTATTCAGTTCATCCAAGCTAAACAAACAGGTTCAAGAATGAAAAACTAATAACTTTATCCAAACTCATTTGATCTAGATGGGCACATGGCAAATACATCTAAGACATCTGGTTTCCTTTTCTCCCTTTAAACCTCTCCAAAGAGATTACACATCTCTTGCAGAACTAGCAGGCTATACTAGCAGATTATCATCACATCAAAAAGTTCTACATGATTAATGAAAATCATTTCTGCAAAAAGTCTGATCAGATTGCTAACTAGGAAAAGACAATGAAGTTATGAACCAGAATATATAGTATAACCTCATTTAA
>NW_006408534.1:17600187-17626250 GCF_000296735.1 Chrysochloris asiatica | reverse complement strand
ATATATATACTCAAATGTAAACACATATTGGAATCCTGGTGTGGCACGGTAGGAGTACCACTGGACTTCGAACCACAAGGTCGACAGTTCACCAGTTGCTCCTCAGAAACCTTTGTAGGGTCAATATGAGTCAAAAACGACTCAGCGGCACTTAACAAAAACATACATATGATCTACAGCTAGACATTTTAAAAATATGGAAGATATTCCCAAAGATCAAAGTGACTAGTTATCTCTAGATGGTGGGATATGGGGTGATTTATGTAGTTTGTGTGTGTGCGTTTCTGTAGTTTACATATATACAATGACTTGGTATAGTTTCATAAAAATGTAAGTAATAAAAATCTGATTACAAGATAATGTTGTTATATGCAGTCAAGTTGGATTGGACTCATAGAGACCCTGTATAGGGTTTCTGAAGCTTTTTAAATCTTCACAGGAGCAGAAAGCCTCATCTTTCTCTCCTGGAATAGTTGGCTTGAATCAAGGACGTAGTTGCAGTCCACTGTGTATCCTAAGTAGGGTTTAATAATGTACATTATCTAAACAAATACAAGGGGCTTCAAAAATTTCATGGAAAAATTCCATTATTTTTCAATCCCATTTATTCCATAAACTTTTGGCAGTCCCTTTGTATTTGTTGTTGTTGTTTAGTACCATTGGTTCTGACTCATAGCAACCCTGTATTGGCTTTCCAAGGAGCAGCTGGTGGATTTGAATCGTTGCCCTTGAAGTTCAAACTGACCTTGTGGTTCAGTGCTTATCCTACAGCACCACACACCAGGACTCTCCACTTTGTATATTTATAAGGCAAAACTTTATTACAGTCGAGACTTGTTTAGAAAGGAAAGGTCTGCCTCTAAAAGTGTCTAAACCATTTCCGGATATTGATAGTTTACAGAACTAGATCTAATGAAAATGAAATGACCTTAATTTCTCTTCTAGCCATTAACAGGGAGACAAGTAAGTCTTACTGTCCATGTCAATTCCTTTAGACTAGCAATGGCAGCCTTGGGAGCAGCTTGAGGCCACACTCACATTCAATAGGACCAAGTGATGTGCTCCGTCAGCAATGTTAGTTATGAGCAAGTGAGGGCGAACTGTGACATGCAAAGGTTAATGTGCTCAACTACTAAGTGAAAGATTAGACGTTCAAGTCTACCCACAGGAACCTCACAAAAAAGGCCTGGTGGTCTACTTCTGAAAAATTAGCCACTGAAAACTTATGGAGTACAGTTCTACACTAACACACTTGGGGTCTCTGTGTGTCTGAATCAACTCTATGGCAACTGGCTGGCTGGTTTATTCTGTATATATACTAATAGAGAAACATGAGTTTCTTTCTATGAACTGACATACTAAGGAACCCCAGGTTACTTTGGTCCTCAAACAAAATGGTATAGAAAGGCTGTATTTTTCAAACCACAGCTCTTACTGATTCTTCTAATCTTACATCTTCAAGATATTCTTCAACTGTGAAAGATTTCTATGATAATATAACTCTTTTTCTCTTTTCCTTGAGATAATAAAAGAATATTTGTTTATTCTAAAAATAGAATAAACTTACCTCTACAAGTTGTGATTTGTCATAATCTTTACGATGGCGGTAGATGCACTGACTAAGAAGAGAATATAGTCTCTCCAGCTGATCAACTGCCAGATTGTTGCTTTTATCTACCAACAAATCAAGCAATTTCTAAGAAAAATGAGAAGAAAGTAGAATAAAAGAAATTTTTATTTCATTGGTCAAACTTAAGGAGTTTTATTCAAATGGCTACACAACAGACATCACACATATATGATATATAACAGTGACACCTGAAGTTGATGCTGTTGTTAGGTGTCATCAAGTCAGTTTCAACTTAACAGCGATCGTATGCACAACAGAACAAAACACTGCCTGGTACTAAGCCATTCTCAGAATTGTTATGCTTGAGCCTATTGATGTTGCTGCTGCTGTACCAATCCATCTTACTGGGGGTCTTCCTCTTTTTCACTTTACCAAGCATGATGTCCTCCTCCAGGGACTGGCCCCTCATGAAAACATGTCAGAAGTATAAGACACGCTATGCTGTCTGACCATCTTGACTTCTAAAGAGAATTCTGGCAGTACTTCCAACACAGATTTGTTTTCTCTTCTGCCAGTCCATGGTACTTTCAATAGTCTTCTCCAAAACCGTAACTCAAACTCTATGATCTTCTTTATTTCACATGCTATGAGGTTGTTAAAAATATCATGGTTTGGGTCAGGCTCACCTGTCTTCAAACTGGTATCTTTGCTCTTGAACACTTTACCAAGGTCTTGTGCAGCAGATTTGCCTATACAATGTGCCATTTGAATTCTTCCTGTTGCTTTCCTAAGTGTTGACTATGGATCCAGGCAAAAGGAAGTCTTTGGCAACTTCTCTCTCGTCTCCATTTATCATGATGTAGTTACTGGTCCAGTTGTGAGGATTTTTGGTTTCTTTACACTGAGGTGCAACCCATACTGAAGTCTTTGATCTTCATCATTAAGTATTTCAAGTCCTCTTCTTTCCAGCAAGCAAGGTTGTTTCATCTGCATATCTCAGGTTGTTAATGAGTCTCCTCCAATCCTGACGCCACATTCTTCCTCATATAATCCAGCTTCTCAGATTATATGCTCAGCATATATTGAATAAATATGGTGAAGGAATACAACCCTGGTGTACACTTTTCCTGATTTTAAATCATTCATTATCCCCTTGTTCTCATAACTGTCTATATACAGATTCCTTATAAGCACAATTAAGAGTTCTGGAATGTTCATTCTTCTCAATGCAGTCTATAGCTTGTCATGATCTATACAACTAAAAGCCTCTACATAATCCACAAGTAAACATCTCTCTGATATTCTCTGCTTTCAGCCAACATCCATCAGACCTCAGCAATGAAATCCGTATCTCCATATCCTATTCTGAATGCAGTTTGAATTTCTGACAGTTCTCTATCAGTGTGCTTTTTGCAGCTGTTTTAAAATTATCTTCAGTAAAATATTTACATGTGATATAAATGACATTATTCAATGATTTCTGCATTCCATTCAGTCACCTGTCTTTGGAAGGGGCACAAATATGGATCCCCTTCAACTGGTTGGCTAGGTAGCTATCTTCCAAATTTCTTGGCATAGATAAGTGAGCAACTCCAGTGGTGCATCAGTTTGCTGGAAGATTTCAATTTTATTTCATCCATTCCTGGAGCCTTGTTTTTTGCCAATGCCTTCAATGCAGCTTGTACTTATTCCTTCAGTACCATCAGTTTTTGATCATATGCTACCTCTTGAAATGGATGAACATCAACCATTTCTTTTACAGTGACTCTGTATTCCTTCCATCTTCTTGTGATTCTTTCTGAATCAGTCAATATTTTGCCCATAGAATCCTTCTATATTACAACCTGAGGATTAAATTTTTTCTTCAGTTCTTTCAGTTTGAGAAATGCTGAGTATATTCTTCTCTTTTTGTTGTCTAATTCCAGGTCTTTACACATTTCATTATAATACTTATCTTCCAGAGCTGTCCCTTGAAATTTTCTGTCAAGCTCTTTGACTTTTTCATTTCTTCTATTCACTCTAGCTTCTCTCCCCTCAAAACCAAGTTTTATAGTCTCTTTTTGACATCCATTTCGATCTAATCTGAAGTTGTTGTTGTTAAGTGCCATCGAGTAGGTTCTGGCTCATAGCAATTCTGTACTGGGTTTCTGAGGAGCAGCTGGTGGATTTGAGGTGCTGATCTTGTGATTCACAGTACAGTGTTGATGCTACAGTGCCACACCAGGAGTCCAACCTAAAGTTATAAGACTCTAAAACTTAGTTTATTACCAAAACTTTTCCCCTTACTCCTTAACCCTTCAAAATACACAAAACTTTTTAAGAAGAAGCTCTGAGGCACTTCTATTCTTGAATTAAGGCAGGAGACTTCCAAAACTAGTTTTATTCAACTATTCTGGAGCATATTCAAATCTCTTTCCACTCACTTCAAAACTGATTGGGAATAGCTAGGCTTACCTTCAATCTCTCACGATCAACTATAAGAGGTGGCACAGGCTCGGAGGGCTCTTCTGGAACTAGTTCCAGGCTTGTTGTTTTTGCTTGTTCTAAAATTAACTTACGATATTTCTTTACTTTAGAAGCACCTACAATGGGGTTGGGGAGGTGGTAGAAAGACAGAGAATAGCCTATATTAAGTAAAAGTTCAGAAAAATACGGTATAAACAATAATGAATTCTCTTACACACCAAAAATTCTTTTGGGAGTGAGGGAAGGCACACGTATACTTTAAACTGTTCTGGGTTTTTTTTTTCTTGATTAAGAATAGCAACCCAAATTAAAGGAAATTAAGCATATATGAAAGTCAAGTCATTAACAAAGAATTCCACTAAAAGAAAAAGGCATCCACCTTCTAATCATTTGCCTCTCAATCTAAAATATTTTCCTCAGTATTAAATGTAAAATTCTCATTTTTCCTGTTACATTGCCTAAGATCCTATGAGATGTTGATTGGGGCTATAATATGTTTTTTCCTCTTAAAAATATAAAGCTATATTTTTATAAACCCATAAGTATAATAAGGCTAGCGTTCTTTCCTTAGAGTGAATTATAATCTAATTATTTTCTTCCTAATGTCTTGTTGAGACCAGAGATACTGAAAAAATAGACATGTTAAGGTGGGAGAAGATAATTTCACAGCACCAGACATTTTGCAAAGTTGAGCCCTGTGTATTCCATCATGCACTATGCTTTTTATATTCTAAGGGGAGAGGGCTGAGGGGAAAGGAACACAAAAACAAACTTGAACTGTTTCAAAATTTTATACAGGATCTGGCCCAAGTCAGGGACTCTGAGGAGAACCGCTTTTCTCCTTTCTACATTAGGCCTCCTACTCCCATCTTTAAATATTCTTCCTTCTTCCCATCCATGCCTGCTCTATAGATAAACAGTAGAGAAGGAACATGTTGCCTTTAAAAGCTCAATAAATATATGCTATGACTTTTGTTAAGAAGATACTGATCGTCATTACTTCATCTACAGATAGATTAGGGACCAATACACTAGTAATAATTTCCTGAAAATTCCAAGTTAAAACAAGTAAAGCTTTTACAAAACAAATTACTTAATGCTTTCAGATTACCAGTTAAGCATATTAAACCTTTTCTGAAAGTTTATTGAACTCTTAGTCAAATAGCCTAGAAACAGATTCCTCCTTTCACATCCATTCTGTCTCCTAACACTTTAAATGTTCCCCTTTTCTTACTCTGTGGCCTTCATTACTAAATCCTAGTTTTAACAGTTTTAAAACTTTGACTAAATGATAACTCAGAATAAATACTGCTCTTAATACTACTTTCTATTCTTAAATATCAAGGAAAAAAGAAAAATTACTCAATGAGTAGCATTTAAGAACAGTAAACCTCTTTCATTATAAAAATTCTAAGAATGAATATAACTTTCCTACTTCCTAATTCTGAGAGCTCAAAAAAAAACCTGGCAGGAAAATTTTTACCACCAAGCCCAAAGGCCAGCTGTATACGCCATACAATCTGGGAACATGATACGTTTTTCAGAGCACAGAGTGAGAGTGGTAAGTCGTTAGAAGAGTACCTGCCCAGGAAGGAACTGCACACTAAGCAGTAGCTATTCAACTCACTCTGTCCTAATCCTGAATCATGACAAACAAAGAGGAGCTAGAAACTTTCCAGCCCTGTTTCTGTTGTTTCTTAAAAGAATCACAGAGCCATAGGAAGTTAGGAGCTAGCAAAGTGCTCTGATTCTGTGAGAACAAGGTAAATTTGACAATGAGACTCCTGCTTCTTTCCTTACTAAGTCATGAGCCTCTGAGATCAGACATGCCTCAGATTCAACAAACACTGGTTGTCTGGAATGAATATAACTTACTATGTACCAGGTACCATAAGAAGCAATTAATACGCATGATTTATTTAATACCAGACACACGATTCTGAAGTTTAATTTAGAAGGGTCTAGCTCAATGTCGCATGATTATAATGATTATGACCATAATGATTTAATTATGGTGATTTAATCTAGGTTGATATGACTCTTCCTAATAGCTTATATTGCTATTAACATCCAAGACTTCTCTACCCATCTCACCTCACCCCAATACTTCTTCTGTTAGAATCCCATCTTCTTAATACCTATGGATTTACTCAGCTTTTGGACATAAATCCTTTAGAACAGGGGTGATAATCAGGTAGAAAGGCAATGCAGTCTGGATTTCAAACTCTCCGAAGCTTTCTGTAAAAATGTAGTGTGCATGAGTGTACTTTTCTAGGAAAAGGGGTGAGAACTTTGATGTATCTTCCAATGAGGTATAATTATTCAACAACTGTTGCTAGTGGAAATTAGATAAAACATGCAGTAAATTAACCCTGGAATTCAAGCCTTCATAGAAGATTACAAATACATGCATTAGCTCTACCTTCTTTATCCAGTTCTGCATCTTTAGCTTCCACATCAGGGCCAGGTTCTAACTTCTCATTATTGCTACATTCCAGTGCCTCTAGTTTCTCAGGATCATCTCCATGATTTTCCTTTGAGGTTTCTGGTTTTTCTTTTGCCTGGTCCTCCAGAAGGGGCTTTTGTTCAGAACTACATTTATCTCCACTACCACAGAAAGAAACGACTTCAGCTTTGCCATTCTGACACTCCAGAACTGGAATTCCTTCAAAACTGTCAGTAGAGGCTTCACCATTTAGACAGTTTCCTTTAAGAAAAGGCTCTTTCCTAGATATCTGTTCTGGATTTAGAGAACTGCTGCTGTTGATGAGCAGAGATTCATTTGAACTTTCCTCTTCAGTTGATGCAAAGTTCTCTTTTGTGCCTGCTCCATTGTTAATCCTCTGCCCCTGATCCATGTCCATGATGTCACATGATGATTCATCATTGGTCATCGATAAGTCTCCAGTCTCTTCTCCATTTTCCTCATGGCAGTCAGTGCTTACCTCAAACTCACCATTCTCTAGCAATTTCCTGTCTTCCGTATGGTTCTCATAATCTGCAAATTTGGTGTCTTCTTCATCTTTTTTTAAATTATTGACTTTCCTTTTCTTAATAATTCCTTTACCCCACTGTGATCGCCGCCTTGATTTTCTCCGAACCCGAACTGTTTCACAAAGAAATAAAAAAAAAAGGGTATGTAGAACTTGGAGTATAATACTTGTTTTATGAATGTTTATTAGACAGGGCCCAAAGAAAGTAAACCCATACTTATGTAACACACAAACTACTTCACCCCAACATCTGGAAAGGATATGAAATCAGGGATAGATTTTGTAGAATTAAATTTTTTTAAAATTTATTTGCTGTATGAGTTTACTCAGCATTAATACTATTACTGAAGAATCTAACTCTCCTTTTTGTTGTTGTTAAGTGCCGTCTAATAGGTTCTGACTTATAGTAACCGAGAAATGGCTGGTGGGTTTGAACTGTCGACCTTGTGATTATCAGTCCAGTGCTTATCCTACAGTGCCACAGCTGTTCTAATTCCCAGCATCCAGGGGACAAGCATGTAATATGTACATTTAGAGAATGTCCACATTGCTAGGCTGCCTGAAAACTCGTGGCAATGACTCTGGTTTTCCAATAGGAAGGTAGGTGCTTTATCACCAAGATCACCCAAAACAAGAGTTCCTAAACCATGAAAGGAAATGAAAGCATGGTCAGATATAGCAAGACAGAATCGTTCTAGGTGTCCTCACAGAGATATCTCTACTTTCTTTTCAGAAAAAGGAACCACCCACAATAAGTATGGGCATGGATAGACACCCTATGAAGGTTAACCAACTGTTTGCCTCCCTTGGAACAAATGACTTCCCTGGCAGCATAAATTTCTTGCAAAGCAGTTATTTGGGAGTATGTGAGTAAATTCAGTCCTTTGTTACTAAAGACAGCAGCAATAACAGCAACAACAAAACACTGAAAATACATATTTAGCCAGTTAAATGAAAAAGTAGACCTAAGAAAGTTGTGAGGACTATACTCTCTTAGATACTAGGACCAATATGAGCTTTGTGAGTGGAGCTACGGAGTTTTCAGGTGACAATGGACCCAGGGGTCTTTAATTTCCTCTGCATGTATCAAAGGTAATTAGGCAAAGTTAACTTTCATTTTGTTAGTTTTAATACTTGTGTAAAGACAATGCAAATACAAAAGTTATTAAAGCAAACCAGTTAAGCTAGAGTCATCTATGACTCTATTTTCCTCATGGCAAGTCAGTGCTTACCTCCAACTCGCGTTGATTCCAACTCATAAGGCGCCTATATAAGGCAGAGCAGAACTGTCCCATAGGGGTTCCAAGGCTGTAATCTTTATAAAAACAGACTGTGACTTCGTTCTCCTGTAGAGGAGCTTACGGGTTCAAACCATTGATCTTTCAGTTAACCAGTGAGTGTTTTAACCACTGGACCACCAGGGCTCCTTTGGTTTACATTGTTATTGTTTTTAAGTATCGTCGAGTCAATTCTGACTCATAGGGACCCTGTATAGAGTTTCTGAGGAGCAGCTCGTGAGTTCAAACCACCTATGTGGTCTAGAGCTTATCCTACAGTGCCACACCAGGACTCCGTTTGATGTACATTTGAGAATTATTTTAAAAAGTAATAAGTAATCAAAGCTGGCTGAGTTTTAAAATACAACATACGTTTTCATTATGTCAAAACTGAGGCACTCCCTAGGCAAAGACATTTTTTAAAAGAAAATAAACCTTACACAGAACCTGTATAAAGTGAATACATGTGAGGGAAGGAAAATTCAATCTTTTCCACTAAAACAAGCAACAGAAAAGAGGTAAGACTGTAACCCTGCTGGAGGTAGACAACTTGCAGGACCCTGCAAACCAAGTCCAGTCAAGTTCCAGCTCCCACAGCTTTCAAAGTATAAATTTAAGATCGCTAAGTATGGATTCTTTATTCCATATTTTAAATAATCAGTCTATTAATTACCTTTGACATTTCTTTATCTGTGTATCAGGCAGAAGGGAATATGGTCTTAGGACAATACTTGTTATACTCACATCTACTTAATATAAACTTGCATTTATTATGTGTTTACATACTTCTTTCATGCTTTCATTTAATCCTCACTAAGTATCTGCAAAGACATCAAAGTAATTCCAAGCAACAGGCAAATTTCATATAATTATTCTTTCTTATTTGTTATTAAGTCAATCTGGTTTAAAATACAGTTCGAAACTGTAATATCATTGGAACTATCTTTTTAATCTTTTTTCTCTCTATAAATTTCTATCTTTTACAATTTACAGTTACAGAGTAATCAGCATGGGAAAGAAAAATGTCTGCATTCATTTACTGTTAAGAGTTGGTACACAAGGTTATGAGATGAACACTTCCATTCCATTAACAATATGAAAAACTAATCTACTCCATTCTAAAGATGAAACAACAAAACAAAAACCCAGTAATCAGCTTGTTCTGTCTCCAAAAGGTGGAGCTGTTAGGATGCTATTGCCTGACAAGCCACTCCTAAAATTGCGACCTCACTTCTCCCACCATGTAACCAAAATAATGAGCAGTCCCTCTTTCCTTCCTCACTAATGCCATGTAACTAAAGAATAAGAAGGGGCTGGACTCCACTCAGTTATTAGCCAGCTCAATTACTCTCCATGTAGTAGACTAAGCAAGAGCCAGGCACTCCAGTGAAGCAAGATTACATCTAATGTTTTAATTCTGACTATTAAGAGAGAAAATGTCCCTATTCTTTGGGAGCTAAAGCTGGATTTCCCTCCTCATTACATTATTATTAAATGTAATTCTGGAAAAATAACAGAAATTGGTCACATACGTTCCAGGAGAACAGTGATATTTGTTTGTTTTACTTGCTGCTCTATCCCCATAGCACCTGGCATGGTTAGGAGCATATGTTTGTGTACTTCCCTTTCAGAGATTCTCAGTGTGAACAGTCTATTTAAGGGCACAAACTCTAGAGTCAATTTTTATAGCACCACTGAGCTTTTTCTAAAATTAAGACTTTTGAAAAGCAACTCTCCCTTAGGGACATTTAGATTTATGATTTAAGGAAACTAATGCAAAAGAGATCATCAATGTGTTACATATGCCATCTACTGGTAAGAGAAAACAAAACTCACATTTCTAGATGAAATGAACATGTTTAATATTTAAATGAATTTAAACTGTTTAAAGCCAATATTCAGTAAATATTTTTGTATCAGTTGTCAAGTATGTATACAATTTCAAAGGTTTAAATTACTGCTATGCAATGTAATCCAGGTCACGATCTGATGTACAACCAGGCCAAATCCATTTCCAATGAGTCAATTTCAATTCAGAAACCTTGGTAGTATGGTGGATTACAAGCTGGGCTGCTAACCACAAGGTCAGTAGTTCAAATCTACCAGTTGCTCTGGAGAAAGATGAGGCTTTCTGCTCCCGTAAAGATTTACAGCGCTGATAACCCTATACAGGGTCACTATGAGTTAGAATCGACTCCACAGCACACAACCACCACCACCACCACCAGAAACCCTATATGACAGAGTAGAACTGCCCCAAAGGGCTTCCATTTTTCTCCTGTGAAGCAGCTGGTGGGTCCCAATGGCTAATCCCTAAGTTAGTAGCTGAGCACTTAATTAATGCATCATCAGGGCTCCTTACAACAAGTAGGCCAAATAGATTTAATGGGTTTCATGATAAGCAAATGCTCCACTAAGTCCTTTAAACTTTCTCACATATGAATGTCACTCATCAGAAATAAGACAAGTTAAAAAGAGTATGGCTCATTTGTACAAATTCAATGTTACTGGTGAAAGGACATACGCAGACTAACTTGACTGACAGTTGGAGTGATATTATCACCTGTATAATGCTGCTGGTGTGGCACTGTGGGCTAATGTGCTGGACTGCAAAGTTGGTTTGAACCTCAAGGGTGGCGGTTCAAGCTCACCTGCCGCTCCCTGGAAACCCTATACATGGTCACTATGGATTGAAACAGACTCAACAGCACTTAACAACAACAACAACATACTGAAGAACAGCATGCTTTCTTCCAAGGAAAACTATCTTCAGTTAAACAGACGTACTACATTAGGAAGATGCTATATTTACTAGCATTTATCTTTAATAAGTTTTATAGATCAACATGAAAGAGGAAAAATGAAGAAAACTTAGAAAACAGAATTTCCTCTCTCTGAAACCCTATTCAGTGTCACCTTGTGAGTCACAACCGACTCAACAGCACTTAACAACAATTACATCTTACTTAAACAAAACTAGACAAATAAAGAAGGCAGAGAAGATTTTTTAAATTCAACACAAAATCAACCATTCCCATAGCAGGAGTTTCCATTTCCCATCACAGAGAGAACATCCTACATAAAGCAAGGGCTTGGATAAAGAGTCTATTGCTATTCAAAATATAAAATTTAAGGCTGAAGATATTCAAACCAAGTTCAGGTATAATAATACTGTAAGCACAAAAAATATAGCAAATAAGATTAATGAAATAAATATACTTCTGATTTAGCATATAATGATTCCCCACAAATGCTCCACCTCTGAAAAAATAAAAGATTACAAGAGCTGTAGGCAACAGCAGCACTTTGGTTTGTATACACAATTGCTAACAAATCTGCATCACTCTCTGTTGTTCCCACACTGGATAACATGATCTCAAATGCTCACATGCACATTTATTTGCAGAGTTGTGCCAGACATCCACTGGATTTTTTTGTTTGTGCCGAAATGCCTCTTCAACTCTAGTTTCTGTCTTCCGAGCTCCAGTACCATGAGGATTTATTTGTTCTGCTGTTACTGATAAGCCTGCAAGTAGAAGATAAGCAATACCTATTTAAATATTCCTAGCTACATAACCAACAAGGTTTAGAAAAAGTCTAAAATTCAGAACAGAGTTTTAAGGTCATTAATTATACTTGGACAGTTTGTAATTCTAATGAAAATAGTGTGCTTTGTTTTAAGATGGTAGAGAAAGTAGATATAAAATCAAAAGAATGAAACAATCCAGCAGGCCACACTTATATTAATACCCAATAGGGACCAAATTTTACTCATTTTAATTCTCAAAGGGAAACATTTCATATTATTATGTCTGTGGGGACAAAATTATATATTGTGTAATAGTCAGGATTCCAGCCATATTAGAATGTATAAGTGTTTACTGGGTGACTAAACTCTGTTCACCTGAACTGTTGGCTGCTTATCAAAGCAAACTGCAGAATTAAAAAAAAAAAATTTCCTGGATTGATCTTCTTAAGAGCAACCATTCCACCTTAGTTTCTTCACTACTGATGTTTCTTTTCAGGGCTCTCTCTGGAATCTCTTTTTTGAACTTTAGACTAATACACATTCTCCCACTATGCATCATTTACACCTTTGGCTTCCACTACCATTATATAATAATTCCCAAATATACATCTCTTAACCTTTTGACACATACATACCATTATATAATAATTCCCAAAAATACATCTCTTAACCTTTTGACACCTACTTGATATCTTCAATTGAGTATCTAAAGGTAGGCCAAAATAAAAAAATCTGGTCATCTTTATACATTCCCTTTCTAGACTGGTGATATTAACATCTACTAAATCAGTAATCTGACAGCCAATTTTGGCTCCTTCTTCTTTTGACACTACCCTCCATCAGCTATGTCTCTTTTAGATTAATACTCTCTATCCCCAATCTTGAGATCAAAGTCGGTTTGAACTGCAAAGCCAGAGGTTCAAACTCATCAGCCATTCCTTGGAAACCCTATACAGGGTTACTATGAGTCAGGACTGACTCAATGGCACTTAACAACAACAATCTCCAATCCCATTTCATTAATTAAAACCCTATACAACTACACTGACATTTTCCCTCTTCAGCAACTTTATTGTAAAATCATCCATTTTAAGCACTGTTGTTGTTAGGTGCCGTCGAGTTGATTCCAATGAATAGCAACACTACATATAACAGAATGAAATACTGCATGGTCCTGCATCATCTTCATAATTGTTATGTTTGAATCCACTGTTGCTGCTACTATGTGACTCTATTTTGTTGGGGGTCTTCTCTTTTCGGATAACTCTAAAATTTTCCAAATTCTCTAGGGACTGGACCCTCCTAATATGCCCAAAGTACATAAGTCTCTCCATCCTGCCTTCTTAGGAGCAGTCTGGATATACTTTTTCCAATAAACATTTGTTTGTTCTTCTGGAAATCCATGGTACTTTCAGTATTCTTTGCCAAAACCATAATTCAAAGGCATCAATTTTTCTATTGTTGTTGTTGTTAAGTGCCGTCGAGTCGGTTCCGACCCATAATAACCCTGAACAGTGTTTCCGAGGCTGTAAATCTTTATGGGAGCAGAAAGCTCCTTTTTCTCCTGCAGAGCAGCTGGTAGTTTCAAACTGCTGACCTTGTGGTTCACAGCCCGATTCATAACCACTACACTACCAGAGCTCCCTTTTTTATAGTCTTCTTTATTCATTCTCCAACCTTCACATGCATATGAGTCCATGAAAATACCAAGGCTTGGCAACCTATAAATATAATGCAATCCCAATCCAGATTCCAACATCATTCTTTAAAGAGATGGAAAAAAAAACCCAAAACTGATCACTAACTTTATATGGAAAGGAAACAAACCTCGGAGGAGCAAGGCAATGCTTAGAAGGAGAACAAAATTGGAGGTCTTTCACTCTAATCTCAAAATTTATTATACAGCCATAGTGGTCAAAACAGCCTGGTACCGGCACAATAAAAGATCCATAGATCAATGAAATGAATTGAGAAACCAGAAGTAAATCCATCCATATACTGATCTTTGAAAAAGGGCCAAAATATATTAAATGAGAAAATCATTTCAACAAATGGTACTGGCAAAACTAGAAATCAATTTGTAAAAGAATGAAACAAGACCCATATTTCACACCATATACAAACTAAAGGTGGATTAAAGACCTAAATGCAAAATCTACAACTATAAAGACCTTCCATGAAAAAATAAGGACAAACTTAAGGGCTCTAATATATAATATAAATGTATTATCAAACATTACTAAAACACACAAACAGCAGAAAACAAAATAGATGACTGAGACCTCCTAAAAACTGGAAACTTATGTGAATCAAGAGATTTTGCCAAAACGGTAAAAAGGGAGCCCAAGACTGGGAAAAAATTTTTGCAATGACGTATCAGACATGGGACTATTCTTCAAAATTTATAGAAAACTACACCATCTCTACAAGAAAAAGACAACCCAATTTAAAAATGGGTACAGGACACGAACAAACACTTCACCAAGGAAGAAATTCAGACAGCCAATAAACATATGAAGAAATGTTCATGATCATTAGCCACTGGAGAAATACTAATCAAAACAACAATGAGAAATGAGATATCATCTCAAGCCAACATTAACAGCAAAGTTCAAAAGAGCAGAAAACAACAAATGCTGGCAAGGGTGTAGAGACACTGGGAACCTCTTACATTGCTAGCTGGGTTGTAAAATGGTTCAAACACTATGGGAAATGGTATGATTTCACTGGAGAGTTGGAAATAGAAATAACATGCGTTCCGGCAATCCCTCTACTTGGAAGATATCCACAAGAAATAAGAGCCAGGACACGAGCTGATACATGCACACTGATGTTCATTGCAGTACAATAGCAAAAAGATGGAGCCAGTCTAAATACCCAACAATGGGAAAATGGATAAACAAACTTTGGTACGTACGCACAATGGACTATTATGCAGCACTGAAGAATAATATGAATCTGCAAAACAGTAGTTGAACCTGGAGGACATTATGCTGAGTGAAATAAGTCAGGCACAAAAGGACAAGTATTGTATAAAACCAATATTGTAAAACCTCAAGAAAAGGTTTTTATATTAAAAGAAACATTCTTTGATGTTTACCAGGGGTGGGAGGGAAGGGAGAGTAATTCGCTGGCTAGAGTGATGGGGAGGGCAATATATAGGAAGAGAAAGGACAATCAACATACAAGAAGAGAGAGGCAGAAGCATGATGAAGATAGGTGAAGACCTGGGAGGTATGCAAGGGCTAAAGGGGATAGCGGTAAATAGTGATATATGCACAGAAACTTTTGAACAACAATGTGCTGTGTGTGGATGCATGCAAAGAGTCACAGTTGAATGGGTATGGAAATTGCCTAATGCTATACATTTTTTTGATTTCTTATCTGCTGCTTCCAGGAGCACTGACTGTGAATCCAAGTAAAATTAATTATTTGAAAAGTTCAGTCTTTCTTTATCATGATGTTATTAACCGGTCAAGTTGTGAGCATTTTTGTTTTCTTTCTACTGAGAAGCAATCCATACTGAAGGATGCAGTCTTTCAATCTTCATCAAGTATTTCAAATCCTCTTGACTTTCAACACAGAATGTGTCCTGATAGAACATTTTTCTTCATATAATCCAACTTCTCAGATTATTTGCTCAGCACACAGATTGAGTAAGTATTGTGAAAGGAAGAATACAACCCTGGTGCACAACGTTCCTGATCTAAATCATTCGGTATCCCCTTGTTCTGTTCTAATGACTGCTTCATGGTCTGTGTACAGGTTCCTCATGAGCACAATTAAGTGTTCCAGAATACCCATTCTTCACAACATCATTCATAGTTTGTTAAGATCCACAAAATATGAGAGATAAAGTCTCGCCACCTTTGCTTCTAAGAAGCAGTCTAGCTAATATACTGCTACATAATGCTATATACTGCCTCAATCTTGTCCCATCAGACTTCTTTTTGTTCCCCAAACTCAAAGAACACATCAGAAAAACATGGTTTGAGTCCCTGAAGGATGCCAAACTTCATTTCTGATGAAATGTAAATCAAAGAGCTCAAAATTTTCAGGGAAGGGTTATTAGAGAGATAGAAATACCACCATCAGATATGTACAGATCTACATAGAGGGTATGTAGAGAAACAACAGCTTCACATTTTGATATTTTTATTTAAAAGGTTTCTATGATTTTGTGGTAACACCTTTTTTTTTTTTTTAAACTAAAAAAAAAACTTCATTCAGAAACAAGTAATTTATGAGTCTGAGAACTACCCAACCAGCAAAATACAGAGAATGTGGTAATACCTTTTGACTTACCCTTGTATATGCTATTGTTTCCTCTGCTGGCACACCTGATTGTGCCCCCCATATATTAGTGCAGTAGGAAGAATACTTCTACATTCATCCTCCAAATGTTGATAGAAATGGCATGCTCTCTCTTGGGAGGTGTCTCATCTCTGAGTTCTCAATGTGCTTTAACCAGTGCTTCTAGCACATCGTACTTGATTTATTTTACATTTCTCTCTCCAACTAAATTGTGAATTCCCCAAGGGCAGGATATAAATTGAATGAACAAATCATATTTGCTAATTTTGTATTTATAATAATAAAATGACAAATAAAACTTCAGTGGAAAGAAAAAAAAATTATCCTAAATATTTCAAAAAAGTACAAGTTTGATGAAAAAATAAAGTCTCTTCAGATTTTAAAATATACGCAAATATTTTAAGAATAGGAACCAATAATTAAGAAAAATACACTTTTGCTGGAGTCCTAGTATGCTGTAGGATAAACTCTGGACTGCTAACCACAGGTTGGTGGTTTAAACCCACCAGCTACTCCTTAGAAACCTTATACAGAGTCAGTATGAGTTGGAACTGACTTGACAGCATTTAACAACAATACTCTTGCAACAAAAATTTGACTAAGAAATATTTTACTTCAGTCATTTGCAGTCATTAAAGCTTGCATACAAGTAGTTGTTTTTAGTTGCCATCAAGTCCACTGCAACTCATGGCAATCCATGTGTGCAGAGTGAAACTGTCCCACAGTTTCACTCTGGGTTGGTTCCACCCTTTACCTTCCAATTAATTATTGTAGTGCTTATCTATTTGCACCACCCAGGGATTCTTCACATAAATAACGTTTTAAAATACCTGTGGGAATGTACATGGTACACATTAGTAATAGAAATTAAGGTTGTACCTCAAAATATCTCTATCTAAAAGTTATTTTCATAATACCAGCAACCCTAAAGAAACACTATTCAATGGTTCTTAGTCCCAAAACAGCACTCTAGGCTTTAGTGGCCTGTTTATTTCTAGATCTTACCTCTTTTTATTCTTGCTTCCTTTATTTCTTCACAGAGTTTATTAAACTCTGGATCTAATTCAGCAGCAATGATGGCATGTGCAGTGTCCTTCAGAGTACAAGCCCTGTGCCTAATTATCTTATCTGTTAAAAAAGGTAAGACATTTGTTAGAGATCTATAATATTAGCAAAGGGATCTTAAAAAGATGAGTAAAAGGATACAAACACTTAAATACAGAATTGTAAAAGCATTTCTAGAGTTGATAAACAAATTCATTTAATTGATGGTTAATAATATATAAATAAATAAGCTCCTTAATCAAGTTGGTAATTTTCTAAGAATTGGATTTTTATAATATCAAAGTACTGTCTTTTAAAGAGTATTGGTGTAGGACTGTAGAATAATAATTGGACCAGAGGTCGGATTGAACCAAAAGATTAGTGGTTCAAAATCTCCAGCTGCTCCTTGGTAACCCTATGATGGGTCTCTATGATTCAGAACCAACTTGACAACATTAACAAGAAGTCTTTTAAGCAAAGCCTTACCTCTAAGACAGACAGCTTCATTAAAAATTTTTAAACCTAATTTTCAATATTCAATTTCAAAAGGATTTAGAGGATATTAAATGAATTGGCCTGTTAAGCCAGAGGTCAGCAGTTCGAATCTACTAATTGCTTTGCAGGAGAAAGATGAGGTTTTCTACTTTCATAAAGATGTACAGTCTTGGAAACCCTATACAGGGCCACTATGAGTTGGAATCGATGAGACAAGTGCACAATCACCACATTTGTCAAAGATGAATATTGACAAATCAGAAAATATTATATAATTTTCTCCACTACCGTACACCCTAAGAAAGAGTCATCTGTTCTACGGAAATGACAAATACTGTAAATGCTCTAAGCTGAACAGTACATGATAGTATATAAATTTTAGGCAGATCCAACAAAGAAGAAGAAACATATTTCTGGGTAAATTGTATTTAGAAATGGCCTCTGCTACACATTAACCCAAAAGTTCCCATTCATAAAGAATATAATGCCCCATAACTGTACAATCTAAAGATATTTTTAAATAAAGTTAATACATCAAGGTAGTTATTAAGAATGAGAATCCAAAGTCACAAAATTACATGTGCTTTTTTTCCTCTCAAAGGCAAAAAGTATAGGTCAAGTTTAAGAGATATTTACAAATTTTCTGATTAGAATGTTATAATAGTTTACTATAGAAATCTCAGAAAAACAACACACCACTCAAAGACAATTTAGCACATTTTCTTTCAAAACATTTTCTCTAAATATTAATTCAACAAATATTGAAGGTCCGCTTAGAAAAACAAAAACAAAAACCAACAAGGAGGCCATTCTAACTTCCTCTGGTTTCACAAGAGGAAATGAGAATCAAACTGAAAATCAGTCCAAAGTCGATTTGTATGAGGCAGAGGTCAGACATGCCTCCACCTTACAACCTTCTTTACCCTATTCTGACACCAATTATCCGTCCCACTGCACTTTCTGCTTCACATCTGGGTTAGATAATAAATACATTGCAATGGCTACAAACAACTCATAGACAGTACTTACTATTATGGTGTTTATTATGAACGTGAACAGGGTATAATTCAGAATCACAAACAACTCAGCAGGGTACAACAGTTACCTGTCAGGAATGTCTCTTCTCTGCCTTCTTAGAGGCATAATACCACTCCTAGACCTCTGTCCTGCTAGGGCAAGTGTTAACAATCTCCTTTAGTCAGTCTGTAAATGCCCAAAGGGCACATTCTGCAAGCCAGTCTCCTGACCATAAGCACTTCAGCGATACTCAGTTCATGGGCTGGGAAGCCCATAGATATTCTCTGTCTCTCTATCCCACTGCCTCTGCTGCCACCAATTCTCAAATTCCTCTTATGGCTCTTCTTATTTGATGGTCCTAGGATAGTCTGTTCCTGCTTCTGACATAGCTCCTTTTAAATCTAGTGGGATGGCAAAACTAACCAATGCCAGCATTAGAGTCCTATATACCCTATTTGCATGGTCCCACTAAATCATTGCTCATGAGCACAGAGGAGCTAAAGCAACTGGAAGAAATGATGAAGGATAAGAGCTGAACAGATATTTCTAAGGGTTAACTTGAGAAGAAAAATTCAAGTATTAGAATGAAATGTGAAAAGACCTGGAATTAGAAAACCGAAAGGGAAGAACAAGAACACACTCAACATTTCTCAAACTCAAAGAACCAAAGACAAAATTCAAGTCTTGGATTACAATACTAAAGTGTTCTATAGGCAACATATTGAATGATGAAGAAAACATCAAGAGATGCTGGAAGGAATATAGTCACTGCATCAAAATGAACTGGCCAATGTTCAACCATTTAAGAGGTACCATATGATCTTTATTGACTATGCAAAGCTTTCGATTGTGTGGATGATGACAAGCTATGGACAACATTGCGAAGTATGAGTATTCCAGAACACTTAATTGTGCTCATGAGGAATCTGTACCTGGACCAAGAGGCAACTGTTCTAACAGAACATGGGAACACTGAATGGTTTAAAATTAAGAAAGGTGTGCGTCAAGGTTGTATTCTTTCACCATACTTATCCAACCTGTATGCAGAGCAAATATGGGTTCTATGAAGAAAAACATGGCATCAGGATTGAAGGAAGACTTATTAACAACCTGCGATATGCAGATGATACAACCTTGCTTGCTGAAAGTGAAGAGGACTTAAAACATTTACTGATGAAGACCAAAGAGCACAGCCTTCGGTATGGGTTACATCTCAATGTAAAGAAAACAAAAATCTTCACCACTGGACCAATAAACAACATTCTTATCAATGGAGAAAAGATTGAAGTTGTCAAGGACTTCATTCTTCTTGGATCAACTATCAACACTCATGGAAGCAGCAGTCAAGAAATCACACGACGTATTGCATTAGGCAAATCTGCTGCACAAGATCTTTTTAAAGTGTTGAAGAGCAAAGATGTCAGCTTGAGGACTAAGGTGCACCTGACCCAAGCCATGGTATTTCAATAACCTCATATGCATGTGAAAGCTGGATAGTGAATAAGGAAGACCGTAGAAGAATTGATGCTTTTGAGTTATGGTGTTGGAGAAGAATTTTGAAAGTGCCATGGGCTGCCAAAAGAACCAACAGATCCGTTTTGGAAGACGTGCAGCCAGAGTGCTCCTTGGAGGTCAGGATGGCCAAACTTCATCTCTCATACTTCGGACATATTGTCAGGAGAGACCAGTAGATGGAGAAAGATATCTTATTTGTGGTAAGGTGGAGGGTCAGAGAAAAGGAGGAAAATCCCCAATGGACGGATTGGCCAAGTGGCAGCATCGATGGACTCAAGTGTGGCAGCAGTAGTTAGGTTGGCCCAGGATTGGGCAGTGTTTCGTTCTGTTGTGCACAGGGGTTGCTATGATTCGGTACAGACTCAATGGCACATAACAACAACAACATATGATCAAGAACCAATAATATTTAAGGAAAATGTCTAAGCTGCAATGAAAGCATTAGTGAAAAACAAGGCTCCAGTAATTAATGGAACACTAATTGAAATGCATAAACAAACTGATGCAACACTTGAGGCTTTTACTCATCTGTGCCAAGAAATTTGGAAAAGAGCTACCTAGCCAACCTATTGGAAGAGATCCATATTTGTGCCCCTTCCAAAAAAAGGTGACCTAAAGGAATGTGGAAATCATGGAACAATATTATTATCACATGTAAACAAAATTTTGCTGAAGATAATAAAAATTACAGCAGTACATCAACAAGAAGTTGCCAAAAATTCAAGCCAGATTAGAATAGGACATATAACAAATGATATCACAGCTGTCATCATATGGGTCTTGGTTTAAAGCAGAGAATACCAGAAAGATGTTTACTTGTGCTTTACTGACTATGCAAAGGCACTTGACTTCGTGGATCACAACTAAGAATAACATTGCGAAGAATGGGTATTCTGGAACACTTAATTGAATTAATAAGGAACTTGTACATAGACCAAGAGGCAGTTGCTAGAACAGAACAAGGGGACACCGAATGGTTTAAAAACCAGAAAATGTATGTACCAGAATTGTATTCTTTCACCATACTTATTTTATCTGTATGCTGAGCAAATAATCCAAAGAGAAGGACTATTTGAAAAGACACATGGCATCAGGATTAGAGGAAGACTCAGTAACAACCTGTGATATGCAGATGATACAACTTTGCTTGCTGAAAGGGAAAAGGACTTAAAATGCATGCTAATGAATGTTACAGCCGGAAGTATGGACAGCACCTCAATGTAAAGAAAACAAAAATCCTCACAATTAGAACAATAAATGACATCATGATAAATGGAGTAAAGATTGAAGTTGCAAAAGACTTCATTTGCCTGGATCCATAATCAATACTTGTGAAAGCAGAAGTCAATAAATCAGAGACGTATTGCAAGAAATCAAATCTGCTGCAAAATACCTCTTTAAAGTGTTCAAGAGCAAAGATGTCAGCTTGAGGACTTAGGTGTGCTTGACCCAAACCATGGTATTTTTAATAGCTTCATATACATATGAAAGTTAGACAATGAATAAGGAAGACTGTAGCAAACTTGATGCATTTTAATTATGGTATTGGCAAAGAATATTTAAAGTACCATGGACTGTCAGAAGAACAAACAAGTATCTCAAAAGAAGTACAGTCAGAATGTTCCTTAGTAGCCAGGATGGTGAGACATCGTCTCTCATACATCAGACATATCAGGAGGGACTGTCTCTGGAGAAAGATATTGTTGTTATTGTTGTTAAATGTCGTCGAATTGGTTCTGACCCATAACGACCTTGTATAGGGTTTCCAAGGAGCGGCTGGTGAGCTTAAACCACTGACCTTGCAGTTCAAATGACTTTGCAGTCTGACACATTAGCCCAGATTGCCACAGGAAAGATATTAAACTTGGTAAAATGGAAGGTCAGCAATCCAACCCTAATGAGATGAACTGACATGGTGAAAGCAATAATGGACTCAAATATAACAATTGTGAGGCTGGCACAGAACCAGGCAGTGTTTCATTCTGCTATTCAATAGGGATTTTCCTTTGTCCATTCATTCTGAGACTAATCACATCCATTAAACTTATAAGCCTTTTTCTCCCTTATTTTTGTTAGTCAATTTCTAAACTGCCCATCCCTATCAACCCAGTACTCTGAGGAGGCAAGCATATTCCTTGATCTGAAGAACCTTCTATTCCAGTTGGAACTGTGAGCACCTGCATCCATAAGCAAAGTTCAATCCATCAAATTGTAACAATTTATACCTACTCACATTCTCAAACATCTTTATCTGGTTGGGTTCTTGTCAACTCAGTCCAAGTCATTCACACTAGGTAAAATGTGTACCAGTTTCAAGTTTGTGAGTTCACACACAGCTCCCTGAACTTCAGACCAGTTGGCCCCTTCATTCTCTCGGCCCTAGTCTTTCGAGGTTAGGGCCAGTACCCTTAGGCTCAGGAGCTCACACAAATCCCTAAACTTTAGACCAGCCAGCTCTTCCTCTTCTCTCTCATCTCCAGCCACTGTGGACCAAATCAACAGGTGTCAATGGAACATGTCCAAACTCAGTCTCTTCATTGCTGTGTCTCCCCCACTTACACTCAACAAGTAGAACCTTGTGTTCACCAACAAGCACACTAGACTGTTCAACAGCTCCCTTTTTTTTTTTTTTTTTTTTTGCCATCAAGTTTTATTGACAATTCTGGGAAAGAGACAAGGTTAAGGGTCCCTCCCCTTTGGTACCCTTGCCCAGGAGAATCCTCTTGCAGGAAGGCAAGAAGCCCAGGCCTCAGATGGGCTTGGTAGTGGTGAGCAGGTCATTGTAGTGGGCGTCCTGGCCCTCGAGCAGGCTGCGGTAGGTGGCTATCTCCTGCTCCAGGCGAGTCTTGATGCCCATGAGCTGCTGATACTCCTGATTCTGCCGCTCTGTGTCAGCACGCACATCACTCAGCTGGACCTCAATACTGCTGATCATTGCCTGGATCTGTGCCAGCTGTGCCCCAAAGCGGGCCTCCGTTTCTGCTAGTGTACTTTCCAGGGCAGCTTTCATGCTCAGCTGTGACTGCAATTCAATCTCCAGACTCTGGATGGTACCACGTAGGTCGGTCACCTCCGTTTTGCTGACCTGGAGCTGCTCCGTGTGGACAGCGACCTCCCGGTTCAGATCCTCAGTCTGGGTGATGAACCAGGTTTCAGCATCCTTCCGGTTCTTCTCTGCCATGACCTCATATTGGCTTCTCATATCACTCAGGATCTTGGCAAGGTCGATGCCTGGTGCAGAATCCACCTCCACGCTGACCTGGCCACCCACTTGGCCCCTCAGGACACTGATTTCCTCCTCATGGTTCTTTTTCAGGTAGGCCAGCTCCTCTTTCAGACCTTCAATCTGCATCTCCAGGTCAGTTCTGGCAAGAGTCAGTTCATCCAGCACCCTGCGCAGACCATTGATGTCGGCCTCCACATTCATGCGCAGTGCCTGCTCCGTCTCGAACTTGGTCCGGAAGTCATCTGCAGCCAGACGGGCATTATCAATCTGCAGGACAATCTTGGAGTTCTCAATCGTGGCACCAAGAATCTTGTCCCGCAGATCCTCGATGGTCTTGAAGTAGTGATTGTAGTCACGGGAGGGACCGGGGCCTTGCTTCTGGTACCAGTCGCGGATCTTCACTTCCAGTTCGCCGTTGGCCTTCTCCAGGGCGCTCACCTTGTCCAGGTAGGAGGCCAGGCGGTCGTTGAGGTTCTGCATGGTGATCTTCTCGTTGCCCGCCAGCAGCCCATCAGACACGGCCAGTACGCCTCCATAGCCGCCGCCGTAACCCCCGGAGGAGGACGAGGACACAAAGCGAGCGGACGACACCGACACACCACGGCCGCCGGAGCCCCCGTGGATGCTGGGCGCACGGAAGGCACCGCCCGCCCCAAAGCGCACTGAGCCACCGCCCAGGCTCCCGAAGGAAGAGGAGGCTGAGGACTGGCGAAAGTTGTAGGAAGTCATGATGAGGCGGAGAACACGGGACGCTGGCCAGGGTCGCTGCGCTGGACTGTTAAGCTCAACAGCTCCCTTTAATATGGTGTTCTCTGATGGGCACAAACGTTTCTTGCTCGGATACCTCCAAGACAAACAGCTTGCTGAAAAACTCAGTCTATGTTTGTTTTTTTCCTGCATTCATCCCAGTTGGAATATTGAGTCTCTGCTCAAAGTGTTAAGACGCTACTTTAGCCAGTCTGTAATTGCCTACAGGCACTCAGTTTTACTCAGCCTACGGGTCAGGAAGTCTACAGATGCTGTCTCTCCATGTGCCGCGTGTGCTTCCAATGCTTGTCAAACTCCACTCATGGCTCTTCTTTCTTGATGGTCCTGGGACTGTCTATTCCTGCTTCTGAGATGACTCCTTTTAAACCTAGCAGGATGGTGAAAATAACCAACCCCAGTGCTAGAGTCCAGTACACCCTATTTGCATGGTCCCACCCAATCAATTAGTGGGAGCTAAGAAGACTAGGAATCCTGGTGTGGCGCTGTGGGTTAATGTACCAGACTGCAAAGCTGTTTGAACCGCAAGGTTGGCAGTTCAAGCTCACCAGCTGCTCCTTGGAAACCCTATACAGGGTCGCTATGGGTCAGAACTGACTCGACAGCACTAACAACAACAACAAGAAGACTTTAGATAGAAAAGCCCTATCAAGTAAATTCACTGTACTACACCACTGTACTAAGAACTGAGGTAGTTTCACAGTACTGAACAAAATAAATACGACCCCAATTTTCAAGGACATTTTCAGTCTAGTATAGGAAAGATGTATGTATGAAGTGAACTCTCATATTCTTAATCAAACAAACACTACTTCTTCACAACCTTCATCTCTTTGGGGGGGGGAAAAAATCCCTGAAGACAGCGATTATAAAAACCGATAGGTATGACAGGAGCCCCAGTAGTGTAGTGGGTTACGAAGTGGGTTGCAAATCACAAGGTCAGTAGTTTGAATCCACTAGCCATTCTGCAGGAGAAAGATGACATTTTCTGCTCCCATAAAGATTTACAGCCTCGGAAACCCTATACAGGTTTGCTATGAGTCAGAACTGATTCCAAGATACATAACTAGCACCACCACCACAGGACATTGAGGTGGGTGTCAATTTAGATTGGGCAAGCCAAAAGAGTTCTCTGAGAGAGAAGTGGCATTTATGTAGAGACTTAAAAACATATATTGGAGTAACCACTGAAATAAGAGGGGAAATCACAATGCAGGCTCAAGAAATGCCACGTGAGGAAGTCCTAGAATAAAAAGAGCTCGGCGATTTCAATAAACCAAGGGAGCCCATGTGGTTAGAACTCAATAAGCAAGAAGTAAACAGGAACTAAATAATATGAAAAGGATTTCAGATTATATCCTAAGAGCAAAGAGAAGTATAAAGATATGGAGAATGGGATAAGGTGGGAAGGATTCCATGATTCAAATGAACATCTTTAAAAGATTATTGTGTTTCTTATATGGAGACTTGATGTGAGAGAGGGGTTCAAGAATAAAACCAGGAAGCAGAATCAGAGACTCTTATTTTTTTAAGAGAAATGATGGTGACTTGTGAAGGGGTGGTGTAGTGAAGGAAGAGAGTACCATAGATCTGAAATGTGTTCTAAATGGCATGCCTTGGTGAATTAGATGTGGAGGTAGGTGTTAAAGATGACCCCTAGAGCTTCTTGCATGAAAAATGAATGGTAGAAGTACCAGTTTTGTTGTTGTTGTCAGGTGCCATCGAGTCGGAACCGACTCATAGCGACCCCATGCACAGCAGAACGAAACAATGCCCGATCCTGGGCCAACCTCACTACCTCTGCCACACTTGATGTTATCAATGATGCCACCTGGCTGATCCATCTTGTTGG
>NW_006408534.1:17588864-17599439 GCF_000296735.1 Chrysochloris asiatica | reverse complement strand
ACCTTTCCCAATTTTAAAACATTCAGTGTTCCCATGTTCTGTTCGAACAACTGCTTCTTGGTCCAGGTACAGATTCCTCAGAAGTACAATTAAGTGTTCTTAATTGTTCTATCATCACTATAGTAAAGATAATGAGCATGTCTATCATCACTGGAAGTTCCTTTATGCTCTTCCCTTTTAGCGCTCCCCACATCCCTCTGGTCCCAGACAATAACCGGTCTGCTTTTTTACTATACACATTAGTTCACATTTCCTGTCTTTCTGTGATCTAGATTCTTTCTTTCAGAATAATTCTTTTGAAAATCATCCCTATAATTTCATACAAGAACACCTCAGTCCTTACTGTTGAGTAGTATTTCATTATGTGGTTGTTAATTTAATATGCCTATTCACATTTTAAGGAGCTCTGGTAGCATAGTGGTTATGAATCAGGCTGCGAACTGCAAGGTCAGCAGTTCAAAACTACCAGCTGTGCCACGGGAAAAAGATGAACTGCTCCCATAAAGATTTACAGGCTCAGAAACCCTGTACGGGGTAGCTATGAGTCTGAACCGACTCCACGGCACATAGTCATCATCACCACCATTCACATGTTGATAAGTATCAGCAATGTTTCCATATTTTTACTACTATAAGCAAAGCTGCAATAAACACACATGAACAGGTTGTTCATTTCCCTTGTATTAATACATAGTAGTATGGCTGGATATAAGTCAGAATTCAACTCCACAGCAATGGATTTAGTTTTAGGTTTAGTATAGCTGGGTTACTTGACAGATGTATGTTTAACATTAATAAACTGCCAGACTGTTTTCCAAAGGGCTTGTATCATGTCACATTCCTACCAGCATTATGGAGTCCTGGTATAGAGCTCTTGGATAAGCACAAGGACTATTACCCTCAAGGTCAGTGGTTCAGACCCACCAGCCGCTCCTTGAAAACCCTATACAGCGTTGCTATGAATCAAAACTGATTTGACAGAACTTAACAACAACCACCAGCATTATGGAGTCCTGGTGTGGCATTGTAGGATAAGCACCAAACTGCTAACCAAAAGGTCAGTGGTTCAAATCCACCAGCCACTCCTTGTAAACCCTAAACAGGGTGGTTATGAGTCAGAATCTACTTGATGGCATGTAATAAAAACCAATGTTATATCAGAGTTCCAGTTCCTTCAGAGACTTACCAACACTTGGTATGATCTGTCTTTCTAATTTTCACTATTCCAACAGTTTAATAATTTCATTGTGGTTTTAATATGAATTTCATTTAAGCTTAATGCAGTTGGGAATTTTTGTGTGTGTGCTTATCTGTCCACTGTATAGTTTTTTGGTGAAGTGCCTTTAAAATCTTATGACTTTTTGCTTTTGAGTGTGGTAAAATATGTATTTAAAATTTACCTTTAAAAAAAAACAAACATTTATAAGTGTATAATTCAGTGACATTAATTCTGCTTGTCATGTTGTGTAACTGTCACCTTTATCCATTTTCCAAAAGATTTCAATCACATAAAACAGAAACCTGGTACCCCTTCAGTAATATTTGTCCTTTTGTGTCTGGCTTATTTCACTTTGAAAAATGATTTCAAGGTTTGTCCACAAATTATCAAGTATGAGGACTCCCTTTCTATTTCTCGCTATACTGGGGAGCTTTAAAACGTTCTTGGAAAAATGTAATGAAAAGGTAATGGAATTTTTCCATGAACTTTCTGAGGCCCTGTACTACTTTCTGTTTGTGTTTCTACTTTCAATGATTTGGAGTATATAATTGAGATTGGGATTGTTGGGTTTATGGTATTTTCATTATGACTTTTTGAGGATTTGCCAAACTGTTTTCCACAGTTACTGTACCGTGCTACAGATAGGGCACCAGTTTCTCCATATCCTCATCAACATTTGTTGCTTTGTGTTGTTTCTTTTTAAAATCTTAGCCATCTTAGTGGGGATAAACTAGTATTTCTTTGTGGTTTTGCTTTGCATCTCCCTAATGGAGTCCAGGAGTCCTGGTGTGGCGCTGGTGTGTCAGATTGTAAAGCTGTTTGAACGGAAAGATTGGCGGCTCAAACTCACCAGCGGCTCCTGAGAAATCCTATACAGGGTTGCAATGGGTCGCAACCGACTACACAGCACTTAACAACAATCAAGTCCTGGTGTGGCACTATGGCACTATGGGCTAATGCGTCAGACTGCAAAGTCGTGTGAACTACAAGGTCAGTGGTTCAACCTCACCAGCCGCTCCTCAGAAACCCTATATAGAGTGGCTATGGGTCGGAAACGACTCGATGGCACTTAACAACAACAATGGAGTCCTTGGAGTCCTGGTGTGGTGCTATGGGATACAGCACTGGACTGCAAGGTCAGTTTGAACTACAAACTTACCAGTCACTCCTCGGAAACTCTTCTGTTGTTGCTGTTAAGTGCCATCAAGTCAGTTCCTACCCACAGCAACCCTGTTGTTACGAGTCAGAATCGATTTGACAGCACTTACCAACAACAAATGGAGTCATGGTGGTATGCTGTAAACTAAGCACTGAACTGTTAACCTAAAGGTTGGCAATTTAAGTGCACCATCAGCCTCACAGAAATCTTGTGCAGGGTTGCAATGAGTAGGAACTGATTCTATGGCACTCAACAACAACAATAATTAATGAGAATCCTGGTGTGGATAATGGGAAGATAAGTACTGGACTGATAACCGCAAGGTCGGCAGTTCAAACCCACTAGGCACTCTCAGAAACCCTATACAAGGCTGCTATGAATCTGAATTGACTCAATAGCACATAACAACAACAGTTAATGAAAGAAAACTAGTTGTACAGATGGTTAGCACTTAGCTACTAACCGAAAGGTTGGCAGTTTAAACTTATCAGTTGGCCCATTTTGAATTTGTGTTTGTATATAGTATGAGGGATGGGATCCAGCTTCATTCTTTTGCACGGAGAAATGCAGTTTTTCTAATATTATTTATTAAATAGATTTCTTTCACCACTGAATGGACTTAGCATGCTTGTCAAAAATTAGTTGACCATATATGTTTGGAGTCCGATGTAGCACTGTAGGGTAACACTGGACTGCTAACCGCAAGGTCAGTAGTTCAAACCCACAAGTCACTCCTTGGAAATTCCATACAGAGTCACTATGAGTCAGAACCAACTCAACGGCACTTAACAACAACAACATATATGTACAAATTTACTTCTCAACTTGCAATTCTATTCCTTTAATCTATATACCTATTTCTAAGCCAGTAGCAGGCTGGTAAGGTCCAGTAAAAAAGAGGAAGGCCCTCAGTGAGATGGGTTGATACATTGGTTGCCTCACACCAACTGTGAGGATGAACAGGACAGGGCAGTGTCTCATTGTGTTGTACATACGAGTCAGAATCAGCTCGAGTCAGCACCATCTCAACAGCACCTAACAACAACAACCAGGCTATCTTAATTACTAAGGCACTCTGGCACGTTTAGAAATCAGAAAATTTGAGTCTTCCTACTTGATTCTTTCTCTTTAGGAATGCTTTAGTTATTTGGGGCATCTTATTGTTGTTGTGAAGTGCTGTGGAGTCAGTTTCAACTCAGAGCAACCCTTTATAGGGTTTCTGAAGAGTGGCTGATGAGTTTGAACCACTGACCTTGCAGTTCAAACCAACAATGCAGTCCAGCGCATTAAGCCACAGCACCACAGATTATTTTGTATTATTCCATATAAATATGAAAATTGTCTTTTCCATTGCTACAAAGACTGTTGGGATTTTGATAGAGGTTGCATTTTATTTATAAATTTCTGTGGATAATGCTGACATCATAACAATATTAAGCCTTTCAATCCATAAATACAGAATTTCCTTTAATTTATTTAGGTCCTCTTAATTTCATGTACTTAAGTTTTATAGTTTCTAGTATACACATCTTTCACTTTTTTGGTTAAATGTATTCTTAGATAATTATTTTAGGTATCCTGGTGTGGCACTGTGGGCTAATGCACTGAACTGCAGTCAGCTGGCACCACAAAGTCGCCAGTTCAAGCTCACCAATTTCTCCATAGAAACCCTATACAGGGTTGCTATGGGTCGGAACCAACTTGATGGCACTAACAACAGTAATTATAAACAGAACTGATTCCTTAATTTACTTGCTCATTGATGATGTACAAAAACCTGACTGATTTTGTGTGCTGCTCTTTTATCCTGCTTTTAGTTGCATATAGATATCCAATTATTCTAACATTATTTGTTGAAAACACTATACTTCCTCTGTTTAGCTGTCTTTGCAACTCTATCAAAAAGCAACTGATCATGTATGTGAGCCTATTCCAGAACTCTATTCTATTCCATTGACCTATCTGTTGCTCTTACTGTCAATACCACACTAGTTAGATAACTGTAACTTTACAATGTTGTTGTTAGGTGCCATTGAGTCAATTCTGACTCAAAGCAACCTTACGCACAACAGAATGAAACACTGCCCGGTCCTGGGCCATCCTCACAATTTTGTTAAGCTTGAGCCCATTGCCGCTGCCACTATGCTTGGGGGTCTTCCACTTTTTCTCTGACCTTCCACTTTACCAAACATGATATCCTTTTCCAGTGACTAGTTCCTGACAATACAGCTAACTTGCCATCCTGGCTTCTAAGGAACATTATGGCTATGCTTCTTCCAACACAGATTTACTTTTTTTAGCAGTCCATAGTACTTTTAATATTTTTCTCTAACACCATAATTCAAATGCATAAATTCTTCTATGGTCTTCCTTATTCACTATCCAACTTTCACATGCATATGAAACTACTGAAAATACCATGGCTTGGGTCAGGTGCACCTTAGTCCTCAAACTGACATGTTTGCTCTTCAATACTTTAAAGAAGTCTTGTGCAGATGTGCCCAATCCAATGGAATATGTTGTTTGATTTCTTGACTGCTGCTTCCAAGACTGTTTATAGTGGATCCAACCAAAATGAAGTCTTTGTCAATTTCTATCTTTTCTCCATTTATCATGATGTTATTTATTGGCCCAGTGGTGAGGAATTTTGTTTCCTTTACATTGAGGTACAACCATACTAAAGGTTCTGGTTTTCAATCTTCATCGCTGAGAATTTTAAGTCCTTTTTGCTTTCAGCTAGCAAGTTGTATCACTGGCATCTTGCAGGCAGTTAATGAGTCTTCCTCATTAACTTTTTAAGTTTATAATAGGTCTTGAAATAAGGTGGTAATAAGCCCTCCAAATCTGCTTTATTTTTCAAAGTTGTCTGGACTATTCTAGGTTCTTTGCATTTTCTAATGTGTTTCAGAATCAGCTTGTCAATTTCTACAAAATGTCTCTGGTCTTCTGATTTGGATCTTGTTGACTCTGTGGTTCAATTTGAATCTTAACAAGATTCAAGTCTCCAATTCATAAACGTAATATATCTCTCCACTTAATTAGACCTTTTAAATTTTTTCTCATCAATGTTTTATAGTTTTCAGTAAGCAGATCTTGCATATTGATGTTACTGTAGATACATTTCTTATCTTACTGCACTGGCTGAAACATCCAGTATAATATTGAATAAAATTGCTGAGCATAAATATCCTTGCAATGTTATTGATCTCAGGGGAGAAGTATTTTGTTGCTCAATATTAGGTATGATGTTAGCTATAGGGATTTTTTTTTTTATAGATGTTATCTTTTTCTATTTTACTGACAGTTTTTATTTAGGATCAGATATTGAACCATGTCAAAAGTTTTTCTGAATCTATGAAGATATTGTTTTCTTCATTATTGTTGTTGTTAAGTGCCAACAAGTAGATTCCGACCCATAGCGACCCTGTATAGGGTTTCCAAGGAGCGGCTGGTGAGCTTGAACCACCGACCTTGCAGGTCAAATGACTTTGCAGTCTGATGCATTAGCCCACAGTGCCACACCAGGATTCATTAGTCTGTAATTGTATTGAATTGTATATGGATTGATTTCTGAATGTTACAACACTCTTGGATTCCTGGAATAAACCCTACTTGATCACACCGTATTATGTTTGTAACATATTGGATATAATTTGCTAATATTGTGTATTCATGAAGGATGATCTCACTTGTTTGCTTGTTCCTTTGTAATGGTGGTGTCCACCTCTCCTTTTTCCAAGTCTGTCATATAGTCTGGAACCTCAGCTGAAACCTATTCACCATGGGTGACTCTGCTGGTATTTAAAATACTGGTGTTACAGCTTCACAGCATCACAGCAACATGCAAGCCACCAGAGTATGACAGACTCAGAGATGAGTGGAGGATCACTGGAATTGAAATCTCCAAGTTTAGCTGTAAATTTGTATATTTCTCCTTGCAATTCTATCAGTTTTTGTTTCAAACTTCTGAAACTATGTTATTAGGTGTGGTGCTGTAGGTTAATGCACTGGACAGCAAAGTCAGTTTGAACCACAAGTCAGCAGTTCATGCTCATCAGCCACTCCTTGGAAATGCTATACAGGGTCACTATGAATCGGAACCGACTTGACGGCACTTAACAACAACATGTTATTAGGGGCAAAAATATTTAGAATTGTTTTATCTTGGTGATTATGAAATACCATCTTTATCCCAGATAACATTCTTTGGTCTGAAGCCTACTTTGTCTAACATTAATTCAACCACTCCAGCGTTACTTTTATTGATAAAACCATAGTTTATAGTTTTTCATGATTTTCTTTTAACCTGTTTGTAACTTTATATTCAAAGTAGGTTTCTTATAGACAGCATATGGATGACTCTTGCTTTATTTTATCCAATCTGACAATATCTATATTTTGGTCAGGGGCTAACAATTTTTTTTCTGTATATGGTCAGAAAGTATGTATTTTAGGCTTCATAGTCCAGAGGTCTCAGTTTCAATTACAAAACTATCATGATAGTACAAAAGCATCCATAGACAATAAGTTTTGTTTTTGTTTTTGTTTTTGTATTTTTAAAAAAGGTGCCGCTGTGTTCAAGTTAAAAAAAAAAAAAAAATTCATCTACAAAAACAGCCAGACTAGTATTCTAGACCTCTGTTTAAGATAAACTAAGCTTTGGTTTAGACTATTTACTTTTAATATGATTCAGTTTGTTTCTCATCTTGTAGGATCACTGCCTTATATGTAAGGTCTTAGAAACGGTTTCTTCATATATTTTGTTCATATTTTTAAATTTCAAGTTAGAATGCAAATCTAGTTCTATGTGCATCTTGGATAAAACCATGTCTTTTAAATATTGTTTGAAAATCAAACTAATGGCTGTATAGCCTTAGAAAGCAAGATGTACTATAATTTACCAACAAAATTGACAAGGAACACACTGAGAGCTCTGTGGGTAAAATTCATTTATAAAACCAGTCCGCCTAATGAGACAGTATGTTTGGCCCATGCCATACCATGCCTCTCTGATACTAATCTCCATCTCAGGTTGAGAGAAGAGAAACTTAAAAAGACATAAGATTACATGCAAAATGATGCTCCTGGCATATACACCTTCATCTAAACTAAGTCAATGGTCTTTTGTTTTGCTCTTTTTAAAGTACCATTCTCATGTCTCTTCCTTTACCCAATTAAAAGGTAAAAAGAAAAGAATGAAGAGAGAAAGAAAGAGGTAAAAAGAAAGAAGCAATTCTATTAAAAGTCTCCAAAGGTCAGAAGGACAAGGAATTTATTCTAAAGAACAACTGTATCTGATGGGGGATGATGCTTTTTCATGTGCCAAATATAATTATTTTAAAAATAATTCTTAGCTTAGAACAGTATTTAAATTTTAGTTATTGTATAGAGTCAAAAACTTACAGAACAGTAATAGTAATACCATGATCATTTCTGGTTCTTAATCTTTTTCCAGATGCAGAGAAGTCAGCATGAATCATTTTTAAAATGTGATGTTGTTGCTGTTATGTGCTGTAGAGTCGGTTCCGACTCATAGCGACCCTGCACAGGGTTTCCAAGGCTGTAAAACTTTATGGGAGCAGAAAGTCTCATCTTACTCCTGCAGAACAGCTGGTAGTTTTGAACTGCTGTCCCTGAAGTTCGCAGCCCGATTCATAACCATTACGCTACCAGAGCTCCTTAAAAATGTGATGGAAGAAGAAAAATATACATTTATATCATTTTGTATATTATCCAGAGACGCTCATGAACCCCAGACTTAAAACCTTCTTTAATAATTGTGCATGAAAAAAATTACATATTACAAACTTTTTAATTGTTTTATGCTTTATGTTTTCAAGAGTCTCCAAATCTAGGAAATTTGAAAGCAACATAAGCATTACAAAAAAATCCAGACATTGGCTTTGAAGTTCAGACAGACCTCAATCCACTCAATTGTGCCATTAAAATTTGTGGGTATGCACATAAATTATACAACCTCTCTGAGCCCCGGTCTCCTTATCTATATATATATATAAAATACCAATATTATTACCACCTTTGCCTTTGGCAAATATAATGGTTGTTGTTGTTGTTATGTGCCGTCGAGTCGGTTCCGACCCTTAGCGACCCTGTACAGGGTTTCCGAGGGTGTAAATCTTTACAGGAGTAGAAAGCCTCATCTTTCTCCCGCGGAGCAGCTGGTAGTTTCGAACCACTGACCTTAAGGTTCGCAGCCCGATTAGTAACCACTACGCTACCAGAGCTCCTTAATGGTTACTATGGACAAACTGATGAGTATATGAGAAAGAACAGAATCACTACCTTTATGAAAACAATAACTATTTCAATATGTAAATCTTTTGCATTTCGGGTAAACTTACTTTTACTTACCAATTATATGAATTATATTAACTGCTTTTTTTTTTTTTAACTAAAGTTTAACAATTTATCCTAAAAGAAATTAACAATCCTTATAGAAAAAACTCATTTTTATGGAATGATTCACAACCCCCTACCCCAATTAGTTCATAAATAAGAAATTTTACTGTATTTATACTGGTTCAGGTTACATTTATTTATCATTATTTCCACATATCTGCATTAAGTTATTCTCTCTCCATTTTATCATTTTTATCTAATCTGAGACTTCTTTGAGTTAGTATCTGACAAGAGAACAAGTGATAAATTTAACACACTGGCCACATTTATTAGAACATGTTACATACAAGATGCCTACACAGATCTTGTTCTCAATCAGTTTAGACTCTAAAACAAGGGATAAGGATATATACGACAAAATAACTATTTCAAGGAAAAAAAGTAATAAATGTCTCAGAGAAGTTACATAGTTCTACGAAAGTCAGAGAAGAAGGCATTACTCATAATGGGAAGGAAACTGGGTAAATCTTTCATGATAAGTAGCATTTACTATTCCTTGAAGGATAAGTGCGATTCTTTTTTTAATGTGGTTCCTAAAACTATATACTTTATAAAAAGGTATACTTTCTTGCATATGCATTATAAACCAATAAAACTTTTAAAAGAAACATAGGCAGGAGAGACTTTCCGGTTTGGGGGCAGGAGAAGCAGAGACAGGTAGACAGTTTTCCTATGAGTACAGAGAGAAAGAGCTTGGCGGCTGCTTATGACGTCAGCTTCGGGGTCACAGCCCTAAAATTAACTTGTTCAGGACCCTTTACTATCTAGCAAGAAAAAAGCAGTCCCGTCAGGCCTGAAAAACAAACCATAGAACAATCTGTAAAACCCCAACATAAAAGACGCAACTATCTAGAGAATTACACTGTGCACACACTGATACCTAACTGACCTTCAGAGACAAAAATAGTGGATAATCTTTCTCCCATTAACTTCTCAATATATATCTGCTCACCTCCACGGTGATGACTAGAGGAGGAGCCTGAGTGAGCCAACACCCCCAGCCACTTCTGGAGGCTTCTACGGTGCACACACACTGCCTGTGTAGCAAGGCGAATGGACAGTCGGCCACAGTTTTATTTTTGCTTCAAAGTCGTGGTTTTTATCTCTGCTTTTATATTGCTTCTGCTTTTGGTCCTTTTGATCACACACTTTTCCTGGAGGTGGGAGCTTTTTCTCCCTAGTTACCCAAGAAGAGACAGCAATCGTGGCCATATAGCCAAGCTACAAGCATACCCCATAATATTCCACCATTTAGAGAAGAGTCAATAACAGTTGCTAAGCATTACATGCAAAAAGGGAAACCTATCTCCAGATCATATCCACCAGGAGACACCCAGTAAGCTTAATAACACAAAAACAAACATCCATTTAAGCATTACAAAACCCACATAATTACTGGAAATCATAAACATAAGATCTCAAACACAACAAATGATCTCAAAACATGTCCAAAACAGAAAAAAGTAACTAAGACAAATGCGCTGGAGACAGACAAAGGCTCCCCAGAAGAGGAAGAACAGGTTTTGGATTTGTCTGAGATGGAATTCAGAAGAATGATATGGAAACAAATTCAAATGCTCTGAAAAGGGGTGGAGTAAAACAAGGAATAAGTCAGAAAAGTACTACAAGAACAATCAAAGAAGATTGATACAGCATTGGAAACAATTTAAAACCTGCAAAAAGAGGTCCAGATGATTAATAATAAAATATCAGAAATGGACAATACACTGAAAGAGGAAAGGAGCAGAACACAAGAGATGGAAGCCAGAACTAGCGA
>NW_006408534.1:17577734-17579758 GCF_000296735.1 Chrysochloris asiatica | reverse complement strand
GTGAATAATTGTTATCAGGACTGATTGTGAGGGTTGGAAATCTAAAGGTGGACATTTTGTCTCAAGGAGGGGAGTGATTAACTTTTCAGTCTAGGAGCGGAGGGCCCTAGGACCATCAATGAAGAAAAGTGGAGAGCAGGATCCTACCCAGAGAAGCAGTGAGGCCTGAGATGGAGGAAGAGAAGATGACGTCAAGAGATGGTGTGGCTGGGGACTTGGGATCCGGAGGGTGTGTGTGTGTGTGCAGGCTTACAGGGTACACTGTTTGGTGGGGTGAGGATGCATGGACGGGATGGTAACTATGCCAATGAAACGATAGATGATAGAATGAATGCAAATCTAATGTTCTCCCATGTAGACTATCACACAATTCACAATAAAACATTTATTTTAAAAAAAAGTAGAGGACAATAAGTACTGGTGAGGATGTGGAGAGTCTGGGATGCTCCTGCATTGCTGGTGGGATTGCAAAATGGTCCAGCCTCTCTGGAAAGCAATATGGCGCTTCCTCAGAAGGTTGGAAATAGATACACCTTATGAAGCAATTCCTCTACTTGGTATTTACCCATAAGAAATACGAGCCATAACATGAGTAGACATATGCACACCAATGTTAACAGCAGCACTATTTACAATAGCAAAAAGATGGAGACAGCCTAAGCGCCCATCAATTGAAGAATGGATAAACAAACTGTGGTACAAACACACAATGGAATACTATGCTACCTTGAAGAAATACAAGGAAACCGCAAGCCACCGCATAACATGGATGAACCTTGAGGACATTATGCTGAGTGACATTAGTCAGTCACAAAAGGATAAACACTGCATAGTACCATTATTGTAAAAGAGTTAGTAAAAGAACCCACACTAAAAGCGGGAAAAAAATGTTAATTATATATATGCTTATCACCAGGTATGGGATTGAGAGAAGGGGAGGGAGGGAGGGGAAGATAGAACACAATGGTAAGGAACAGACACAGGATAGCTTGGTTCTGTGTGTGTTTGGGGAGTGGGGGCAGGAGAGGGGCAAAACAAAAAAGAGGGAGGGGAATGGAAGAACAAGGCGAATGAGAGAACAGTTAGGCAGGTTCGCATGGGCTAAGTAAGAGAAGGGTAAATAATGATGTATGCTTATGTTGGAAGGTAGAATCACCAATGAATGATTTCTAATCCAAAAGGAAATGGGGATAAGTCTCTTGTGGTACAATAGTGAATAATTGCCATCAGGACTGACTGTGAGACTAGGAAATATAGAGGTAGGTATTTTTTGACAAAAGGAGGAGAGTGATTGATTTCGCAGCCCAGGAACAGCGGTCCCTGGGACCATCAAGTGAGAAGAACGGAGAGTGGGACCCTACTCAGAGACACAGTGACACTAGGGATGGAGAAAGAGACTGGACTCAGGGAGGGAGAAGGGCTGTGTGCTTGCAGCTGGTGGGGGGGCAGGCTTGTGTGGTGTACCTTTTGGGGTTATTTGATGACGCATGGAGGGGATTGTAATCATTGCAATGAAACAAAGTATGATAGGATGAGTGTAAAGCTGAGGTTCTCCCATGTAAACCTGACAATAACAACTTAAAAAAAAAAAGCTCAATGAACCCCAAAAGGATACACCCCCAAAAGGAAATAACCAAGACATATCATAATCAAGCTCTCCAAAATCAAAGACAAGGAGAGAATCCTAAAAGCAGCCAGGAGCAAGAGAAGTGTCACCTACAAAGGCAAGCAAATCAGATTAAGTTCTGACTTGTCAGCAGAAACCATGCAGGCAAGAAGGCAATGGGGAGACATATATAAAACCCTAAAAGAAAAAAACTGCTATGCAAGAATCGTCTATCTAGCAAAACTGTCAATCAAATACGATGGTGCAATCAAAATATTCCATGATAAACAGAAGCTTAGAGATTTTGTCAAAGGCAATCAAGCGCTTCAAAACATCCTAAAGGGAGTTCTTTGGAATGAAAACCAACAAGAACAGATAACATGTGGACCCAGTTGGGGACCTGGTTGGCAAGCAGTGT
>NW_006408534.1:17575003-17577478 GCF_000296735.1 Chrysochloris asiatica | reverse complement strand
GATAGCAGAGTCCAGAACAGAACAAAACTACAACAACAAATTCAAAGGAGCTGGGAGGCCACCGAAGATAAAAATAATATCAATGTCAAAGAAGGGATAAAAGTAGAAACAGAGATCCAGGTGTGAGGATGTCAGGTAGATTACAGGATACAATAGATTCTCTTAAAAGGAGAGAACAGTTAATAGACTATAAGGTAACCCCAAAGAAAGTTAATACTTCACAACTTACCATAAAAATGAACTTCCAAGCAGAACAAGCAAACATGAAAACTAAGAAGAAACCGACAAGAAATAGCACAAAAAAACACAAACTCAGCACAAGAAGGCATTTAGAACAAAGGAACGAGCAGCACTACCAAAAAATTAATATAATGGTAACAATTAATTTATACCTATCGATAACTATATTGAAGGTCAATGGATTGAATGCACCAGTGAAGAGACAGCGAGTGGCAGATTGGGTAACAAAACAAGACCCTTCAATATACTCCCTGCAAGACACACACCTTACACACAAAGACAAAAACAGACTAAAAGTTAAAGGATCGAAAAAAATATACCAAGCTAACTGCAACAATAAACAAGCAGAAGTAGCAATACTAATCTCTGATAAAGCAAAATTTAAGACAAAAACCAGCATAAGAGATAAAGAAGGACACTATCTCAAGATCAAAAGGTCAATTGAGCAAGATGACATAACTATAATAAATATGTATGCTCCCAATGAAAAAGCACCAAGATATATGAATCAAATCTTACTAGAACTGAAGAAAGAATTATGTAAATCTACAATTATAGTGGACATTTTAATACGCCACTTTTGAAAAGGGACAGAACAACCAGAAAGATACTCGACAAAGTTACAGAGGAACTAAACTACACAATCAACCAATTTGACCACATAGATGTGTACAGAGCATTCAACCCAACAACAACACAATATAGATGATTGGAACATACTAAAAAATAGCAACTTATGTACATCAAAAGACTTCACCAAAAGAGTATAAAGGGAACCCACAGAATGGGGAAAAAAATCTTTTGCAACAATGCAAACTACTAGGAAACTACAACACCTCTACAAGAAAAAGACAAATAACCCAATTAAAAAATGGGCACAGGAAAAGAACAGACACTTCACCAAGGAAGAGATCCATGTAGCGAACAAACATATGAAGAAATGTTCAGGATCACTAGCCATTAGAGAGATGCAAATGTTCAGGATCACTAGCCATTAGAGAGATGCAAATCGAAGCATCTCACACCAGCAATAACAGCAAACATCAAAAAAGTAGAAAACAGGAATTCTGGTACAGCAAGACAGCCAGGACAGAAAGGTAGGGACGTGCTCCGGGGGAAAAACGAATGGGAGCTCACAAAGGAAACGTTCATATACCAGTCCCACAGCTTTTAAACTATCATAAAGTCTCCTGAACTCACATTTTTGAGAAATCACGCTAATAAGGATAAAGAAAGGCGCATATTTGGGGACTCTTGCCTGCAGGGACCACGGGTTACCCCTGCGACTGCAGAGTTTAGAGGGCGGGACCAGGGAAAAGAAAAAAACAAAAAGAAGGACAAGAGGCGACATAGCTTCCTCCCGCCCTAAGTCTCCCTGCCCTGGCTTGAGATCCCAACAAAAATTGGCCAGGTGCAGCTCACCCACGCATGGTGAGTGTGAGAAAGTCAGTGGCAGCTTTTTGACATCATCCATCACCCCCCATCTGTCACTGCATCTAAGCCCCCTGTCCCCCCACTCCTAGCTAGCAGTGGGGATCCTCCAGCGGCTGTTCTGGCAGAACAGGGGACAGAAAAAGTTAACCAAAGCCACATATCTGCATTTCTGTCCATACGTTTACATTACCTCTGCTTTTAGTCCTTTTGATTACATATCCCTCCTGGAGGTGGGAACTTATCCTCCCTACATCCCATAAGAAGAAGTAGCAATCGTGGCCATATAGCCAAGCTACAACATAATACTCCACCACGTAGACAAGACCCAACAACATTTGCTACGCATTACAGACGAAAAGGGAAGCCCATCTCCTGATCATATTAATAATAATAATAAAACAATAACCATGATCAATAAGACACAATCAACTTTAGCGAAGCGTGTCCAAAAACAGAGGAGGGGAGCTGACACAAATGAACTGGAGACAGACAAAGGCTTTACAGAGGGGGAAGAGGGGGTTTTGGATGTGCCTGAGAGGGAATTCAGAAGAATGATATGGAAATAAATTCAAATAATCTGAAAAAGGGTCGAGGAAAATAAAGAAGAAGTAAAAAAATTCTCCAGGAACAATCAAATAGGATTGACACAGCACTGGAAACAATTCAAAACCTGCATAAAGATGCTCAGGTGATCAATAATAAGATATCAGAAATAGACAATAGCCTGAAAGGGGAAAGGAACAGACTAGAAGAGATGGAAGCCAGAACTAGCGAGCTGGAAGACAAAACTCTCAATACTGC
>NW_006408534.1:17561032-17572623 GCF_000296735.1 Chrysochloris asiatica | reverse complement strand
ATTGGGGGGGCCGAAAGTGTAGGGGGCGGGTTTCTGGGATATACCCTTTGGGTGGTTGATGATGCATGGAGGGGATTGGAACCATGGCAATGAGATGATATACGATGGAATGAATGTAAAACTAAAGTTCTCCCATGTAAACTATCATAAAATTCATAATAAAACATTTAAAAAAAAAAAAAAAAAGAACAGATAACAACCAGAGATTGACAGATGTGGCAACACCACTAGGAACTCAGTCAACAGACAGCAGAATTCACAACAGAATAAAATTACAACAACGAATTCAGAGGACCTGTAAGGCCAATCATAGACTAAAATGATAACAATGTCAAAGAAGGGGCAAATATAGGAACAGAGATCCAGGTGATGAGGAGGTCAGGTAGATTGCAGGATATAATAGACTATCTTAAATGGACGGAAAAGTTAATAGATTATGGGATAACCTCAAAGAAAAATATGTATATTCTCATTAGAGGAAATACATTCAACAAAGATGCTGAAACCGTTAAGATTGAGACCTATAATGAGAAAATTCCCTAAACCTTTTTTCCTGGTCTCCTATCTCTTTTCATTCTATACATTACCTATGGGATTTCATTCACTCTCAACCTAATCACTGGCCCAATCACAAAATCCAAATACCTTCGAGTTAATTTTGACTCATGGTGACCCCATGAATTTTAGGGTTGAGCTGTTCATGGGGTTTTCAATGACTGTGATCTTTAAGAAATACATCATCAAGTCTTATTCCGAGGCACAGCTGAGTGGATTCAAACCACCAACCTTTCAGTTACTAGCCAAGCACTCACCATTTATACCACCCAGGACTCCTTTCCTTTTGTCCACACCTATTCTAATCCCCCAAACCACATATTCAATGATTATACAATGTCTGTATTTTATCTGGATGTACCAAAAGTGACTTACACCAATATGTGTGTTCATCTGTACTTTCTCAGATTTCCTAACATCAAGACCAAAACCTCAGAAGTCATTCTACATTTCTGTTACCCACATCTAACTGGTTGATTGCTAAGCCCTCCATATTTTACGTCTTTCGTTGCCATTACCACAGAAACTTAACTAGCTTCCCAATTTCCACTTCACCAACCTCTTGACCCCTATGCCAAAACAGACACTACTCACAGTACTATACTCTTAAAACACAAATCAAATCAAATCACATTACTTTCTGTCTTAAAACCATCCAATGGCATTTTTACATATAAGAATTAACTTCAAAGTCTTTACAAAGATAGGAAAGTTACTATGATTTTTATTCATCTGCAGGACTGCCCACTAAATAGGCTTTAAGCATCTCACAGAGCTCAGGCCTGTGTCTTACTCATCTGTAACTCTCTAGCACTGAATATAATAATTTATATATAGAAAATATTTAATAAAGAGATGTCATGAAATGGTGACTCAGTCAGTAGGGCAGTAATAGAATTTCCCACCGCATATCTAAAAGCACATTATACTCCTCCAGTCAGACTGTTTTTATTCCTTGCACACTGTTTGCCTCATCCTGGAATAAACACTCTTCCCAATCTTGCTGATCTCCAGGTAATGTCTTCTTCTCTGCGTTCCATTCACATTTTGTACCTATTTCTAACACAGACCTTATGACATGGCATTATATCACCATCTGCTGCTATCTCAAGACAATATTCATTATTGCTAGCACTATACTTTGATGATCTGTTATTATAATTATCATTAATTAAATAAGTATATCTGCCATCCCTACTGAGTTTCTGATAGTATGTACTATGATTTATTTCCCTTTGTATATGTAACATATACAAGTTAAGTTAATGCCTGCCACACATTAGTTATCTAATATGCATTACTGATTTGAATTATCTGTCTCAAGAAGCAGATATGCCACAGTCACCTTTGTATTTTCAGCAATCTGCTTAGTAATTAATTCACACATGACACTTAGAAAAACTAAGAGAAATATGAATGAGTTTAGCTGAAGCACAGAACCCATAAAATACAACTATGGCAAATAAATTTAGAGGTATATTGTAGGCAGACCACAAAGGATTCCAGAAACTAGGGTAAATCCTGGGATTAGATAACAATCTAGTAACTCATAAAATATATAAGAATTTGGAGGGAAGACAAGATTAGAGCTGAAATTTCAGTAAAATTATTAATTTTACTGCATATGAATGGATTCAGGGACTAAGGAGGTACCAAGAACAGGAAAAAAGTTAAACACAATCTACCAAAAATCTACAATATAAAAATTAAGAACATATATCTTATATTGGTCATTTTTACAAAACACTAGTTAAATTTCGTTTGGCTCTTATTTTATTTTCTGCCCACATAATCTGGGTAAAAACTTAGTAACATGTATAGCCATCAGAAAGAGCCCTGTTAGCATAGTGGGTTACCCAGAGGGCTGCTAACCTCAAGGTCAGCAGTTTGAATGCACCAGCTACTCCGTGGCTCAAAGATGAGGTTTTCTTTCTATTCCAGTAAAGATTTAAACCCCACACAGGGTCACTATGTATCAGAACATACTCAAAGACATGCAGCAGCAGCAGCATAAAATTCAAAATGTTAGCTTTTGTCTTCTACATATACTAATTCCCCCTCCCTGCAAATGGCCAAGTGTTCTGCAAAACAAAACATCTTAAGTTTTCAAATACTCATGGGAGCTTGTAAAAGTAATACAACATTCTTGTAATTTCCACTTGTTGCACAACAGACCCTGAGGTTGTTTTTCTGATGCATACCAAGTGGTTCCACTGCCAAAGAAAAAACAGGCCTCTGGTCTAAAGAAAAAATCTGAAGAGTCAAAATAATGCTTCTGAATTATATCTTACTGTTTCCATCTAAAAGAAAGAGGGAAGTTACAAGTGTATCATGCTAACTGTAACTGTGAGATACAGCCATATTCGTTGATTATACAACTGAAAGCTGTAGTAAAAGATACACCCAAAATGACTTCTTTCTTGAATGTTGCAGCTTTGTTGTTGTTGTTAGGTGCCATCCAGTCAGTAGCAACTCACAGTGACCCTATGCACAACAGAACGGCCCAGTCCTGGGCCAACCTCACAATTGTTGCCACACTTGAGCCCACTGATGCTGCCACTTTGCCAATCCATCTCGCTGGGAGTCTTTCTTTTTCTCTGACCCTCTACCTTACCAAACATGATATCCTTCTCCAGAGATTGGTCCCTCCTAACAATATGTCCAAAGTATGAGAGGCGACGTTTGGCCATCCTGGCCTCCAAGGAGTACTTCGGCTGAACTTCTTCCAAAACAGATCTACTGGTTCTTTTGGCAGTCCATGGCACTTTTAGTATTCTCCTCCAACACAATTCAAAGGCATCAATTCTTCTACAATCTTCCTTATTCACTGTTCAGCTTTCGCATCCATATGAGGTTATTGAAAGTACCATGGCTTGGGTCAGGCGCACCTTAGTACTCAAGGTGACATCTTTCCTCTTCAACACTTTAAAAAGATCTTGTGCAGCAGTTCTGCCTGATGCAATACGTCATTTGATTTCTTGACTGTTGCTTCCATGAGTGTTGATAGTTGATCCAAGAAGAATGAAGTCCTTGACAAGTTCAATCTTTTCTCTGTTGATAAGAATGTTGTTTATTGGTCCAGTGGTGAGGATTTTTGTTTTCTTTACACTGAGATGCAATCCATACTGAAGGCTGTGCTCTTTGATCTTTATCATTAAATATTCTAAGTCATCTTCACTTTCAGCAAGCAAGGTTCTATCATCTGCATATCACAGGTTGTTAATGAGTCTTCCTCCCATCCTGATGCCACATTTTTCTTCATATAATCCAGCTTCTCACATCATTTGTTCAGCATACAGGCTGAATAAGTATGGTGAAAGAATAAGACCCTGTCGCACACCTTTCTTCATTTTAAACCATTCATGTTCCCATGTTCTGTTTGAACAACTGACTCTTGGTCCATGTACAGATTCCTCATGAGTACAATTAAGTGTTCCGGAATACTCATACTGTGCAATGTTGTCCACAGCCTGTCATGATCCACACAATTGAAAGCCTTTGTACAGTCAATAAAACACAGGTAAACATCTTTCTGGTATTCTTTGCATTCAGCCAAGATCCATCGGACATCAGCAATGATATCTCTCATTCCACTTTCTCTTCTAAATCCGGATTGAACCTCTGGAAGTTCTCTATCAATATAAATTTTACTCGCATGGGTTATCAGAGAGATTGTCTGATGATTTCCACATTCCGTTGGGTCACCTCTCTTTGGAATGGGCACAAATATAGATCTCTTCCAATTAGTCGGCCAGATAACTGTCTTCCAAATTTCTTGGAAGAGATGAGTGAGTGCCTCCTGTGCCACCTCATTTTCTTGAAAGATTTCAATTTGTATTCCATCAACTCCTGGTGCCTTATTCTTTTCCAATTCCTTCAACGCACCCTGGACTTCCTCCTTCAGTATCATTGGCTCTTGATCATATGCTACCTCTTGAAATGGCTGAACATTAACCATTTCCTTTTGGTACAGGGACTGTGTGTATTCCTTCCATCTTCTTTTGATGCTTTCTGCATCACTCAAGAAATTGTCCAGAAAATCCTTCAATAACAAAAGTCGAGGCTTGAATTTTCTCTTCAGTTCCCCTAGCTTGAGAAATGCTGAACATGTTCTTCCCTTTTGGCTTTCTGACTCTAGATCTTTGCACATTTTGTTGTAATATTTGACTTTGTCTTGTCAAGCTGACCTTTAAAATTTTCTGTTCAGCTCTTGTACCTCCTCATTTCCTCCATTTGCATTAGCATCTCTATGCTGGAGAGCAAGTTTCAGTGTCTCTTCTGACATCCATTTTGATCTTTTCCTTCTTTCTTGTCTTCTTAATGACTTTTTGCTTTCTTCCTGTATGATGTTCTTGATGTTATCTTTCTTGATAGTAATTTATTAACAATGTGGCTATAATTAGTTACTTAGGTGAAATATCCAAATTTATCTTCTGAAGTGGCTTTATCTAAGCACTCAAATTCATTTTCAGTACCAATACCTAGATTTGTTGCAAAATAAGACTAAATTTAAAATACGATCCAAAGAATGGATTAAGTAGAAAATAACAATAATGAGAATGAGAATAAAACTATTAACAGCTAAACTTTATGGAGTATTTACCAGGTCTAAGACACCATGTTGAGGTTTAACATATATAGGTTGAACAATAGGAAAACGATAATTTCATATGATTCAACCTAATACATTTCCTCATCTAAAACATTACAACCACCCCAGAGAGAAGGGTATTGTTATTATCCCTATACTGTGAATGGTACAAGGTGCAAGGCCTGGTAGTGTAGTGGTTAAGAATCTGGCTGCGAACCCTGCGGTCAGCAGCTTGAATACACCAGGCCCTCTGCGGGAGAGAGATGTGTCTTTCTACTCCTTGCAGTTAAAATGGCCTTGGAGTCTGGCGCATTAACCCACAGCACCACACAGGACTCAAAATCTCGCTGCTCGAAGATCTTGATGCTCGAAGATCTCGCTGCTCGAAGATTATTAGAGGACAGTTATTAGCTCCTCTTGGGTGTCAAAATTGCTTGAACTCAGACTTGATCTTCAAATGGATATACTGACGCTTTCGTGGATTTGCACTGGTTTTGCTTTTCCTGAGCCTTCCATGGATTTTCAGTGGGAGTCTGGCATGCTCAGTTTCTGGACATCCTTGGCTGTTGCCTTCAGTTTTGAACGGACTTGAATTACCTCTAGCTGTACCAAACAACAAAGTATTCAAAACGCCATTCTTCCTTCTTCAAAGTGTATTACACTTACTAATGTCCTGGAGTGGAGGTGTGGGTTAATTCATCAGACTGCAAAGCTGTTTGAACTGTAAAGTCGGCAATTAAGTTCACCAGCTGCTCCTCAGAAACCCTGTACAGTGTCGCTATGGGTTGGAACCAACTCAACAGCAGTTGACAACAACAACAACATAGTACACTATCCAAACTGAAAACAGTGGTTTTGTAGTAGGACAGCTTTACACTGAAGAAGGGAATTCTCTTTGTTGTTTATATGAAATTGCCGTATTGGCTAACAGTGGCCCTGATGCTGCTGGTACAAGTGAAAAGTGGTAAAACATTTTTTGAGAAAATCTCAACAAATACCTTCTTTAGACAGCATAAGAGACGACTATACACATGGACCTCGCCAGACGGAACACACAGAAATCAAATTGACTACATCTGTGGAAGGAGAAGATGAAAAAGCTCCATTTCATCAGTGAAGACAAGGCCAGGGGCAGACTGTGGAACAGACCATCAATTACTGATATGCAAATTCAAACTGAAACTGAAGAAAATGAAAACAAGTCTAAGAGAACCAAAATATGACCTTGAATTTATCCCACCTGAATTTAGAGATCACCTGAAGAACAGATTTGATGCATTAAACACTAAAGACCGAAGAACATCATACATGAAGAGAGCAAAAAGTCATTAAGAAGACAAGAAAGAAGGAAAAGGTCAAAATGGATGTCAGAAGAGACTCTGAAACTTGCTCTCCAGCGTAGAGATGCTAAAGCAAATGGAAGAATTGAAGAGGTCTAAGAGCTGAACAGAAAATTTCAAAGATCAGCTCGAGAAGATAAAACCAAATACTATAATAAAATATGCAATGATTTAGAGTTGGATAACCAAAAGGGAAGAACACGGTCAGCATTTCTCAAGTTGGGGTAACTAAAGAAGAAATTCAAGCCTCGACTTTTGTTATTAAAAGATTCTCTGGGCAAATTATTGAATGATGCAGAGGGCATCAAGAAAAGATGGACGGAATACACAGAGTCATTGTATCAAAAGGAAATGGTTAATGTTCAACCATTTCAAAAGGTACCACATGAACAAGAGCCAATGATAGTCAGGGAGGAAGTCCAAAATGCATTGAAAGAATTGGTAAAGAACAAGGCACCAGGAATTGATGAAATAAAAATTGAAATCTTTCAAGAAAGTGAGGCGGCACAGGAGGCACTCACTCATCTTTGCCAAGAAATTTGGAAGACAACTATCTGGCCGACTGATTGGAAGAGATCCATATTTGTGCCCATTCCAAAGAGAGGTGACCCAAAGGAATGCGGAAATCATCAGACAATCCCTTTGATATCTTAAGCAAGTGAAGTTTTGTTCAAGGTAATACAGAAACGGCTACAATCATACATTGACAGGGAACTTCCAGAGGTTCAAGCTGGATTCAAAGAGGCCATGGAATGATAGATATCATTGCAGATGTCCGATGGATCTTGGCTAAAAGCAGAGACTATCAGAAGGATGTTTACCTATGCTTTATTGACTATGCGAAGGCTTTTGATTGTGTGGATCATGACAAGCTATGGACAACATTGAGAAGTATGAGTATTCCAGAACACTTAATTGTACTTCTGAGAAATCTGTACCTGGACCAAGACGCAGTTATTTGAACAGAGCATGGGAACACTGAATGTTTTAAAATTGGGAAAGGTGTGCTACAGGGTTGTGTTCTTTCACCATACTTGTTCAATATGTATGCTGAGCAAATAATATGAGAAGCTGGGTTCTATGAAGGAAAACGTGGCATCAGGATTGGAGGAAGACTTATTAACAACCTGAGATATGCAGATAATACAACCTTGCTTGCTGAAAGTGAAGAGGACTTAAAATATTTACTGATGAAGATCAAAGAGCACAGTCTTCCATACGGATTACAACGCAATGTAAAGAAAACAAAAATCCTCACCAATGGACCAATAAACAGCATTCTTATCAATGGAGAAGAGACTGAAGTTGTCAAGGACTTCATTCTTCTTGGATCAACTACCAACACTCGCGGAAGCAGCAGTCAAGAGATCAGACGACGTATTGCATTGGGCAAATCTGCTGCACAGGAACTTTTTAAAGTATTAAAGAGCAGAGATGTCAGCTTGAGGACTAAGGTGTGCCTGACCCAAGCCATGGTATTTTCAATAACCTCATATGGATGTGAAAGCTGGACAGTGAATAAGGAAGATCACAGAAGAATTGATGCCTTTGAGTTGTGGTGTTGGAGGAGAATACTGAAAATGCCATGGACTGACAAAAGAACCAACAGATCTGTTTTGGAAGAAATGCAACCAGAGTGCTACTTGGAGGCCAAGATGGCTAGGCTTCATCTCTCATACTTTGGACACATTGTCCAGAGAGAACAGTCGCTGGAGAAGGATGTCATGCTGGGTAAGGTGGAGGGTCAGAGAAAATGAGGAAGACCCCCAACGAGATGGATCAGCCATGTGGCATCATTGATGGCGTCAAGTGTGGTGGCGGTAGTGAGGTTGGCCCAGGATCAGACATTGTTTCGCTCTGCTGTGCATGGGGTCACTATGAGTTGGTTCCGACTCGATGGCACCTGACAACAACAACAAAGTATCTCTATATGATGAAAAAAAAAGGTACAAGAAACATATTCTTTAACTTGGAAAGCTTTCCACAAAACATTAAATGAAAAGTTTGCAGAAATCATATTATTTTAGAAAAACTAGTATACATATATATTTATGTATGAAAACACTAGGTAATAGAATTATAGTTTATTTTAATTTTCTTCTTTATCCATAGCCTCATTTGCTAGTTTCTCTCGCTCTCTCTCTCTGTATGTATATTCTATATAAGCCAAAGAGAAGCCAAACAATCAATAAAAACTACAAAAGGCAAACAGTCAAATACAAAGCCTAAGAAGTTTTAGATATCAATGCAACAATGTAAAAATTTGATTCTGCTTCTGAATTGCAATTAGGATGTGTACTTACTGTGGTATAAATTTAGGAAAAAGATATATGATAGAGTAAGGAATTAAAGAACCCATGTCATTCTAACATGCCACCTAGGTTGAAAACCACTATTCCCAAACACAGATACAATGCACAAACAATAAGGGATAAAGCAATTTACTTAAAAACAACAACAACAACTTGCGTATCACTTGATGAAGAAACAATGAGAAATCTCAGTAAAGTGAGAAAAAGAAAATCAGCCCCTGACAGCTGGAAGTTGGCCTGGTACTATCAGCCATGCCTTGATGTGCCTGGGTTAAACGATTTCACAGAAGACAAACATCAATTCCCATGATGAATGATGATAAAAACTAGGCCAGTTTGTAATCATGTCTGAACACAGATGAAAATATGAGCACTATCCTAAACACAAAATAACAAAACATAATCCTATCCTACCTAATGAATGATTGCCATTTCTTCACCAATCTCTTCATTCTTAACTGCCTTCTAGGTTCTTGAAATATCCAACCACAAAATTACTCAAAATTCTTAATAATGCTCAATCCACTACAAAGCCCCATTTCTTTAAACCTTTCCCCAAATCACTTAACACGAATCTAAACCGTGTATGATTTTCCATGTAACATATTCTCCCTTGTTTAACTACAGATATGTTCTTGGTAGTCTTCCCTGACAACACTGATACAAGTTGTGACTATAGACTTGAGTATAGGATGGAGTCAGGAGTAACATTTCAAAATTATATAAAAACACTCAATACCTATAAAGAAGAAAGAAATTTTTCCACAAAAAGGGGTCTTTTGATATGTAGACTTATCCTATTATTGGTTCCCCCAATTACAAAGTTCCAGTGTTTAGAGTCTTGGTGCGGTGCTGTGGGATAAAGCACTGGACAACAAGGTTGGTTTGAAACACAAGGTCGGCAGTTCAAAGTCACCAGTCGCTCCTTGGAAACCCTACACAGGGAAGCTATGAGTCAGAACCAACTCAATGACACTTAACAACAACAATAGTATTTAGAAGGACTGGAAACACTGACAAAATAAATAAACATTTTAAAATTAAGTTCTCAATTACTGTTTTCTATCATAAGCTGAACAAAATACAAACCTAGGTGCAAAAAGAGAAAGGTAAATAAAAAAACTAGATGCTGAACAAGATACTTAGAATAATATAAAATCCTCTGATTATGCATATTATTTTAATATACTAACATTTCCACGTAAAGAAGTTTTTGAACATAACAGGTCTTTAAAATTAATTTTATCAATCTAAAAAGATAAAAGCATGATTTGGTGTTTAAATTGTTTTCTCACTGATTACCAAAGTCACCCTTGCCTTGTGTGTCCTTACCTCCTGGGTCCTTGTCTGGATTGTACTCTAAAGCATTACTACAGATGAGGTCAATGTCTTTCAGGAAATCTTTAGCAGTCAGGTAATTATGTTTATCAATTTTAGTTATGATTGTTGACAAATCCATTGGTTCCTTGATTACTTCAAGATAATCTGAAACCTGTAATAAACAGGATATTTTAATGAGAATTATTTCTGGTTCTTCATATGATCTATTCAGTTTAAAAAGAAAACACAAAATACAAACATAGGTACTTAGAAATTAAATCATGATAGCTAAGAAATAAAAAAATTATAATTTATTCTACTGAAGTTATTATCTGTCATACTTTCCATGAAGAGCCTCCGTTTTCAAGTCATATCTAAATCAGCTCTGAAATCTTTCTCATTTTGAAATGTGAGACTAATTGCTTCGTAGGTTGTTGTTTTTTTCATGTTTGTTTGTTTGCTTTTTTTTTATCCTTTAGACATACCTGAAGAACACAATGTATGGGTCGAAGGACCCAGGAAGCATCAATAAATGTTACCTTAAGAAAAGATAAGAAACCTTGACATTTCATATTATTGAAAAAGTTCTTCTAAGGAAATCGTTTGCAAATTTTCAAACAAAAATTTTCTCTTTCAGTTTTATATGTTAAAATGTTTCATGGAAAGTGTTTTCTAGTCCTTTGGAGGCATTACAAATATTCTGAGTCAATTATAAAGCAAACTAAGTATTGCTTTCATCACTAATGAAAGACTTTTTGAGCTTAAAGAGCTGACAAATCTACAAACAAGAAATAAATTTTGCTCTGTTAGCTGATTTTCTGGGAGATAATTCAAAATAGATGACACTTAGTAATGACTTGCCCAATAAATTATGTTTTATATCACTTGACCAAAATGAAAGCCCTAGCAACATATATGTATATGTTGCCTTTCTTAATGCAAATTTCAAATCACATAATCAGTCCTGATATAAAAGCAGCCTAAGCAGTAATGTCTAATTAGTGGAAGATGAATTTCTGGAATAGGTCATTTTTGCATTATGAATCTGAAGACTAGTTTTTTTGAAGACTAATCTAAAGACTAGTTTTATTCCCAATTTTTAAAAATTTGTGTATACACACACACAATATATATATAACATATTGTTTAAATCTTTTAAGATCTTATTATAAATTAGGTAAGAGAGTGTGTTTATATCTTTTGGGAGGGAGGTGGTGGCCCTGGGAGCTGACAAGTAGGCCAGTCTCTTTAGGGAAGATTGTTGTTGTTGTTAATTGCCTTCGAGTCGGTTCTGACCCATAGCGACCCTGTACGGGGTTTCCAAGGGTGTAAATCCTTACGGGAGTAGAAAGCCTCATCTTTCTCCCGCGGAGCGGCTGGTAGTTTCGAGCCGCTGACCTTAAGGTTTGCAGCCTGAATTCGTAACCACTACGCTACCAGAGCTCCTTATGGACCCTGAAATGAGGAGAATGG
>NW_006408534.1:17520697-17560932 GCF_000296735.1 Chrysochloris asiatica | reverse complement strand
CTCATCTTTCTCCCGCGGAGCGGCTGGTAGTTTCGAACCGCTGACCTTAAGGTTCGCAGCCCGATTCGTAACCACTACGCTACCAGAGCTCCTTTAGGGAAGATAGTAGAGCTATAAATCAGAAGATATTAGTTGTACTCTGGCTGGTACTTAGCATGCCCTGTATACATGTAGAAAATATTTTATAAGCTGTAAAATATAAAATTCATAGCACTAAAAGCCATAAAGTTTTAGTACCTATGTTTAGTTTAAAATTCAACATTTATTTTCTCAATGTTTTATCTTCTCTGCCATTGGCTTTAGAATTTAATAGTTTTTAAACACTTAAAATTCATTTTTTGAATATAAACTTTGTGTTTTGGGTTATCTAAATGCCATCTTGTTTCCCCTCTCTAATTCTTCCCAAGAACTCCAATATTTAAGAGTAGATAAAGAACCAGTAGCAGAATAAACCTGAGACAAAAGGAACAAAGAAAGAAACAAACGGAAGATAATTCAACCCTTACATACAAATTTTATCTGACCAGCTTTCTATCCTTTTACACTGCCTTACTATCATTTACAAAACTTGTACTCAGTTGCCGATGGCATTTAAAATCTGACAATCTCTCTGGTCAGAAAGAAAAAAGTTTCTTGAGCCAAGGCAATATTGATTTATTCCAAACATGGGAAGCTGTCTTGGGGCAAGCTCTTATCCTCAAGAAGTATGAGAGTTCAAACATATCCAAATTTGGGGTATGGGGAAGAAGGTATTTAAAATAATCTTTAAACTTGGCTGATAGTTTTAAGGTTATCTGAAAACACTATACACGAAGGAAAAAAAAAAAAATCCCTCTAATAAAGTGATATTTATCAACTGAAAAGCAAATTAGGCAGGTCTTGTTTTCCGAGTTGGAAGGGCAGTAAAGGGGTAGGTGAGATAGGTAACTGTGATATAGTATTAAGCAAATGAACTTGGAATTTTAAAAAATTTCAAATTGTGGCTATGTCACTTGCCAACTGTATAATCTAACAGAGACTCAATTTCCTTAGCTACAAAAAACTACGTACTGGGATGAATATACTTGAAAAAAAAGAAAAAAATAATAATCCCTTTATTCCACGAAAAGGAAAAGTACAAATATTTTCAGACTTGATTGGGGTGGGGGAGGGCAGGGTACCGTAGTGATAGCTCACAGTTTCCAGTCACACATGAAGTAATGGTTCCACAAAAGCACAGATTTTACAACTAAGACGTGACATTAACGTTGAATCATTTCATAATTTAAATCAAAAAAGAAAAAAAAATCAAAACTAGAAACACCAACACTGTTCAAACATGGAGTCTGAACTATAAGAAGAAGGCCAGTAAAGATTATGTTGTGGTCATCCACACACTATATTATCCCAGGATAAAAAAATAACAATTATAATCTAAAATAATAATAGCCCATACTATCATGGTAGATTCCAAATGGAAAATTTCTTAACTCATTATCACAAACCATGCTCTGACAAGCACACAAAACAATACACAGAAAAAGTGAGAAATTTTCCACCAGGAACAGAGAAAACCTTGGAGGAAAAAATAATTTTAGCTGCATTCGATGTGCTTAACTTCAAACAGCAGCTTATCCACAGGCATTTCCAAAATATTAAGTATAAAGAAATTTTAGGTATCTTATCCATTCCTTTTGATGATGTATATGCCATTTGGGAAATGCCAATACTAACTGGCACTCATTGGTTAACATTAATAAAGTTTTGTGATCAGGATTTATCCTGGAATAAAAATAGTCTAGTATGGACAAAGTAACTTTTAATGCTCTTCTTAAATTGAAGAGTAAGAGATCCCAAGGATCGATAATAATTAACAGGAGAGATACAAGTCAGTCACTAATTTTACCCAAGAGTCACCAGATGTTTGCTGATGATGTGGGTAATTATCACATGGATTATAATTTTACAGGCTAGGGGTAATATTCATCCATGCCTTTGTTTTTTTCCTTCCAAAAAAAGATGTCAATATTTTTTTCTTTTAGCCAGTTCAACTTCACTGTTTGCACACTACTGAAACAAGACCTCTTCAATATCCACCGGTTTGCTGAAGATGTTAAAGCGTTTATCTGTGGCCAGCCTCTTGGTTACATCTCTGAGAAACAACCGCAATTCTCTTAAAGTATTTTCCTCCTGGTCCTCCATCCGAGTTTTTTCTGATTCTGATAATTGGCGAGGTGGGGAAGGTAGTGCAAGAGGAAGCACTTCCATAGCACAAAGAGCTAAAGAAAACAGAAGAAGCTGTTAGGATTTCAATCCGGTATGGCACAGTCCTAAACTACTTTTCTGGCATTTACTCAAATTTTCTTTTAAGAAAAGGTGAATTACAAATATATGTGACCCATGTCATTCAAATAAGCAAAAATCTGAATGAAAACAAAAAGTAAATTAGGAAATAAGTTCACTTTATAAAATAACTTGTCATTTAAAAAAAAACAAACATTGCCATCAAGTTGATTCCAACCCACAGCAACCATATAGGACAGGGTATAAGAGCACCATAGGGTTTCTAATGCTGTAATATTTATTTGTGGCACTGTGGGTTAATGCGCCACACTGCAAAGCCATTTGAACTGCAAGTCAGCATTTCAAGCTCAACAGTGGCTCCTCAGACCCCTATACAGTGTCACTATGGGTCGGAACTGACTGGACGGCACTTCACAACAATAGCAACACATCTTCATGGAAGTAGTTGCCACACCTTTTCCCATGGAGCATGGATTTGAATCACTAACCTTTCAGTGGTCAGCCAAGTGCTTAACTCTCATACCACAAAGCTCCTTACCTCACAACTGTTGCTGTTAAGTGCCACTGAGTCAGGGTTTCTGAGAAGTAGCTAGTGGGTGTGAACTGCTGATTCTGTGGTTAGCAATACAGTGTTTACCCTTGGACTCCTTTAAAGCATAACTGATTTCAAATAATTTCACTCTAAAATATTACTGACATAAAACTTATAAAAATTTACTTAAAATCAATATAAATATCTGCAGAGTAAAATACTGTATACTGATTTGATATAGTCAATTTAGTTTAAAACCTGTTTTTCAAAATGGGGTTGCCTTATATGCATATAAATAAAATGAGCTAGTTAAAAATTCTTTCATCCTTCCTGTCCTCAAATAAATTCTAATTTTATGAAAGTCTCCTACCTTTATATTCTTAGTACAGTGAATGGTGCTTGGGAGCAAAGCGATTCAAAGAAAAACTCAGTTTAAAGTATCATACATAAAATCCATGATATTCTCTACCTAAACCTAAATAAAAATCCTATTAAAGGATAAGGATTAACTTTCCCAATCAAAATATGAAGTCCTGATGTGGCACTGAAGGATAAGCACTGCAAGCCACAAGGTCAGCAGTTCAAACCCACCAGCTGCTCCTCAGAAACCCTATACTAGGTTACTATGAGTCAGAACTGACTTGATAGCACTTAACAACAACAATCATAGTATGATCTAATATTTTTAAAGATATTCCTGATATCAAACTGAAGCTTGCGATCAAAATTCTAAGTATTATAAATTATATGCAAATTTTTTACTGCATAGGAAGCTGGCAACCCTAGTGGCCTCCTACACCTTACATTGTTCAAGGGTCAACTGTATTTCACTGGTTTCTAAATAGCCTAGAAAATGAAAAATAAAATTCAACAAAAGTAACTTTAAAAAACTATGCCAATCCCAGGGGGCAGGCTTGTGGGATGTACCCTCTGGCTGTTTGATGATGCATACAGAGAACTGTAATCATTGCAATGAAACAAAATAAAATAGGATGAATTGTAAAGCTAATCTTCTCCCATGTAAACTATCACATAATTTACAATAAAAACTTTTAAAAAAAATTATTCTTAATTAAAAAAACACAAAACCATGCCAATCCTAAACACAAAAATTCAGATTATGGGACTAAAATATATCTAAAAGCATACAAGATGCCATAGTAAATTAAATAATTTACATAGTGAATATCTGAAACATTCGTATTTAAAGTTAACAAAAGGTAACAACCAATAGTCAACCAGAAGGTATACTCTACACAATGAATTTCCCAAAACTTCTGGGAGAAAAACCCCATGATTACAGCTATTAAACATGCTAATTCTCAAAACATTGAGAATTTTTATAAAGAATCCTACTAAAGAGCAAAAGAATTATAAAAGTTTGGGTAATATAACCAATTAGAAAAAACAGACAATAAAGACAAGTGGAAAAAATATTAACAGCTAAGAATTTGATAAAGGCGCAAACTTATATGACATCCTACAAAATCTGCTTTGAGAAACATTAAAGATAGAACAAAGGAAGAAAAGGCATAAACTATTTTACCAAACAGGATTACTATTTCCTAGCAAAGGTTACATTAATAAATTAAGACATCTTATTTATTTATGTATTTTAAAGATTAGTAAAAGAAATGATCTTTTCAATGGTTTAGAATATAGTCCTTACTTGAACTTAAATCTGACAAGTTCTTGAGGCCCTTCTTAATGTGCTCAATCCCAAGAAATATCAAACGCTTACAACTGAGACATGAAAGATTTTCAAGTGACTAACATAAGTCATTTAACATAATAGATGTAAAAGAAGTATTTTTTAAATAAATAAATAAACCAAAAAAAGCAAATGTTCTAATGGACACTCAGCCATATCAATACCTGTTGTTTCTGGTCCACAACACACTTGTTCTTTACAACCTGACAATTCATGTACTTAAAAGTGACTACAGCTGACAGAACCCTGTGGCTTTTTGAGTCTCACAATGTGAAATTTACCAGAGCATCAGGTCTGAAGTAATAAGGGGTATACTTAACTAATAGTCACCTATCAGTACAGCTTTAATATTTACGCTGTACTCCCCAAATTCCTCAATTTGGGTGACCATAGTGCGGCTTCTACATGGTTCAATTTATTAGAACCTAACAAACTCTGTGTCCACGAGGAAATGATTTAAAAATTCCAGACTCTAAGAAAGGACATTCATATTTTTAATTCCACCCCCCCTCATTTCCCTAATGACTTGAGGGGCTTTACCGGTGTGTTTTCTTCGTGGTGGAGCCATTGATGCCTGATTGAGAATCAATTCTTGGAAAAATTTTCTTCTGTCTTCTTCAATAGGCCTTTGAATATATAAGACCTCTTCGTATTGTATTCTAAAGATACATTTAATCTACACACATACACACACACACAAAAAGACATTAGATACAGAGAGAGAATTAAAAGCTTACATGTTATACCAAATCATAATTTCTTCAATTTAAAGTAGCAATTTCAATGTTCATTGAATATTTATACAAGTAGAGCTGACCTAGTCCTGGGCTATATGGTTGTGAGGTTCAACCTCAAAGAAAAACAAGAATGGTAGAATAATCTAATTATGAGGCTATATCTGGAAAAGTGAACAAATAACACCAAAAAGGATAACTATAATATAATCAGATAGCAACAAACGCTAAGACCTATTGCATAAGATTTGAAAAGTAATTACCTAGAATCTGCAATAAAGAGCTGTTAAACAATGACTTTTCATCCTCATGTTTCTTTGTACTTTTTAAGCACTGATTTTCCCTCCTGTACTCTTTCTCCTACCAAGTCTATTCCAATGTATCTTCTGGAATCTTGGCTGCACTGTAAATAATCTACACTTATTCTCTTAACAAAATACTCTATAATCATACTACTTTCCACACAAGATTCTCAGTTAACAGTTTATTTAACTTACATGTTTTTATGTTGCTGTTGTTAAGTGTTATCAAGTTGGACCCTGTATACGGTTTTCAAGGCTATAAATTTTTGAGGGAACAGAAAAAGCCTCATCTTTCTCTCACGCAGCTGGTGAGCTTGAACTGCTGACCCTGTGGTTTGTAGTCTAAGATTTATCCTATTGCCTACCTTCGAGACACCAAGTTCCTTGAAAACAGGTATCATTTCTTATTTATCTATTTTCCTGTATATGCTACTGTGCCTGTTATATTGGTGTGCTTAGTAAGAATATACAGAACAGATAAAGCTTGTGATTCTGCCGCCCATACTAACTGAAAATGGAAACAACAAAATAGGGACATAGTCACAGAATGGAAAGAAGAACCATCCATGACAGGGTAGAAATATTGGATTGGCATTCAAAACAACAGCAGTTTAGCCAAAGTTTGACCACACATTTGTGGTAAATTTGGATAATTCACTCAATTTGTTTTGTCTAACTACTTACTGGAAGGATCCCTGGTTTAACAGCAGTCAAGTGCTCAGTTACTAACTGAAAGGTTGACAGATTGGACCCTCACACCAGTTCACCTAAGATTCCACAGGAGAAAGATCTGATAGGCAGATCCTATAAAGATTGTTGTTGTTGTTGTTGTTGTTAAGTGCCTTCGGGTCAGTTCCGACTCATAGCAACCCTGTATAGGTTTTCCAAGGAGCAACTGGTGGGTGTGAACTGCCAACCTTGTGGTTCACAGTCCAGTGCTGATCCTATAGCACCACACCAGAGACCCTATATATATTGCAGCCTAAAAAACTCTACGGGGCAGTTGTACTCTTGATTGGACAACCTTAACAACATTATGATACCAGGCTGCAAGTGCCATAACAGAAGCTGAAACACAGAGGAAAGACCCTGCAAGGGATAGGGACAAAGAAGTACATAAGATAAAGCAAAAATAGCTAAAACTGATTGGGTCTCAAAAATAAACAAAACCTAATGCCCTAGGAGTACTGTGATTTTGTTCAAGGATGACAAAATATTTAGCTTCAGTTTTAAATATCCTTCATTCTTATAATTTTTTAAATACTGTGTTTTAGGCTAAAAGCATATAAAGAGTAAATCTAAACATCACAAGAAAAGAATATTATAGAATATTATAATGAATATGGATGTCAAAATCCTTGACAAAATATAGCAAATAAATCCACAAACATTTAAAAATAATTATACACCATTAAAAATTCTGGTGGTGGATTGATTTAGCATTTGGCTGCTAACCAAAAGATCAACAGTTCGAACCCATAAGTCGCTCCATGGAGAAAGATACGGCAATCTGCCTCCACAAAGATTTACAGCCTTGAAAACCCCTATGGTGTTGCAGTTCTGTTCTGTCCTACAGGGTCACTATGAGTCAAAATCCACTTGACAACAGATTCATTTTGGTATTAGGCATACACTATGACCAAGTGGAATTTATTCCAGGAATGCAAGGGTAGTTCAACATTAGAAAATCAGTCAATATATGACATTAACTGAACATGTGAAAAGAACCATATAATCACCTCAATTGAAAAGTCATTTGACAAAATTCAATACACTTTCATGAGAAAAGCACTCAGTAAGAGATGTTGTTGTTGTTGTTGTGAAGTGCCTTCGAGTCGGTTCCGACCCATAGCGACCCTGTACAGGGTTTCCGAGGGTGTAAATCCTTACGGGAGTAGAAAGCCTCATCTTTCTCCCGCGGAGCGGCTGGTAGTTTCGAACCACTGACCTTAAGGTTTGCAGCCCGATTCATAACCACTACGCTACCAGAGCTCCTTTCAGTAAGAGATATTCCTCAATATACTAAAGGGAATTTATGAAAAAACCACAGCTAACATCATACTCCATAGAAAAAGACTGTGAGCTTTCTTATTAAGATCAGTAACAAGACAAGAAGGCACTCTCACCACTGTTATGCAACATTGTTCTGAAAGTCATAGCCAGAGTAACGGGGCAAGAAAATAAATAAATAAATAAAAGGTATCAAATCAAGAAGGAGAAAGTAAAACCATCCCTTTTTATCCTATACACAGAAAATCCCCACACTTCTAAAGAAAGCTACTGAAACTAATAAATGAATTCAGTAGAGTGGCAGGTGACAAGGTGACAAGATCAATATACCAAAATTAATTCTATTTCTATACATCAGCAATGAGAAAGATGGAAAAAAAAAAGATTAAGGAAACGTTGTCATTTATAAAACATATGAAATAATTAAGTACCTAAAAGTATATTTAACCAAGAAAGTGAAAGATCTGTACACAGAAAACTATGAAAGACACTCAAATTAAAAGATACTAATGCCATACTGAAACTCACTGCTATCAAGTCGATTCCAACTCACAGGACCTTGTATAGGGTTTCCGAGGCTGTAAATCCTCAAAGAAACAAAAAACTTCATCTTTCTCCCAAGGAGTGGCTAATGGGTTTGAACTGCCGACCTTGTGGCTAGCAGTCTAGCGCTTATTCTACAGCATTACCAGGGATCTTTCAAAAAAAAAACTTAAGAAGGCCTAAATTTCCAACAGCCTTCCTTACAGAAATGGAAGCCAACACTCAAATTTATATGAAAGAGCAAGGGATCCCTAATAGCTAGAAACTGGAGACGTGAAAGTAAGTAAGACAGTCCTCTCCCCTTACAGAGCTCATGGTCTCCACAGAGGTTCTCAAACGTCTAGTCAGGACTGCTTTACACTCTTAAGAAGTACTGAGGACTCCAAGGAGCTTTTATGTTGGTCATATCTGTCAATAATTACACATAAAAATTAAAACTATAAAACATTTAAAATAATTTATTCATTCAAAAAACAAACATATCTCATATTAATATTTTAAAAGTTTATTTCTTTAGAAAAACATTTTTTTTCAAAAAGTATATATAACATGAAATACATACAATTCAATGAGAAAACTAGCATTGTTCCAAATTCTTCAAATGCCTGGCTTAATGGAAGCAAATGAATTCTCAGATTGACTTCTGTAATCAATTTGCTACAGTATATTGTTTTGACTGAAATACATGAAGAAAATGCAGCCTCAAATAGATAAATAATTAGAAAAGGAGGACTATAACAATCCTATGAAAAGGTGTTGTTGTTGTTGTTAAGTGCTATCGAGTTGGTTCCGACCCATAGCGACCCTGTACAGGGTTTCCGAGGGTGTAAATCTTTACGGGAGTAGAAAGCCTCATCTTTCTCCCGTGGAGCGGCTGGTAGTTTCGAACCGCTGACCTTAAGGTTCGCAGCCCGATTCGTAACCACTACGCTACCAGAGCTCCTTAGGGGCACCCAAAGTTTCCCAGACCAATGTTTAAGAAGAGCTGGTCAAAAGTCATGATTTCCAATTTTTTTGGATCATACTCCATAATGGTGAAAGCAAATTGAAAATATACCCTCTAGAAAATGCACATTTATATATACTACTCTATTTATATTATAAAGTACATACATACAAAATTGTTAAACTAGTATGAACAATAAAGTTTTAACATTTGTCCCAGTATCCTAATGCATTCTCTTGTTTACAAACTTACACTGAGATATAAAAATAGAGACATAAAGAAACATTTACAAGAGAATGTCATAAGGGCTCTAAAAGATGAGATTTTCTTATTTTGTCTTTGGATTTTGTAAACTCATAAAAGGCAGTTCTTTAATGCGTTAGACTGCAAAGTTGTTTGAACTTCATGATCAGTGGTTCAAACTCACCAGCCACTCCTTGGAAACCCTATATAGGGTCACTATGAGTAGGAATCTACTTGACGACACTTAATAACAACATATATACATATATAAACTTCAATGGTTTTGGTTCCCTAGAGAACCCCCGGTCCAAGACAAGTAGTTACTTGGTTAGTAAGAGTAAGGAGTACAGGATACAACAAGGAAATAAACAGAAATTTCAGGATTTAGTACTAAGAAGTTTCTAATATTTAACTACCAAGTAAGGTTATTGGCAAATAAATAATGGCTTTTTGAATACATTAAATAAGACAATATAGCAGTGCTGAAAATGTATAAAATGTAGTATTAACTTTTAAAAAAATAAACTGATAGTAAAATTATGTATGTAAAATTATAGACAACAGAAGTAGGCAAAATAAAAACTGCTGTATCAAGAAGATACAAACATAAGACTCTTACTTTCAAATGCTTCCAACAAATTAAAGGGAAAAATTCACATAATTCTATATTGCCAACCAGAACCTCTAATTATCCCAAATTGTCTTTCTTTCTTTTTTTATTTATATAAAATGATAGTAAAACTAGTTGACAGTAAGGAACTGATTTAAAAAGTGGTTCTAAGGTTATGTCTAGGTTCAGTCCATTCTTCCAAATCAACTTCAACTGCATTCCTATTTTAGAAGACTAGTAAAATACCAAACATTTTATAGCTCTACGGTTTCCAAAATAAATTCACATATAGTGTCTCACACCAACAATACTCTGTGTCATTACCCGTATTATATAGATGAGGAAACTGAAATTCAAACATTTATCCAAAAGCAAAAGACTAGTAAAAGTCAGTACATTACTACTGCATTCTACTAACATTTAAAACATTCAAGTATTTTATATGAGTATCATTCCTACTGTGTCTCCTGTGTAAAATATTTCTAAGCATTTCTTAAGGAGATTATTGTAAAACCTAGTAAGGTCAAAGTTTTAAAACATTTTTTTCAAAAACAAATTTCATTCACATGATTTGATCTACTAATTTTTCTGACTCATACATGATTCTATCTATGATTCTAATAAATTAAATATACATTGGAGTTAAACTCAGAAGGTAAATTTCAGATTTGAAAATATGTGTATTGAAAACTAACACCAACTAAAGAGCTAAAAGATGAAATCCCACCACATAATCTAAAGGATGCTAATGATGAAGAAGAGAATCGTATTGGTGATGCAGCTAAGATTTTCTTCATAGTTACTACATGTCAGGTTCTATGCTAAGCATGAATTTTCTTTAAAAATCTTCATAATAATACTGAGAAACATATTAATATTCTACCAAAAAATGAAACTGAAACTTAGAATTTGTCTTAAGTTACATAGAAATGTATAATAGTTATGATTCCTGATGGTATTAATTTTATTGTAAATAATGTGTCTCATTTATAAGGTCATATATTTTAAAACAATATAATAAGATAAATCTTTAATCTTACCTCTTCAGGTAGTTCACTGTACATGGTTTCGGAGGTAGACAATAAAAATATAGGTGAAAATGATGGTATATCTTGTAGCAATGTCAGAAAAGTTGCTCTCACAGTTTCACTGACAGCTTCCCACCAATCACCAATGTGAGGCATATAAACAATACTAGGTACTGTTCTTCGAGCTTCACGAAAAATCTAATTTAGGGAAAAAAAACTAGCATTAAAACACTAAAATTGATATTCTAAACTCTACCAGTAACCTTCAAAATCAAGAAGTGTTCCAAGACTCTTTCTGTTACTAGCTTCAGCCCAAATACTTAAGTTCTTTAAGATATGATACATAACCCCTTACATACAACTTGTTATCTTATCTTTGCCCCATTCAAAAGAAAAAAAAAAAGTACACTCTTTTCAATTTAATTACTCCTTAGGAGTCCTGGTGTGGAACTGCAGGTTAATGCACTGGATTGCAATGTCAGTTTGAACTGCAAATCAGCATTTCAAGCTTACCAGCCACTCCTCCAAAACCCTATACAGGGTCACTATGAGTCAGAACCAACTCAATGGCACTTAACAACAACACTTAGTGTATGGAGTCCTAGTGTAGCACTGTGGGTTAATGCGCTGGACTGCAAGGTCGATTTGAATCGCAAGATCAGCAGTTCAAGCTTACTAGCTGCTCCCAAGAAACCCTATACAAGGTTCTCTAGGAGTTGGAATCGACTTAACATCACTTAACAATGACAATTTATTAAATATTAATGGTATAAGTAGATGCCTTCTGTGACGCTATGAGACTGCTATCTGCAAGGTTGGCCGTTCAAACCCACCAATTGGAAACCCTATGCAGGGTCGTTATGAATCAAAACTTACTCAACAGCACTTAACAGCAACAATATATACAACAAATATAATAAAAAGCGCCTTGGTGCCATAATTATTGGGCTGCTAACCACCAGGTCGGCAGTTGAAACTCACCAGCTACTCCTTAGGAGTTAGATGAGGCTTTCTGCTCCTATAAAGACGTACAGCCTCGAAAACCAAACAGAGCAGTTCTACTCTGCCCTACAGGGTCACTATGAGTTGGAATCAACTCAACAGCAGTGGGTTTTAAAAATAGTATAAATGCATTAAATTATTCTACTTATTACAAGAAATACCAAAGGAAAAAAAAAATAGACCATAGAAAAAAATGCACCTATATGTCATCCAGGACTCCTGGTGTGGCACTGGATTGCTAACCACAGGTCAACAGTTCAAACCCACCAATCACTCCTCGGAAACTTTACACAAAGACGCTATGAGTTGGAACCAACACAAAGGCACCTAACAACATATGTAACCCATGTAAAAGTTTGTGGGAAAATGGAATTTTTTCCACATACTTTTTGAAGCTCCCTTGTATTTGTGCACACTGCCTAAAATCACTCAACATATGAATGAAATATTTTCACTACGATATATCTCCCTAGAACTTAAAAATAATGAACTACCTACTGAACTACTTGCTCATCACCATTTATCTGACTTCAATCTTATATAAAATAGTCACAAAATATCTTTATTCTTTTAAAAAGCAAAAAATAAATTAACAAAGGACTCTGAGATACTTCTTTTGATACAAAATACAAAATGAAGTTTTTCTTTAGGTGTTAAAAAGAGTCAAAACCACAGCTTTAGTCTCACTTGGTGAACACATACTAAAAAGGACCAGGCTGGCTATTAGAAAGTTGCAAAGCACCATTATATCCATGTAAGGGTAAGTCAGCAGTTCAATAGGGCCAGCAACAAATTCTCAAATGTTAAAATGACATCTTTTCAATACTTTTTAATAAGCTAGAGTATAGAAATCTGCTTCAATCCAAGAACTATATTCCTAAAATTCTCTAGTTAGCTCTTCTTTTAAACCAACACATTACAATTTAAAAACCTGCTGCCACCAAATCAATTCCGACTCAATGAGCCCCTATGTAACATGTAAAAGAGCCCTAGCCCTGGTGGCAAATCAGTGAAGCACTCAGCTGCTAACTGAACAGTTGGTAATATAAACCCGTACCCAACAGCTCCCTCCACAGAAGAAAGAGCTGGTAATGTCGTCCATAAAGATTATAGCCTAGAATATCCTGTGGAGCAGATCAGCTCTGTCACATGGGTCACTCCGAGTTGGAATTGGCTCTATAGTACCTACACAGAATAAGGTACAATGCAGAATAAGCACAATGCAGGAATATGAGCCTAAAATCAACAATGATGAGGATTATTGGAAACATTCCTAAGAATCAAAAGGATTGCTTTGTTAATGAGTAAACTTACCACTTACATGAATTTTTACAATAATACATTTTATACAGTTTTAAGTGTACTGTGTGAAATTAAATACACTGTAAGGTCAATTAACAAACAAATGAAAAATGTTCAAATAAAAAATTTCCTCAAAATTTGAAATACTGGTATTATGATCACTCACATCCAAAGTAAAGATTGTCCCTTTCTTTCCTTCAATATTTGCATATCCACCAATCCAGAACTATTGTATAGCACAACTCCTTCAAGACTCTCAAATTTTGAACTTTTTAGAAGCATACACCCTCCTATTCTGGAACTTGAAAATGCAAGGATCTTTCCTCCCGGAGCTCTTACAGAAGATTCATAAGCGAAAAAGATGCATAAGTATTGGAAAAAGGAAAGAAGCACAGAGGAGCACAATGGCAAATGAAGTATTTGTTTTAAATATATGTATTACATGTCACCCAAACCAGGCATGGTATGTGGAAGACAGTGACTATTGGTCGCTCTCGAACTCCCCACCGTATTCTAGTAAAACTAGGAATATCAACCGGAGAGAAATACGACTATACGAAAAAGATTAAAGAGCTAAAATGTACTGAGAAACCTCAAAATCTTAACCACCTAATTAATTCAATCATGCAAATCATCACACGCCCAGGGTCCAAGGAAATAAGAAAGCATGCCTTTAAAAAATGAAATTGTTTCATTCTTCTGGATTTGGTTTTCTAGGAAGGTGTGTGGAGAATATCCAGCTACTGACATAAGAAGATGGGCACAACAATACAAGGTTGAGTGATTAAAAACTCTATAAAACAAGAAGTTAAATAACAAGACCGTAAGTATTTTAAATGTATTTGCAACACTGAACTAGATATGAGCATCGTAAGCCATAAAAGAGTAGGTCTAGGGTTGTTTTGGTTTTTGGTGTTTTTTCTCCTATTTCTTTCAGTTTTCATCTAGTCCTCTCTAAATTGATCAGGATATTCTATTAACCTTTGATATCAAACGCATTAAGAAAATGTCCTTATTTGTAGACTCATTAAAACTATGTTCGAAATATCAAGGGAAAAAATAATAGGACAAAAGAAAATGTCTAAGATGAGTATAGAGAAATAAATAGGCCTGGACTTTCTAGAAGTCATGGTTCATGAATGCATAATTATCTGAAGTGAAAATTAAAGTAACTATATGAAATACCAATCTCTAAGGAATAGTATCGAAATTTATTTTTAAATCTTTCAGGGGTAGCATCCTTGATTTCTTTGAAAAAAAAAAAAAATTAAGTACTATTAAAGGAAGTAGCACTGGTGGCACAGTGATTGATACTCGGCTGCCAAGCAGAAAGGTTAACAGTTCAAACCTATCATACCCTCGGCAAGAGAGAGATGTGACAGTCAGCTTCTGTTAAGACTTACTGCCTTGACAACTCTGTGGGACATTTCTACTCTGTCATAGAGGGTCCTGGTGAGTCAGAAACAACTCGACGGCAATGGGTCTGACTAATATTAAAGCAGTGTGTTTTTTAATTCTTTATGTTATCTCAGAATGTTAAAAGAAACTTTCATGCTTTATTTAAACATACAAACCAACTTACCCTAATTCTACAATTTTAAGATAATTAAAAAAGAACAGAGACTGAGAATAGAGTTTTAGAGGAAGTTATTAGAAAAATACAGAAAAAAAAATTCTTCCTCTTGTGATTTGTCTATAATATAAAAATAGCTCTTTTACAGTTTGCTAGTGACTTTTATTAAAGTTGTGGGGCAATATACAATCTGTGAAATCAACCAGATAATACAAACTAGAAAAATAAAATCTAGTTTTAGTGAAGCGGCAATTGGTTTGGGAACAAGTGATGCCATTTTATAACTAGAAAAATACTCACCTACAGGGTGTCTTGGATTGGTAGATGTGCAAGGTGTAGTAGAAAACAGAAAAACTGTTATAGAGAAAAAAAGATAGTAGGCCAAATTACTGAACCAACCGTTTCAAATACCTCTGACATGACCAGCACTCTTGCACAAATAAAATGAACAAACACCAAAGTATGTGAACTGTTCATTTTGATTTTTTATTTAAATAATGTACTTCATTCCCTTCTAGTCTCCTTCTTGCCCTCAACACCACTCTGCTTTCAATAACAACAACAACAACAAAAAATAAGCTAGTTTATATTTTTAAAAAAGATAAACTACTTTCTCTGAATATTAAAGATACTAAAGATAAAAATCATTCTATTGAAATTAGAGGTATCCATACAAGAAAGCACAAATGATAGGAACTATACAAGAGTTCTAATCATCTCAAAAGTTAAACTTTGAAATAAAAACTTTAGCTGCCAAATTGAAATATTAGATACACAAAAATTTAGTGTCTCTTTTAAAATAAAAAAATATATAGCCATTGTCTTTAAAAGCTATGAGCTGTTATAATTTTAACCACAAATATAAGTGAAGCAAAAAAGCTCCACCTAATATGCCTTTCACTAGCTTCAGAGAAGTTATATAAGGGATCTTCAAAATGTTCTTGGAAAAATCCATTATCTTTTCATTCTATTTTTCCACAACTTTTTTTGAAGCTCCCTTGTCTAGTAACTAGACAAGTACCAAGAAACTTCCAGAATTCATTTCAGCTACTCTATAAAATAATGCATGTTAAAAACTTGAAAAACCTAAGTAAAAGAAAAATATTGAAAGCTAAAACATTCCCAATTACTATACAAACACAAAAGTACTATTGAGATAAGTGTTTACACAATTCCTTATTCCAGGTTATCACAAAATAAATTATCTTTATTACTGATGACTTTGATTTACATCACTTTATTCCATATATTGTCAATTAGAATATATTAACTCTGTGAAAACACACTGTATTGATGCAGAAAAGGAATCAAGAAACAAAGCATCTCATTTCTTTACATACATAAAAAACTAGCCTGTTACAAAGCACAACTAAACTGACTTCAGGACTATAGCAGTAACACAAATCAATATTTTATAAAAATCAAATCATTCAAACTTTTCTGATCAACTCATGTTCTATGGACTTCAAGAATTTCAATGACATATATTGTGCTTACAACTTTAAAAAGAAGCTTGTTCTATAGAATAACCTGCAATCAACAGATGCAAACACAAAAGTATTTAAAGTATACATAGACTGGTGACAATCAGAAACCATACACAAAAACATAACAGAACCAACGTATACACATACGTAAGTCGATTAATTAATTTTTACTTAAAAGAAAAGGATTTACCTGAGAATTTTCTGTTACAATCTAAGTAAAGAAAAATATCAAAATTTTCATATGCACATGCAAAACCATCTTATAGATTTATAACACCCAAATTCTGAAGCTTTTTGACCTACCAAATAGAAATTTATTAATCCAATCATACTTCTCTGCTAACAAAAAAGCCACCAAAACAATAAAATAGCACATACTCAAAGAATCAACTGAAATGTTAAAAAGCCAGATTCCCAGTCAACTCTCTCCCAACCTAAGGTTACTACTAATCCTGGATCTCTAGGGCTTTGATCTACATTCGCATGTTTAACACACTCCCCTATGAGCACAGTAGATTACAAACTGGGCAACTAACCAAAAGGTCAACAGTTTGAATTTAACAGCTGTTCTTCAGGAAAAAGATGAGACTTTCTGCTCCCATAATGATCTACAGCTTCAGAAACCTTCTACAGGGTTTCTATGAGTTGGATCTGACTCGTTGGTATACCACCACTATAATAACTTTACCAAAATGCTGCCCCACAAAAACAAATTTTCAGATAGATACGAAGTTTTAAGGAAGGTTAGAAAACCCTCAGAATTGAATTCAAGACAGAGAAGTTAACTAGTGACTGGTTTTTGTTTGTTATTTCAAGGAGATAATCTTTGTAGGCATAGAATAATCAAAAGGGCTTATTATGAAGTTTAAAGAAAACTGAACACTGCATTGGTGAAAAAAAGGCAAAAGAACGTGTCAAGGAATGTTTTTTGACATCACAACAATGCACCTGCTCATTTTTCAAGGGTGATAAAGGATATCCTACAAGAATTTAATTGGAAGCCTTACTCAATTCACCTACAGCCTTAATAGTGCCCATGCAGAATTTTTTTTCTCTAGGATACACACTGGACTGCTAACTGCAAGGCTGGTAGTTCAAATCCATCTGATGCTCCTTGGAAATCCTGTACAGAGTCGCTATGAGTTAGAACTGACAATACAGCACTTAACAGCAACAACAAAATTGGAGAACATTTCAAAGGAACACGGTTTGTGTCACTCAAAGATGCCAAAACAGCTATTTTGATGTTATGCAAATAAGAAATCTAAGAATTCTTCAGGGAAGAGTTACAGATAGAGGATATCGAGAAACAATAAAAAGCTTCACATTTTGATACTTTTGTTTAATAAAGGTTTCTAAGGTTTTGTAGCAATATTTTTTACTTATGCTCCTACAACAATCAAAATGACAAATGATGGGTTTTAGTTGTTTCACACCACAAAAAGTAACAACTCTTCCCACCTTACCCTCCACCATGACAAAAAGTAATAAACACTAACAAATGTGAAAAGGCTGAAGAATATGATGTTATAAATCATATTCAACCCAAGGATGCCAAGCAGGACTCAGAATAAAGCCCAGGATCCTAACGACATCACCATAGTTCACAACAATGCTTCCGAAGTGTTTCCTCACTATATTTGAGTCACATGAATCCATCAATGTCTTTGTGAATATACACACACCTATTACCCATAAGAGTAAGTAAGTCTTTGAAAATGTCCTGCTTTGAAAGTTATTTAACTTTACTTTGTTTGATATCATTAAATATGCCTGAAAAGAGAAAAAAAAATTCCAACAGCATAGCAGAGTGTAAATTAAAGAGTTAATACATACCTGAATCTTCTAAATCTCTTACCTCAAGCAAAAACAACCATTATTAACTGCTTACAGGAGATTCCTAAGTAAAAATTCTGGTTCTAAATGTTGTTGCTGTTGTTAGTTACCATCGAGTCAATAGCAACTCAACGCTATCCTGTGCACAAGAAAATGAAACACTACCCAGTCCTGGGCAAATCTCACAATCATTGCTATGCCTGAGCCCATCGCTGTCACCACTGTGTCAATCCATCTCATTGGAGCTCTTCTTAATTTTCTCCGGCCATCCACTTTATCACATATGATATCCTTCTCCAATGACTGGTACTCCCTGATAATATTTCTGAAGTATGAGAAACGAAGTCTAACCATCTTGGCTTCAAAACATCACTCTATCTATATTTCTTCCAACACATATTGGTTTGTTCTTTGGTAGTTCGTGATACTTCCAGTTCTCTCCTCCAGCACCATAGCTCAAATGCATCAGTTCTACTATCTTCCTTATTCACTGTCCAACTTCCACATGCAAATAAGGTTAATTTAAAATACCATGGCTTGGGCCAGGTGCACCTTAGTCCTCAAGCTGACATCTTTGCTCTTGAACACTTTAAAAGGTTTTGTGCAGCAGATTTGCCTAATGCAATACATCATTTGATTTCTTGACTGCTGCTATCATCAGCTCAGATGGTTCAGCTGGGCAAAATGAAGTCGTTGACCATTTCAATCTATTCTCCATTTATATGGATACTGTTTGTTGGTCCAATGGTGAGGATTTTTGTTTCTTTACATTGAGATGCAAACCATATAGAAGGCTGTGGTCCTTGATCTTCATCAGTAAGTATTCTTTGCTTTCACCAAGCAAGGCTGTTATCATCTGCATATCACAGGTTATTAATGAGTCTTCCTCCAATCCTGATGCAACTTTTTTTTTTCTTCATATAATCCAGCTTCTCAAATTTTTTGCTCAGCATATAGATTAAGTACAGTGAAAGAATACAACCCTGGCACACACCTTTCATAATTTTAAACCATTCAATGTTCCCTTGTTCAGTTCAAACAACTGCCTATGTACAAGTTGCTCATGAGCACAATTAAGTGTTCTAGAATACTCATTACTTCTCAACATTGTCCATAGCTTGTCATGATCCACACAATCAAAAGCCTTTGCATAGTCAATAAAGCACAGGTAAACATCTTTCTGGTATTCTCTGCTTTCAGCCAAGATCCATCTGAGTCAGAAATGAAATCCCTCATTCCATGTCCTCTTCTGCATCCAGCTTGAACCTCTAGAAGTTCTCTATCATTCTATGGATGCAGCTATTCTACGTTGTCTTTAATAAAACTTTACTTGCATGGGATACCAATGCTATTGTCCAATGATTTCCACATTCCGTTGGGTTACCTCTCTATGGAATGGGCACAAATACAGATCACTGCTAGTCAGTTGACCAGGCAAATGTCTTCCAAATTTCTTGGTACAGATGAGTGAGTGCCTCCAGTGCTACATTGGTTTGTTGAAAGATTTCAATTTGTATTTCATCAATTCCCAGTGCCTTGTTCTTTGCCAATGCCTTCAATGCACCTTGGCTTTCTTCAGAATTATTGGCTCTTGATTATATGCTACCTCTTAAAATGGTTGAACAGCGACCATTTCTTTTTGGTACAGTGACTCTGTGTATTCCTTCCATTTTTTTCTGATGCTTTCTGCATCATTTAGTATTTTGCCCATGTTGTTGTGTTGTGAAGTGCCGTCAAGTCAGTTCCAACCCATAGCGACCCTGTATAGGGTTTCTGAGGAGCTGATGGTGAGCTTGAACCCACCCCCTTGCAGTTCAAATGGCTTTGCAGTCTGGCGCATTCACCTACAGCGCCACACATAGGATCCTTCAATACCACAAGTCCAGGTTTGAATTTTTTCTTCAATTCCCTCAACTTGAGAAATGCTGAGTGTGTTCTTCCCTTTTGGCTTTCTAACTCCAGGTCTTTGCACATTTTGCTTTAATATTTGACTTTCTCTTCTCACATTGACCTTTGACATTTTCTGTTCAGCTCATGTACCTCCTCACTTCTTCCACTTGCTTTAGTATCTTCACTGGAAAGTAAGCTTCAGAGTCTCTCTGACATCCATTTTGGTCTTTTCTTTCTTGTCTTCTCAGTGACCTTTTGCATTCTTCCTGTATGATGTTCTTGATGTTATCCCACAACTTCTCTGACCTCCAGTCTTTAGTGTCTAATGCGTCATATCTGTTCTTAAAATGATCTCTAAATTCAGGTGGGATATATTCAAGGTCACATTTTGGCTCTCATGGACTTGTTTTAATTTTCTTCAGCTTCAGCCTGAATTTGCATACAAGCAATTGATGATCTGCTTCACAGTTTGTCCCTGGTTTTGTTTTGACTAATAATATGGAGCTTTTCCACTGTCTCTTTCCACAGATGTACTCAATTTGATTTCTGTGTATTCCACCTGATGAGGTCTATGTGTATACTCTTCTTTTATATTGTTTAAAAAGGCATTTGCATTGAAGTCACTGATCTTGCAAAATTCTATCATATGTTATCCAGCATCATTTCTATCACCATGGCCATATTTTCCAACTACTGATCCTTTGTTTGTTTCCAACCTTTGCATTCCAATTGCTCGTAATGATTAATACATCTTGATTGCATGCTTGATCAATATCAGACTGAAGAAATTTGTACAATTCTTCAATTTCATCATCGCTGGCTTTAGTGGTTGGTGTGTAAATCTGAATAATAGTGGTATTTACCTGGTCTTCCTTGTAGGCATATAGACATTTTCCTATCATAGACGGCATTATCCTTCAAGACAGATCTTGAAATGTCCTTTTTGATGATTAATGTGATGCCATTCCTTTTCAGTTTATCATTCCCAGCCTAGTAAACCATGTGACTGTCAGATTCAAAATGGCAAATATCATTCCATTTCAGGTTGCCTAGGATATCAATGTTTATGCATCCCATTTCATTTTTGACAATTTCCAATTTTCCTAGATTCATACTTTGTACACTCCATGTTCCGATTATGAATATTTACAGCTGTTTCTCTTCATTTTGAGTTGTGCTCCATCGAGAAATGAAGGTCCCAAGGGCTTTCTTCCATTTGCATCATCACAGTCAACTCTACTTTGAGGAGGCAGCTCTTCCCCAGTCGCATTTTGAGTGCCTTTCAACCTGAGGGGCTCATCTTCAGGCTCTATATCTGACAGTATTCTGGTGTTCCTCATCATGTTTCAATATTCAATAATCTAGTCTGACAGTGTTCCACTGCTATTCGAAAGGTTTTCAGTGACTAAATATTCAGAAGTAGTCTGTCTCTCCTTTTTTCAAGTCTGTCTTCATCTGGAAGCTCATCTGAAAACTGTCCAGTGTGGTGACCCTATGGGTATTTAAAATACCTGTAGCATAGCTTCCAGAATCACAGCAACACACAAGCTACCACAGTTCAACAAACTGACAGACGAATGGTGGAGTTATCATATAAGGATGAATATATGTGTGTATTAAGTTTCTTTTATACAAAGAGGATCACACTAAGATCAGGAGGTTGATCTGAAACTTGCTGTTTTCACTAACAATATCACTTTCATCTTTCCATAGTCTATTTAAATCTACCTCATTCTTGTTAATGTCTTTACAGTATTCCTTTGTATGTATGCATATACTATAATTAATTTTTAATCAGGTCCTAATTATAGGACATTCAGTTTGTTCTTATGTTTCATTTTGGTTGGTAATTATAGATAATTATTACGACAAATATCATTATATATTCAGCATTTAATACTTAAATCCAACCCATCTTTAGGATAAATTTCTTAATGATAGATTCCTGGATAAAAAGGTGTATATGTACCTAAACTTTTTTTAAAATCATATCATGATTTCTTAGACTTTACTGCTGCTAAGTGCCATGGAGTTGGTTCCAACTCACAGCAATCCTGTATAGGGTTTCCGAGGAGCACCTGGTGAGTCTGAACTGCCAACCTTGTGGTTCAAAACAACTTTGCAGTCCAACACATTATCTTGCAGCACCACACGCTTAATCTTATTAAGTTTATAAAATTTGGCAAAATCAATACTCCCTTCCCTTTTTTGTTGCATGTGTGTGAGGATGTAAGAAACAAACATGGAGAAAGGAAATGAAGTTGAAGAGAGAGAAAGAAAGTGACTGTTTACATGAATGCCTTCACTAAATAAGCAGTGTCGACCAACAAAGTACAAAGCTGACAGCATAGAGAGCTGTCTTCTCACAGGGACTTCTGAAAGTATGAAACAATACAAGTATGAAACAAAACAATTCACGGCACAGCATCATGATTTAGGTTTCCTATTAGGCATGTGTATATTCTTTTTTCTTACTTAAGCTCCAAAGATGACATTATTCACAAGCACTTTTAGCATATCTTTTCAACAAACATGAATTTCATCATTAAAATCAATCTTGGTTAGCAGAAAATACTGTTAGCTGCCATGTAAAGGCCCTTCTTTCAAGTAATTCCTAATTCTGTGCTTAGAACTTCATATCAGAAGGACATGTTACAGGGATTTCTCTTTCAGTTGGGTTTACAACTCATCTATAATACTAAACGTAGATTAAATAAAGACAAACATTGGTTAAATGACTATGTATAATAGCCCTTTGCTATTATAAATCAGCCAATGTCTTTTCCAGGTAGTAGTTATAAATAAATTGTTTCTTTCAATCTTTTTCTTCCCCCATTTCTTTAAAGTCTTTACTGGGATATTTGATATCTTTAACATCACAACTCCAGCACCTTAACACTGGACTGCAGCAGCTATTGAATGAGTGAGCAAGCTTCTTCAGAGAAACATTCTGACATGTTCAGAGTAGTGTTATTTATTCCTGCTGGATGGTACTCAACCAGAGTCTTGCCAATAAGAAGTTCAAAGCGGACAGTATACCCAAACTACACCAATCACAGGTCCAGTTCCTACTGTGAATACTCCAACCTATGGCAGAGAGAATCATACATGGTCTCTATGGCATTGCTACCAACACAGAAATCTTCAACCTTACTCCAGCTGCTAAAATACACAAACAGAATGTGTCCTCAATCTTTCAGTAAAATGTAGTCTGGATTCAAATCATGGCACTCACTATGTAAGGCATCAAGGGTTACCACCACTTCGGATGCCCATCTTTGAATACAGTCCTCTGGGGTGTAAGACCGCTACTTTTTTTTTATCAAGGTCCTCAAAAATCTGATGTATTTCCTGGTCTCCTTCTAGGTTAACTCTCTCCCTTGTTCTTGGAGTCTCTCTGGAATAAAGAAGTCAGCTCCTCTTTAGTCAAATCATCAGCTTAATCTGTAAATTACATTTCTTTGGTTTTTAAATTGTCTGTGTTTGTGTTACATTTATTAACACTTGAGTTGTTGTTGTTGTTGTTAAGTGCCGTCGAGTCGGTTCCGACCCATAGCGACCCTGTACAGGGTTTCCGAGGGTGTAAATCCTTATGGGAGTAGAAAGCCTCATCTTTCTCCCACAGAGCGGCTGGTAGTTTCGAACCGCTGACCTTAAGGTTCGCAGCCCGATTCGTAACCACTACGCTACCAGAGCTCCTTATTAACACTTGAGAGTAGATTCAAAATGTGGAGTAAGTTTTCTTCTGTGTTGTTTGTGGTTAATGCTGACACAATCACTCCAAGTTCCTGGAACATAAGATAAGAGCTTAAAGTGGAGTTAAAATGTCTCCTAAGCAGATAGAACCAACAGTTGCTATAAACAACATTCCCAAGAGTCTCCTGTGTTTCTTTGTTACACTATAGGATTTGAGTCTATGGGATCACTCAATTCCTTGTGGCCTTTTTCTTCATGTGATTGGTATTGGTATTGTTCACTACTGAGCCTGAGGCATAAAGCATCAGGGATTTCTAATGGTTTATTTTCTGTAAAACCTATTATTAGCCTGTAAAAACTTAGTAGATCCCATTGTTGCAGCTTTTTTTGTTGTTGGCTCCAATTCACCACTAAGATCTATTAAAAAATCAGGCCATACTTCATCAATACCACTGACATTTTTAAAAGCAGCATCTTTATTACAACTCCTAGAAGTGTTGTCTCCATCTTGAAGAGGGAAAAAGGATTTTAAGGTTCTGATTTTAGGCAGTACAATTTTTCTGCAAGTACCCAGGCATTCACTGGTGCTATCCTCACTATCCTAAAGAATTCCATGGTGCTATTTTTAGAACAACTGATGAAGTATGTGTTATTGGAGAACTAACTGCCTCTGCATTCAAGGAAGAGCTTCAGATCATGAGATATAAGTTGTGGGCCAAGGCTGTCATAGACAGCAGCAAAAGATGCTAGGAAGTAGTTAACAGCTTTGGCATCTTCAGTGTTCATAAAGGCTCCTCATTGTAAAATCCTGCTTCAATCTTTTCTTGTCCATATTCACTGTATAATGTTGGATAACTAGTAGTACATTCTTTTGAACTTGAATCGGAGACTGGTCATTTTAGAGAGTTATCCCAGCTGTCATCTTCTTATTTGTTATCATCTTGATTTACCATCAAAGGCAGAATTTCAAACATACTACCATCACTTCCTCTGGATTAAAAACTGCTACTTCCCTGAGGAATAGAAGTTGGTTTTTGCAGGTGAATTTCAATAAGTGTAGATTTTTTCACTTCATGGATGTCAAAGCTTTCTTCAGGACTCTTGTTAATTTTGTACCTTTTATTTATACCTTTTGTTTTGCCATGTTCCTGATGCTGAAAAACAAAAAAATATCTCTCAGAGATGATATAATTGTGTAGACACACCATGTTGGACACACAGAAGGGAATGATGGTCTTTCTGTTCCTGCAGCATTCACTCTTTTCCTTAAACCTTTAAAACTGAATGTCTGCTCTATCGTGGTGTCCATTATGAGTAAAACCTTGTCAATCACCCCAAGGACTCTAAAAGCCTTTAGCTTCTTTGAAGATCTCCTTAGGTTCCCAGAGGGCCTTGAGTTCAGTGATGCTGGAGGCTATATGATACAGCATCAAATTGAGATTTTTCCATAAAGGCTGGAGATACTCTCTACCGTCATAAGATACTCCACTGTTCTTCTCTTCACAGCTTCTCAACAGGTAGGGCTTGATTGTCCTTGAACACCTGAATGCCTTCCAGGGGTAAATCAACTCCCTTCCTATAAAATGAGAAGCAGTTTCTGTCTTCTTCCTCTTTCAAAACCAGGTTCACATTCTTACTTTCTCCAAATAATCTCCCTTGTCAAATTTGTGTTTTAAACTGCTAGGAAAGAGGCTATGGTTTTATTATTGCTCTTCTTCTATTTAGTTCTGGTCATTGTCAGAAGCAACAGCCCCTAGAGCTGAAGAATCCAAAGAAAGATTGAAACCAAAAGTTCCAGTATGAGAATTTTGATTGGAAGCCATTCCATCACCTAACTCAGCAAATAATCCACATGAACAGTAAGAGGTACCAGATCACTCTCACTGGAGAAACCCTCTGTACTATATGAAGCAGAGTCATCCGAATAAATTTCAGCAGGACCAATCAATTCAGAACCAACATTTGAAAAAAAAAAAATCTTCAAGTTGTTTACTGTTATAAGAAGCAGAAATGTTTGCAGAGAACTGCAGCAGCAATTTTATTAAATCCTCCAAAAAAAAAAAAAAATTTTTTTTTTTTTTTAAATAAAGGAAACAAATCAGATTGCCAGAAAATTTTTTTGTAAATTTGCCAGAACTCTTTGAATAGTTTCTTAAAGTCACCATGTCTTTTTCATACAATTATCTCCTAGACATTTCTGGACTCCTTCATAAAACAACTTGTGAAGTTACCATATATATCATGTAGCCCCTTGGGTATCACTGTGCCTCGATGACAGTAGAAACGGCCTAGGTCCACACTCTGCATCTTGAGAGAACTATGTCTCCACTGCCTGCCAGTAACCATCAGAGCAACCTTGAGCTACGGCAGGCCCAACTCCAAACCACCTCTCAAAATCATTAAATAAATTTTCATTCACATCGAGGAGTATGAATATCCCAAATCTCTAACTCTGAGTATTAAAAAGTTTTTACAAACCTGATAGTTTTTATTTAAATAATATTTTGTTGTTCAAATTGATTTTTGCATTTTTACTTATAAATAAATGAGGTTAAGGATCGTTCCAAAATTTTATTGGTTGCATTTCCTTTTATTTCTTCTGAAACTGACATGGGCCTATCTTTTGTTCATTTTTATACTGCTTCTACTTAATGATTTTAAGATATTTTTGTATATTCAAGAAATTTGTGCTTAATGTGTTTTATGCCCAAATTATGCCTAATTTTATTTAAAGAAATTTTTTCCCATGTGTGGCTTTAAATTTTCATATGTTCAAATTTGTTCATGTCCAACTTTATAGTTTCTGACATTTGGGTATCACTTAGAATTACTTTTCCATATTCAGAATTAGGAATATATTGGCCTTCTAAATTCTTCCAATACTTTTACAATTATGACAATCTAAAATTTATTTTAGACTTTAGAAAAGTGTAGAAAATCCAGCCTCTCCTTTTCCCAGTTGTCTTAGACTGCTTAATTTAGTAATCCATCTCTTTCACATACTGATATGAATTGTCATCATCACCATCACATACTAAGTCCTCATTTCTGCATGGAGTAAGTATGAATTATCTCTTCTGCTCTATTTCTTTGTCTATCCCTGCACAGGTTCTTGTTGTTGTTGTTGCTGTTAAGTGTCTTCAAGTTGGCGCCAACTCATCAAATTAAAAAATCTGTTAGGGCCTCCCATTACAGTTTTTCTGCTAGAATTTCTCCTTGCTACTCTCACATTTATTTTTTTAGAGGAAATTCAGAATCTTTTTTTAACTTCTGAGTGATTATAACTGGATTGCACTTAATTTATAGATTTAGAGAACACACAGCTTTAAAATACCATCCATTTGTTTTAAAAGCAGTAGCAAAATGATAAACATGATTATAACTACCATTTCCTAAGCACTCACCATGTGCCAAGCCTTTAGATGACCATATGTTAATATTCACAACAGCCTTATATGGTAAGTACCATTATCTCCAACTCATTGAGGAGAAAGAACATTAAGGCTCAACAGACAACTTGCCAAACATCATAAACTAGTTAGTGAAGTAGCTGAGGTATAAATATCGGCAATCTGACTCAAGTTTGCATGCTGAATTAAAGAAGTACAGTATAATAACTGGAGTCCTGGTATGACACTGTAGAGTAAGCACTGGACTGCTAACTGCAAGGCAGGTGGTTCAAATCCACCATCACTATCACTACTTGAAAATCCTATACAGGGTCACTGAGAGTCAGAACCAACTCAACAACAATAATATAATAATTTTAAACAGTGATCTCAGAAGGAGAAAGATGGCTCTCTGCAGCAAGGATATGGAAAACTGGATGAGACAGATAGAGAGGAAGGTCCTGGTACATTGAGCTCCAGAGGGATGGATAGAAAAGTGGATTGAGTGCTTACTGGGAGGCAGAGTCAACGGACACAGCAAGAGAGGAGGTGACTAATAAGCAGAGGCAGCTGATGGAGCCTGCCGCAGCCATGTTAAGAGTTTGTGAACAGCTTCAAAGGCAAGAAAACACATTCACATTGCAGAAACCTACCTATGGCTCGAGGAGATAAAGCTGCAATTCTATTGTCTTTTTTCTGACCAGTGTACAACCCCAGGGAATCTCCGACTTTCCAGGTGGTGAGAGCCACTAGGAGGTTGCAAACCCTGGGGAGGAGTTATATATACTAACACCACTAGAGCAGGCTCTGCTCCAAATCTGCAAAATCAACCCTGGCCAGTCTTGGACTGGCTCTCACTAGGAGAAGGGTTTGATAGATGTGTGGAGTGAGAAGTGGGGGAGGAAAGGTGGTGGGCATCCTTGAGGGCCCACTGGATGCAGCATGGGCATTTTGAACTTTCTCATGAGGCTGTTAAGGTAAGAGGCCAGTAGGTGTTACAGCACACCAATTATTTGGGAAGAGAAAGCCATTGACTTACGTTTTTCACAGTGTGGGCTGTCATTTGTTTGTTTTCCGTATCCATGCATCACACAACAGGGGATAGCAACTTCGGCCACACAACTTAATCACAGTCATGCCTTCTATAACCCCACCAATTGGGAAAAAGACAATACCACTGCTATACACCAGAGCAGCAACTACAACCAACAATGGTGAAATCCACACTTGAATTGAACTGTACAAACAGCAAACAGAGAAGTTCATCTCCTGATCACACACATCAGGAAGCAATTGCAATATACTAACATACATTCACCAACTTAATACAAATACGACAACACCATAATGCCTAGAAGCAGCAGAAAATTTCTATTCACATGAAAAAACAAGGCAGAGTAGCACAAACTATGAATAGGAAGAGCTAGAAAATGCTTTGAAGAAAGAAGAGGCACTATAACTACCTGAAAAAGAATCCAGGAAAATGATATTAAGGTGCATCCAAATGTTTCACAGAAAGGTAGAATTCAGAAAAGCACTACAAGAACAATCAAACAAAATAAAAACAGCATTGGGGACAATACAAATCTACAAACAGAAACCCAAATGATCAATACTAAGATATCAAAAATGGAGCACTGAAAGGACAAGGACGGAATTGAATCAAAGGAAGCCAATTAGCCAGCTTGACGATAAATCTCACAATACTAGCAAACTAGAAGAATAATCAGAAAAAAGAATTAAAAACACACACAAAAATGCCTAAGATTCATGTGGGACAATATGAAAAAGAATAATATATGGGTGATCAGAATTCCAAAACAGGAAAAGCCAAAGAAAACCACAGAAAAGACAGTCAAAGAGCTGCTAGAAAAAATTTTCCTAACACCATGAAAAATTAGATGATGAGATGATGAACGAACCAGGCCCTAAAAAAATCACCTAAACATATCATCATCAAACTCTCCAAAATCAAAGACAAGGAAAGAATCCTGAAAGCAGCTTAGGAAAAACGAAATGTTACCTACAAAAGGAAACTAATAAGATTAAGTTCTGAGTTCTCAGCAGAAACCATGCAGGTGAGAAGGCAATGGGGAGACATACACAAAACTCTGAAAGAAAACAACTGCCAACCTAGAATCATATACCCAGCAAAACTGCCCCTCAAATACATTTCCAGATAAACAAATTAAAGAAATTTATCAATAACAAAAAAACAAACAAACAAAAAAGCCAACTGTAGGGAGTCCTTTGGACTGTGAACCAACAACAGCAGACAACAACCAAAGATTGAAATACATGGTAGCACTACGCAAAATTCAATACAGATCTAGAAGTATCCAGAGTAAAACAAAACTTAGTACCCCATACCAGGAAAAACAAAGCATGGAAAATGGAACCTGAGCCCTGGGGACTCCTAGCAATGGGCTGAAGCGGGAGTTCCAAAGAGACCGGGAAGTACAACCACGTAATCATCATTCTTGTCCACCAGCCTATCCTTCATGTGCGACACAAGCAGGAGCAGTGCTGCCACTGCATCCTCTACCACAGTCCCGTTTTCTCATGTATGTCATCTTCATCGTGGGAAGCTCAGTTTTTAAATTATCCCAATGGATGCAGACAGTGATGCTGCATTGGTTATTTTAATTACAAATGTAGTCTGTGTTTTTAAAACAAGATGCTATTTGAACTTAAGGAAGACTGCTTTGGAGGGAGCAAATGTAATTTTTAAGTGTGATGTTGGAAAAGTATTAATGAAGCTTATAAACCTACAATTTGGTCCTCAGGAAAAATTCTTTGCTCTGGAGCAACAAGTAAAGAAGTAGCTAAATTTAGTGCCAGACATTTAGCCCACAGTCTGTAGAAACTATGTTTTCAGGTAATATTTACATACGTTAAAGATGTTAACGTTTCGGCAGTGCCATCTGAAATCCATCTACCAGAATGTACAAAGACCAAAAGACCTCATGTCAGTTACGAACCTGAACTGCATCCTGCAGTGTTATTGAATAAAATCCCCATGAGCTACATTACATATTTTTTTCAACAGGAAGTAAGAGGGCTCAATGTAAACGTGGTTTCTACTGCTATGGAACAGATTTGCCCATTTGTGTTTGAAAGCAGGCAAGAAATTTTATAATTCATCACTTCATTGGTTAGGATCCCTAACTGAGCACCTTTTAACACCTGCAGTACACTGAGCTCAAAACAAAAGCAAAACTGGAAGAACAGTAGCTGAGGAAAGGGACTCTCTTATTCATTCACAGCTGCAGTGTAAGCTCCAGTCTCTTTTGGATTTTATTTCAAATTTTGCTGTAATATAAAAAAGGAACTTTATAAGACATGGCATTGCTACTTTTACAAAAGGACATTCTATTTGTTTTCACAGTAATTCTCATGTCCTTATAAGCAGAGGTGTCCCGGTATGCACTACCTTAAGTTGTTTCATTATTGTCATTGTTATTCTACTTCTTTCTCCCAGTTTGAACTAACGTGTTTTATTTGTAAATAGTCTTTTACAGTTTTGTATGCTGAATATGGGCACAATGAAGCTGTGAAAATTATCTTTGTCAATTATATGTGCACAAATAAAAGTTTGAAAAGATCTCTCTTCAAATCCATTCAAGAACTTTTATTTCCACCTTTTATTGTAATAAAAATTGTATTCATACATTTTTTAAATCTATGCAAGCTTCGATTTTTGCTAAAGTGTATTTGTTTCTCTTTGAAGTGTACTTTGTTATGTACATAACATGTATATTTGTTGTTGTTGTTGTTAAGTGCCATCGAGTCGGGTCCGACCCATAGCGACCCTGTACATGTATATAGTATCTCTTTAATGCTCTGCTACCAAATATCAAACAGAAATTTGTTTCTTGCAGTTCAGAAACACAAACATGTACATAAAATGGATGGAGCCAGATTAGAAATTTATACAAAAGCATAACATGTTAACATACGTTATTTAACTTAATATGATAGAAATGTTAAGTAACTTTTGAAAGATAAGAAAACTAGTTTTTAATAAGAAACACCTATACACAAGATGGATTATGAGCAAAAAACTGTGATGGATTGTGCCTTACATGTACCTTTGTTATTCTGGAAATACTCAATTCTAGTTACTGAGCTGAGGTTCTTAACTCATTAAACTTTAGTTAGTGCTCCAGGCTACGTTAAGACTCTGGTCAGAACTTCGTAACACTGTGTTGTTTTAACAAGAAGTAGCCACCTAGAAGCTGCCTCTGTGCCACAGTACAATTACAAGATAGTTCAACTTGAATTTGAAATCCATTTGTGAGATGTCTTTCCCTTGCCATGTCTTATTAAGTGAAACTAAAGAGTGACTATTCAGTATAGTATAGAAAGTGGGACTGCTACTCTCAATGCTATAATAAATGCATTGGGGGGGTGAGGAGGGACAAAACCACAAAACTTAAAAGTTTTTCATTTATTCAATTGTCCTTTCTCTACTGACTGTTTATTTCTTAATTAATTCTAAGGTATACCAATAAGCTATTTAAATGGAACCTCTTCTTTCATTAGATTTCTAATTTTTTGTCTGGTTAAACAAAAATGATTGATTTAGAACAGTCAACTTGAAATTGCCACCTTAAGAAATGTCCCTATTGTCCCTCACAAAGTTTTAGTTGATACTCAACTTTTCCAAATAATCATAGCCCAGGCAAAGTTTTCTACTTTCAATACATCCTTTCCAATAGTTACCTCTTACAATGTCTAACTGTATTATTCAATAATGGCATATTTACTCTTTGATGTGGTATTAAAATCCACTTGTAATCTTTTCTTTATGATCATTGCCTAAAAGATACAGTTTTCTTAACATTTCTTTGAAAGGTTTGACATTGTTTTTGCTAACTTTGTAGCTTTCCTTCTTTTTCTATTCAAATAGTATCAGAATTATCTAGTTTAAATAGCATCAGAATTATCTTACCCTCTACCTGTAAAACTGTCGGTATTTAATGCTTTTTTGACACAGGCTCAATTTCTTCTTCCACAGCTAGTGTCTGCTTTATAGTCTACCTCCTAATGTCAATTTTTAAAATTTATGTTTTCCTACAAAATCACTTAGATTTATTTTAAGTGGTACTAAATAATTCTCTGTATTTACATATAATCTAGAATGTATCACTAAAAGGGAAAAATATGAGCAAACATTATTAGAAAACATTCAGTAAGGATGAATTTAAATATATAAAATGTGGATCAAAATGCAAGTATATACCTTTTTATTCAGGCCATAAACATTAAAAATAAATCTTAAAGTAAGGGGTTATTTAAATAGTGAAACATTGCTAGCAGAAGAGTCCCTGAATGGTACAAATGGTTAAGCAGTCACTTATTAACCAAAGGTGCTTTGGAAGAAAGGTCTGGTGATCTGCTCTGGAAGTCTCAGGCTTAAAAATCCTAAGTAGGACAATTCTATTTAAGTAACATATGATGGGGTCATAAGTCAAAAGTGATTCTATGGCAACTGGTCTGGTTGGATGTTAGGATATACTCAGGAAATTCTATGTAAAACTCAAAGTAAAGAGAGAATTGTAGAAAGATTCAGAAATCACAACACTGAAAACAGTATCAGAAAAAACAAAAGAAACTACCTTTCTACAATGCTTAATACAAGATACAAGATACCACAATTTTGGGAGAGGGGAACACATTAATGCAAGTATCGCAAGTAAATCCCATGAATTCACTTTAGAAATTGTACACAACAGAAGGATCCCATGCCCTAATATTAAAATGCATAATAACCAGCAAAAAGTTAATATTCATATTGCCATTCTTATAACACACCAAAACATATGGGGTAGAGCAAACACATTGCTCAGAGGGAAATCAATAGTGATGAATGTCTACATTACAAAAAGAAGAAAGATCTCAAGCTAATATTCTAACTTTACAACTCAAAGAACTAGAAAATCAAGCCCTAAGCTGCCAGATAAAAGGAAATAATGAAGATCAGAGCAAAGATAAATGAACTAGAGACCAGAAAAATGATTAGCTAAATGAGAAGTTGTTTCTATTTTAAATGTCAGTAACATAAACAAAGTTCTAGCTAGACAGACAAAAACAGAAGATGCAAATAAACTAAAATCAGAAATAAGAGTAGAAACATTACAACTGAATCTACAGAAATAAAAGAGATCATAAGTAAGTATGCTGAAAGTCAGACAACTTAGATAAAATGGACAAATTACTACAAATACATAGTACCATTCTTTAAAAAAATCACATCTATACATACTATGCACTTACACTTAATCTTTACCAGGATCTATAGCAGTAAGGAGCTCTGGTAGCGTAGTGGTTATGAGTCAGGCTGCTAACCTCAAGGTTGGTAGTTCGAAATTACCAGTCGTTCCACGGTAGAAAAATGAGGCTTTCTGCTCCCATAAAGATTTATTGCCTCGGAAACCCTACACAGGGTCACTATGAGTCAGAACCAACTCCACGATACTTAACAACAACAATAGCAGTAAGAGAAAGAATCCTGGTGGCACAATGCTCAGCTGTTAACCAAAAAGTCAGCAGTTCAAACCTACCACATACTCAGGCATTAAAGATGTAAGCAACTTGCTCCCACAAACATTACAGCCTTGAAAACCCTATGGAGCAGCTCTACTCTGCTTATAGGGAAGCTATGAGTTGGAATTGACTCAACGGCAATAGGCTTTTTGAAAGCAGTAAGATGGAAAACTCTGATGTGTTTATAAACCTACCTGTGCACAAGATTCTTCAGGTGTTTTGGCACTAACTGAATAAAGTGCTGGGAGATCTAGTCTGTGCACAGAGAATTTTTCTAGTGTGTGCAAAAGTGCTGGAGCAAGGTGAGAAGTTTGACCTGAGCCTCGTTCTCCAGACAGCAATAATCTTGGCCTGTAAGAGGTTGGCTGGTGGTATGGTGACCTGCAATACACATAAAACAAAATTATTTCAAAACCACACATTCTGCATGGCAATATTAAATACTACATAAGTTATTTATACTAAAAGAGCATAATTCCAAGTTTACAGAACTTTTTAATCTTTCATATATTTTTAAGTACAGCTTTTAATTAATTAATTATGGTTCGAAAATGCCGATACCTCTGTATTTATATTCTGTGACCATATAAATAACCAAAATGTCAGAGTATAAAAATCAATCCTAAAACAAAAATCAAAATACCTGAGTATATATCCTACTATACAATATATATTATTACCATGAAAAATGCTTCACACACTAAGCATCACTTAATAAATTAGCCAAGGTCAAATGTTAAGAACCCTAGTTATCCAATAAAAAAGCTTACCTGACGATTACTTAAAGTGTAGAACATTTCAATGACAAAATTTGTTTTAAAATATTAAAACTGTACGTACCCTAATACATAATAGCTAAAAGCTTACACAAAACATCAGTTTAGGAAAATATAATAAACCAAACTCAACTTGTATTCAACTTGCCCACAACTTGTATACAGCATCATTACAATGATAAATGAAATCTATCTACTATGTTGATAGCACTGTCTTGGAATTTCTAGGCAATGCAATAAGGATGAAGCAAATTTAAAATGGAATTAGTGGAAAGGAACAGGGGAAAAAAACTGTTATTAGTAAAAAAAAAATATGATTATCCATTAGAAAATACAAAAGAATCAACTAATAATTATTACGTAAGCAAAGTATCAAGACTAAGAAAAATTAGAAAAATCAATATATTTTGTAAACACCATTAATGAGCAACTGAATATATAATTAAGGAAATGAGTTCCTATCCAAATTGCAAAAACAATACAAAATTTGAAACTAACAATCTTATCAAGAAAAGAATCAAACTATATAAATTATACAAAGATGACAATTCTTAACACATATATTTTGTACATTTAAATGACCCTCAACGCTGTCTGAAAGAATAATCAAGTAAAAACACCAAGACAGCTTTGGAAAAGATTGCTAATTCCAATTTTATCTAATTCAAATATGTATTAGTGATAAGCACTTTATTCAGATTTCTTATGAAACTTGCTTTAACAATTCTATAAAATATATACTATCATTTCACTAACTACATTAAGAAACCAAAACTCAAAGGGGTTAGGTATATGTTCAAGATTATACAATAAGCTATTGGAGTGCTAATTCTAATTCAGGTCCTATGATTGCAAAGTCCAAGATATGAACCACTATAGAGAGAGACTTGCCCTAACTGATATTAAAACATATTTCTTTAAATATTATAAAACAATAATTATTAATAGAATTAACAATATAAGCACAAATAATTGGAACAGAACAGGCATCTAAGGAAATCATGCTGGTGGTGGTTATGTGCCGTGGAGTCGATTCCGACTCACAGCAACCCTGTACAGGGTTTCCGAGGCTATAAATCTTTACAGGAGCAGAAAACCTCATCTTTCTCCTGTGGAACAGCTAGTAGTTTCAAACCGCTGACCTTAAGGTTCCCAGCCCGATTCGTAACCACTACGCTACCAGAGCTCCTTAAGGAAATCATAAAAATAAAAAATTACATCTCTAAGTTGTTGCTATTAAGTGCTATCGAGTCAATTCTGACTCATAGAAACCCTGCATAGGGTTTCCAAGGAGAAACTGGTAGATTTGAACTACCAATCTTGTGGCTGACAATCACACCAGGATAATAATAAGGACTTTGTAAACACAGAAATAAGAAAACAACAAAAGATTTTTAATTTTTCTTCAATGATTTTTAATTCATAAAATTCTAAAAACCTACATTTCAATTAAATAATCAAAAATTGAATGGTGGATAATTTGCTACAGATAAGGAAAAAAAGAGGGGCGGTTTGAGATTCTTAATATATTATTTAAAACCTTGTTACATAGTATTTGGAGTCCTGGTATGGCGCTGTGGGTTAATGCACTGTACTGTAAAATCAGTTTGAACCACAAGGTGACCAGTTCAAGCTTACCAACTGCTCCTTGGAAACTCTATATAGGGTCATTATGGGTTGGAACTAACTTGACAGCACTTAATAACATAATATTTAAAAATAACACCCCTATGAACAAAGAACATAAAAAAAAAAAAATACAAAACTAAATTTAAAGTACATACCAAACATTTTTTAAATGTTCACTCATTCAACAAACATTTGTACAATGTCTCATATGCTGAATACCCCAACCTTAGGTATCCAAACCACCACATGTCTGTCAGTGTATTATACTGTGGTTCTTTGTGTTGTGTATTGCTATGATGCTGGAAGACAAGCTACCAATATTTTAAATACCACCACCAAGGCCACCCATGGTGAACGGGTTTCAGTGGAGCTTCCATACCGAAACAGACTAGAAGAAGAAGCAGTGGACTACTTCTAGAAGGTTAGCCACTGAAAACTTTATGAATGGTAGTGGAACATTGTGTGATATAGTGCTAGAAGATGAGTCCCCCGGGTTGGAGGACACTCAAAATAGGGCTGGGGGAAAGCTGCCCTCCTCAAAGTAGAGTTGACTTTATTGACATGGATGGAACAAAACTTTTAGGATCTTCATTTGCTATATGTGGCACAAATCAAAATGAGAAGAAACAGTTGCAAACATCAATTCAAAATTAAAACAAGGAAAGTACAAAGTATAATCCAGGAAAACTTGAAGTCATAAAAATTGGAATGTAATACTTTAAGATAAATATATCCAAAGCATTTCATACGGTGGAGGGTCAGAAAAAAGAGGAAGACCCCAACAAGATGCATTGGCCAAGTAGCAGCATCGATGGACTCAAGCGTGGCAACAACAGTGAGGCTGGCCCAGGATCGGGCAGTGTTTCGTTCTGTTGTGCATAGGGTCGCTATGAATCGGTACCAACTCAATGGCACCTAACAACAACAACAACAAAAGTGAGCTGAATGGGACTAGTATTGACTATTCTGAATAAAACAACCATATGGAGTCCTGTTGTGGTGCTGCAGGATAAGCACTGAACTGTAAGGTCATCTTGAACCAACGTGGTAGTTCAAACCCACCAGCTACTCCTCAGAAACCCTATACAGGGTAGCTAAGAGTTGGAACTGACTTGATGGCATTTAACAACAACATGGTGTACTATGCTGAGAATGACAAATACAAAAGGAATGGCATTGCATTCATTTCACAAAGCATTTCAAGATCTTGAAGTGCGGTGCTGTCTGTGACAGGAAAATATCCATATACCTACAAGAAAGATCAGTGGTTCAAATTTACATACCAAAGACTAAAGCCAATGATGAAGAACCAGAATAACTTCAAAACATAGCTTGAGAAAACAAAGTCAAATATTATAATGAAATGTGAAAAGACCTGAAATTCAGTTCTGCTATGCATAGGGTCACTATAAATTGGAACCAACTCGACAGTGTCTAACAACAACATATAGATCATACAAATAATTTCTTTTAGAAATTTGAGAAATATAAAGACAAACACACTGGGGTTGGGATGGGAAAGAGGGATGGAGAATCAGAAAACAAATAGCCTGGTAACTCATGATCAAAGTTTAGAATTTATATTGAATGCAATGGGGAAGAATTAAGTTCCTTAACCAAGAAGAGTGGAATAACTGAATACATGATAACTCTAGTCAATGCTGTTGTCGTTAAAAAAGCAAATTAAGGACTTCCAGCAAGATGGCAGACATGCTATACAGACCATCTGCAACAGAGATATAAGAGATGATATGAAACAGATGATAATCCTGGAACCATGAGCTTCAGAGGAAAGGAGAGAGAAGTGGATTGAGTACTGACTAGGAGAAAAAGCTAAACAAGAGCAGTGAGAAGGACAGTGACAAGTGAACAGTAGCCTGGTTTTACTAGGTAGGAAGAGCTGAACTCTTACTATCAGCATTGGATATACACAGTGCCTTGATGGTGTAGAAGTACTTGGGTGATTGAGGAGGAGAACGGTATGATTCTCTCTTGTTTCCCACATTGCCCTGGTGACCAGAGGTGTTGCCAGCTCCCCCAACTGCATAGCCCCTGTTCTACCAGAGATCTGAGTCATAATGTTGTGAGTAATGCACCAGATACACCACCCCAGTGCTCAGAGGCTGATGAATTCTGCTTCTGTAGATCTGTAATGCTTGCAGAGTCCGTCCCTGGCCAGCCTTAGAGTAACAGGAAATCTCATAACCAATCGCATAACCTATCCCAGCTGCCAACTTAGCCTGAAAGAGTTCCTATGGGAACAGAGTCTGCACAAACTACATCCAGAGTAGGTACACTGCACATACACAATACCTAAGGCTACAAGAACTCCATCTAGGACCACGTACCCCACCCCAGCATCCCTACCCCTACCATCCTTGAGACCCTTGGCTGACAGTAGTCCCCACAGTTTTCTCTTCTCTGAGTCCAGATCCTTTTAGTTTTTTCTATTCATTGTTTTTCTTTTTTCTATCTCCTTCACTTTTCCTCCCCTTGTTTTTATTGTTTTCTTATCCGATTTTCCTTCTTCTTCTCTTCTTCTGTTTCTCTTTTCCTTTCTCTTGATTTTCCTTTGTTATTCTCGTCTCTCTTTTCTTTGTACTTCTCCAGATTCTTTGTCTTTTTTGTTGTAGTTATTTATTTTCTCTCTTATTTTTCTCTTTTGCCATTTTATTTTCCCTTGTCATTTTTTTTTAAGTTATTATATCCTTCTTTATTGTTACAGCTTGTTGGGGTTTTTTTTCTCCTTTATCATTTTCTATTTTTGTTGTGTTTTTTTTTTTTCTCTGTATGTTGCCCAACCAGCAAGAGGCAGCAACCATGTCCATGAAGTCCAGCCAAATGCTTCCATTCCTTAATGATACCCACCAGGATGAAGGAAGTAAGTGCTTAAAAACACACTAACATGCTAACATCAATTATATACAAACACAAGCATACCACACTATTTCAAATACTGTTAACTGATGGTACATGGAGGGGATTATAATCAATGTAATGAAACAAGGTATATGATTTGTTGAATGTAAAACTGATGCTATATCCTGTAAACTTTCACTCTATCCACAATAAAAACCTTAAAAAAAAAAAAACACCAAACAGCCACAGCTGGCCCTAAACTTTTTTATCACTAGGAAAAAAGCCTAAACAGGGATTGTGGAGTGGGACAGGCAGACTAAAATGGAAATAGACCAAAAATTAAATCCTGACTTATGTTACAATGACCAAGAGTGGCATTTTGAAATTTCTCAGAAAGGAGAGTGAAAAGGGAAGTCCAACTCCTGATCACATCTACCTGGAGGCAATCAGAAACCATAAGAAATACCAAATACACACCCATCTAAGAATTAAGTCCACAGATAACTCCTTTATATGCACAAAAAACAGAAACAGATGACCATACCAACTCATGTCCAGAAATTAGTAAAGTGACTGAGGCAAATGAGCTGGAAGTAGACCTGTACTCCAAACTAGAAGATGGGCAGGCTTTGGAAATGTCTAAGAAAGAATTCAGAAAAATGATTATAAAACGTATCCAAACATAGAAGCCAGGATTAGTGAGCTAGAAGATAAATCTCTCAACACTACTAAGATAGAAGAGCAAACACAAAAAAGGATAAAAAAAAAAAACCTGTAGAAGGCCTAAGATTCATATTGGACAACATGAACAGGTATAACACTTAAGAATTATCGGCATTTTGGAACAGGAAGAATCACACATGTCTAGAGGAGATCGTTGAAGAGCTGCTGGAAGAAACTTTCCTAACATCCTGAAAAGTGAAAAGATAAGCATTCAAGAAGCTCAACAAACCCCAGGATGGATAGACCCTAAAAGACAATCACCAAATAACATAATCAAGCTCTCAAAATTAAAGATAAGGACAGAATTCTGGAAGCAGCTAGGGAAAAAAGAAGTGAAACATACAAAGGCAAGCAAATCAGATTAAACTTGGATCTCTCAACAGAAACCATGCAGACAAGAAGGTAATAGGAGACATATATCAAACCCTGAAAGAAAAAAAAACTGCCAACCAAGTATCACCTTCCCAGCAAAGCTGTCAATATAATATGATGGTGTAGTCAAAACATCCCAGGGAAAACAGAAGCTAAGGGATTTTGACAAAGCCAACCCTGCTATGAAAAGCATCCTAAAGGAAGTTCTGT
>NW_006408534.1:17511108-17519042 GCF_000296735.1 Chrysochloris asiatica | reverse complement strand
AAGTGACTGGCTTACAAGGTTTCAAAAGGGAGTTTTGTTTAAGAGTATGGGGGAGGGGGGAAGAAAGAGTCCCCACTGAATAGTTTTCATCTTGTCTAGATGTGTCTGGTGAAAAGAGATGGGGATAAAATTCGTATGATTCAATAGTGAATAATTGTTAGCATGACTAATTGCAACTGTCACAATTGTAAAGGTAGAACTTTTGTAACAAAAACAGGGGAGTGGTTAATCTTACAGTCCAGAAACATAGGACCCTAGGACCATCAAGGGAGAAAAGCACAAGCAGAATGTGGGACCTTATCCAGAGAAACAGCGATGCCAGAGAAGGAGGCAGAGATGGAGACGTGGAGAGGGGGATGCAGTTGAGGACTCTAGATTTATGGAAAGAGAGGGAGTAAGAGCTGGTGGGCAGAAGGCAGACTTGCAGAATATGTCCTTTGGAGGTGTAAATTATTATATATGCCTGAGTGTTTTTTGTTTTGTCTGTTTTTAAAAAGCTAAAGTGAATAGAGAGAAATACCGTTAACTGATGGTACATGGAGGGGATTATAATTATTGTAATGAAACAAGGTGTATGATTTGTTGAATGTAAAACTGATGATTTTCCCTGTAAACTTTCACTCAATCCACAATAAAAACCTTAAATAAAAAAAAATAAAAATAAAAAGGTATGGGAGACAAAGTGGGAGTATATCCACAAATATTTAAAGGTTTGAAATGAAGGAGGATGTTTATACATGGATATTTACCTTTGCTGCAAACATATCCATGAATATGGATGCCACATTCAGGAGGGAAAATTATAAGGTTTGGAACTGTTCCAAATCATAGCAACCCTATGACCAACAGAACAAAATATTGCCTGGCCCTAACAATTGTTATATTTGAGCCCATTACTGTTGCTACTCTGTCAGTACATCAGATTGGTGATCTTCCTCTTTTTTGCTGATTCTCCACTTTACCAGGTATGGTTTCCTTCTACAGGGACTGGTTCCTCCTGGTCCTAATAACATGTCCAAAGTCTTGCCATCCCAGAATGTCTTAGGAGCACTCTGGCTATTCCTCTTCCAACAGAGATTTGTTTGTTCTTCTTGCAATCCATAGCACTTTCAATATTCTTCTCTAACAGAGTCGTGCAATTGCATCAATTATTCTACAATTTTCCATACTCACCGTCCAACTTTCACATGCATTTGAGGCTATTAAAAATATTAAGATTCAGGCACACCTTAGTCCTCAAACTATTGTGATTCTTCTTAAACAATATAAAGAGCTGTTGTGCCGCAGATTTGCTCATGTAATTCATCGTTTGATTTTTGACTGCTGCTTCCATGAGTGCTGACTTGAGAACCAAACAAAAAGAAGTCTTTGAAAACTTCAATCTTTTCTCAGTTTATCATGATGTTATTTACTGGTCCAATTGTGAGGATTTTTGTTTTCTTTACATTAAGGTAGACTCCATACTGAAGCTTGTAAGCTCTGACCATCATCAGTAAGTATTTTAATTCCTCTTTGCTTTCAACAACCAAGGTTGTATCATCTGCATATCATAGGATGTTAATGATTCTTCCTCCAATCCTGATGCTATGTTCGTCTTCGTATAATCAAGCATCTTAGATTATGTTCTCAGCATACAGACTAAGTATGGTGAAAGAATATAACTCTGGTTCATATCTTTTCTGATTTCAAAGTGTTCAGTATCTCCTTTTTCTGTTCTAACAACTGATTCTTGGTCTATGTACAGAATACTCATGAACACAGTAAGTGTCCCAGAATATTCATTCTCCGTAATGTTGTCAATAGTTTGTCATGATCCACATAATCGAAAACCTTTGTGTAGTCAATGAAGCATAGGTAAAATCCTTCTGGTATTCTCTGCTTTCAGCCAATGATACCCCTCATTCCACGTCCTTGTCTGAGTATGGCCTGAAGTTCTGGTAGTTCCCTGTTAATGTACTTTTGCAGCTGATTTGGAATATCTTTAGCAAAATTTTACTTGCATATGATATTAATGATATTGTCCAATGATTAGTGCATTCCACTGGGTCACCTCTCTTTGGAAAAGGCACAACTATGGATCTCTTCCAATTGGTTGGCCAAGTAACTATCTTTCAAATGTCTTGACATAGATGAGTGAAGGCTTCCAGTGCTGCATCAGTTTGCTGAAAGGCTTCAGTTTTTATTCCATCAATTCCTGGAGCCTTGTTTTTTACCAATACCATCATCAGTACAGCAATTTGTTCTTTTAGTACCACTGGGTCTTGAAATGGTTAACATCAACCATTCATTTTTGGTACAGTCACTCTATGTATTCACTTCATCTTCTTGTTGTTGTTAAGTGCTGTGGAGTCAGTTTCAAGTCACAGTGACCCTATAAAGGGGCTTACGAGACTAAAAATCTTTTGTGGTAGCAGAAAGCCTCATCTTATTTTTCCCATGTTGTTGCTGTCATTGTTAAGTGCCATCAATTCGGTTCAGACTCATAATGACCCTGTATAGGATTTCCAAGGAACTGGTGGTAAATTTGAACCACCAATAGAATCCTTCAATATTGTAAGTCAAGGCTTGAACTTTTTCTTCAGTTCTTTCAGCTTTAAGAAATGCTGAATGTGTTCTTCTGTTTTGGTTTTCTAACTCCGGGTCTTTGAACACTTCATTATAATCCCTGGAGCTGTCCTTTGAAATTTTCTGTTCTGCTCTTTTACCTCCTTCATTCTTCCACTCTACTGTGGAAAGCAGCAATTAAGATATTAAAAGCTCATGCATGGTCATCTAAAGTACAACTATTGGTCTCTCCCTCTCTGGAGGAAAAAAGAATCATGATAATTGAAGACACTTGAAAACAGTCAGTTCAGTGGACTAATGAACCACGTGAACACCAGTCTCCACAACTTTAAATCACAAGAACCATTTGGTTCTTCTATCACTACCAACTGGTCTGTAGGGGTTTACATAAGAAATCACATTTATAAGTGATAAAATGTGAAACAGAATTCAAAATCAGGAAAAAAGATCAGGCTTACTGGTCAGAAAAAGACTGGTGTAACCCCAAGTCTATGGTTCTTGGTTATCCTTCAGAGAGGGAACTATACTCATTCCCTATAACTCAATTTTCAGCCAACCAACATACAGGTATATAAGGAGGACAACAACACTACTGAGGAATGCACACCAAAGAATACTCAACCATGTGAGATAAAAAGAGCAATATTTGCTCAAGGACAAAATTCAACAACATTGTGAAAAGAAGAAAAATGAGAACTAGATACATAGGAAAAGTAGGATAAGCAATCTAACATTAAGGGGATTGCAATCATTGAGATGAAGTGAAGGGCATGATTTATTGAATATAAAACTGATGGTATAAAAATTTCATTCAATTCATATTAAAAAGTTTTTTAAAAAAGCAAATTATATAAACAACTTATGTTGTTAAGTGCCATCAAGTCAGTTACAACTCATAGTGACGCTACATAGGGTTTCCAAGGAGCAGTTAGTGGACTTGAACCACTGAGCTTATACAATTAGCAGTCAATCCAGTGCTTATCCTACATAACTACACTAGGACCCCAACAACTACACAGACAGAATTGCGCATCATGAAATTGTATCCTCCTAACAACTGGATTGTTGATAAGTGTTGTTGAGTCAGTTCCAATTCACAGGACCCTTGTACTGTTTACCAAGGCTATAAATCTTTGCAGGAGCAGAAAGCTTCATTGTTCTCCCACAAAACAGTCAGTGAGCTCAAGCCGCCTACTTTATGGTTCACAGTCCAGTGCCTATCCTACAGAGCCACTGCACTCCCAACAACTTCACGTTGTTGTTGCTATTAAATGTCATCTAGTCGGTTCCCACTCATAGCGAAGCAGAATAGAGTTACCAAGGAGTGTGACTAGTGGGTTTGAACCACTGGTTAGCAGTCCAGTCCTTATCATACAGCGTCACACCAGGACTCTAATAACTGTATGTTGTTGCTGTTGCGATATGCCATCGAGTCAGTTTAGACTCAAAACAAAGAGCAGCTGGTAGGTTTGAACTACAGACCTTGTGGTTCACAGTCCAGTGCTGATCCTACACTGCCACAGCAGGAGTCCAACAACTGTATGTTTTTGCTACGTTGTTGTTGTTGTTGTTAAGTGCAGTTGAATCAGTTTCGGCTCAAAGCAACACTGTATAAAGTTTTCAAGAAGCAGCTGGTGGGTTTGAACTGCCAACCTTGTGGTTCGCAGTCCAGTGCTGATTCTACAGCACCACACCTAGAGTCCAACAACTGTATGTTGTTGTTGTTAAGTGCTGTCAAGTTGGTTCTGACTCTTAGTGACTCTCTATACGGTTTCCGGAAGCGACTGATGAGCTTGAACCACCGACCTTATGGTTCAAACTGACCTTGCAGTCCAGCGCATTAACCCGCAACACAACACCAGGACACAGTTTCATAACATGTGACTCTGTCTATGTGCATAGAAGGAATATGAAATGGGGATAACAGAACTTTAACATAGATTATTTACAGGTGCGCATGCTTTAATTTTTACTTTCTTCTCTATTACTCTTTCTCATGAGAAAAAACAAGGCTGTTTTTATTTGGAAACACTCAGTATGCTGTTTCTATTCCTCTTTAGATAATAAAAAAGTAAAAAGGCATAAGGTTTCTTCACCAAATTGGTAGACATTAATTATCGTGACTTCTATTTTATTTTTAAATCTTTTCAACAACTATTCCCAGCAAAAAAAACCTCTCTAGAAATGGTCTAGTTAATGTGACTGGAGTCAAGCATTAAGGTCATGCTGCCTACTTACCTAACATCTTGTTTGAATTAATCAGGCATGGTCAAACAGAAAACCAAATCAAATGAAACACTTATTAAGAGCCTGTATTCTAATGTATGTGTTCACTGGAGAGTGTGAAAATCACACTGGCCTAAATTACCCAAAAGAGCAGTATAATTCCTTCTCTACCTATTAAGCTCAGAAATCAATTTGGAAGCCTCATAGTATAAAAGGAAGAAAATTATGCCAGGAAATATATAGCAGGGCCTGCCTCTGCCACCTGCCAGCAGCAGCATCATAGGCAATCAATTTCGTTATTCTTCACTTTCCTTACACATAAAATTATGACATCACAAATGCTATAAGATTAATGAGAGGCCTAAATGTATTACAGGAGTCCTGGTGTGTCACTGTGGGTTAATGTGCTGATTATAACGTTGGTTTCAACTGCAAAGTTGGCAGTTCAAGCTTACCAGCTGCTCCTCAGAAACCCTATACAGGGTCGCTATGGATCAGAACCAACTCGACAGCACTTAACAACAACAATGTATTACAGTATATACAACACCAGGCCTATATACCTAGTATGGTGTCTAGTTTGTATAAGCACACAAATACTCCCATCCCTTCATACTCAAAATGCCAGCAAATATCACAGTTTCTTCTATGAAGCCTTCCTGGACTTCCCAGTGAAAGTTTTTTGATTCTACTTTCTTGATAGCACTTTAGCTGTATTACAATGTATATTTCTCCCAATAGCAAGAACATCTCCAGGGAGAAAACTGTTCTATTTTACTTATGTTTACCTTCTTAGCATCTACTACAGTGCTTGATACAATACAAACACATAAGAAATGAATGAATGTGAATAGGGGAATAAAAGCAAATTAAATAAATGGCAGCGAACAGTATTAATAAAACATCTAATTTAAAATATATTAAACCAAACTCAACTTGTATTAAAAAATATTCAAATTATATTAATATATTCAAAACATATTAAACCAAACTCAACATGAAGTTTTCAAAAACATGAGTCTTTTGATAATTTCTTACCTTCTACTATTACATAATTTAAATCAAAATAACTACAATTTCAACACAATCACAGATGGAATGGCCAAGTAAAAGCCCGGGGGGGGTGGGGAGGGTGGGAAGGGATAGGGGCCATGTTTATTTGGCATTCCTTAATCATGAATAAAACAGATCTGTTAAATACTGGTACAGCCTAAGAAAACTTCTCTGAGTGAACAAAAGAAAGACTCTCGTGAAGAGAAAAGATTCTTCTCCTTTTGGGGAGAGGGGATCTTAAGCAGTTAAACAAGAAACTAATTATTATCACACACAAAAACATATACTGCATATAATTTTTTAGAATTGTGCACCAACAACAGAAAAACAAAGTTCCCAAAATTACAACTATAAGCAAAAACATACTATAGTTCTATAGTTTAGCTGTAAAGTAGCAAAAACCACTTGAAATTGAAAGAAATTAAACATAAATTGAAATACTCACATTGTAAAATGAAGGTAGGGTTTATGTACAGCAGCAGCTGATGACTGTTTCTTTGGTGATCCTGAATGAAAACTGGTCTCAAAAATTGATAAAGCATTCTCATCTTCACTATCATCTAAAAGCAAAGCTTCTATATCTGTTAAAAAACAAAACAAAACAAAAAAAACCCAAAGGTTATGAGACTTACAGTCCTCTAATATTGGTACGCCAGCAATGCTAAAAAAAAAAAAAGTAGATTACAAATCAAGCAAAATGAACACGTTATCTATAATACATATTTACTAGGTAAATGAATAACTACAGTATTAAGATAAAATTTTTAATTCTTTCACGTTTACAGACTATCTACTTAAGTGTTATAAGATGTACCTTGGTAGACTTCAGTGACTAACTGCAACAAGACTGGTAAAGAAATGAAACTACTAAAATTTCTATCTACGTACTCATAAAAAATCTCTGAGTTTATTTTGGTCAAAAAATAAGTTCATTTTATAAAATATTTGGATTGTTTAATATAGTGAGTCACAACTAGTTCTTATAAAAAACAAAATAAGGAACAAACAAATTGATACATATTTTACAAATGGTACACAGACACACAATCTTTTCAAGGAAAATGTAGTCAAGTAAAAATGGAGTCAGGAATACAATCAAAACAAAGCTAATCTTAAAAATACACTCATTCAAGTAACATCTGGCTATATGTGGCTCTTAAGTTTCTATTCACTAGACTAAATGGAACTAAAATTACTGAAAGAATAATATATAAAAATGTACCTGGGGGGAGAACAAACAAGATGGCGGATCGGGTGGACGTGCAGTATAGAGCTCCGCCAATAACAACACAGTATACCTGACCAAGGAGCCTCAGGGAATGGTCCCAGAACTCTGAACCACATATAAAGGAATACTTAGAAGGTTGAAAAGCTCACAGCTGGGGGAACTTGTGGCAGAAGCAAGAAATCTATTGCTTTCTAGTCCGGGACGCTTGGCTGCTCCAGGAGCCACCATCTTGGGTGAGACCACTTGGGGGAAGGATCGGCGCGGCGACAGACACCTGGCAGAACCACGGAGATAAAGGTGTGGACATTCTTTTCTTTTGGTATCTGTTCATTAGTCCCTTGCTGTCTGCGCACCTCCATTCTGGTGACTATAGGGGTGCTTGAGCTACTAGGCAACCCAGCCCCACCCGCGGAGGGTTCTATTACACATTCGCACAGATTGCCTCGAAATTTAAAGAGACAGTTTCCAATTAAAACCAAACAGCCACAGCCGGCCCTGAACTATTTCCAACTAGAAAAAAGGCCTGCACAGAGATTGTGGAGCGGGACAAGCAGACAAAAGAGGAAATAGGTCAAAATTTAAATCCTAAGTTATGTCAAAACGAACAATGGTGGTATCTTGAAATTCTCAGGAAGAAGAGTGAAAAGGGAAGCCCATTTCCTGATCACATCTACCTGGAGGCATTCAGAAAGCACAAAAAATACATACCCATCTAAGTATTAAGTCCACAGATAACCTCTGAAGATGGCCAAAAACCAGAAGCAGATGACCATACCTGCACATGTTCAGAAATGAGATAAAGTGATTGAGGCAAATGAGCTGGAAGTACACCTACACTCCATACTGGAAGATGCGCAGGCTT
>NW_006408534.1:17509259-17511008 GCF_000296735.1 Chrysochloris asiatica | reverse complement strand
GAAATTTAGGTAGATTACAGGATAAAATAGACTATCTTACATGGAGAGAAGAATTAATGGAATATAATAAGGTAACCACACCAGAGTCCTGGTATGGTACTGTGAGTTAATGCGCCGGAGTTCAATGCTGTTTGAACTACAAGGTTGGTGGTTCAAGCTCACCAGTCAGTCCTTGGAAACCTTATACAGGGATGCTATGGGTCAGAACTCACTCAACAGCACTTAATAACAACAACAAAGTAACCACAAAAATGGGGTTGGCGTGGGGCGTTAGTTCGGGTGTTGGGGAGGGCAATACAAGAAGGGGGAAGAGATGAAAGAACAAGATAGATAGGGGAACACTGAGACAGGTTAGCATGGCCTAAGTGGGACAGAGGTAAATGGTAATGCATGCTCAACCTTGGAACAACAGGGCTTTGGGATACAGGGATCTAGGTATAGCTTGAAGATGAGAAATACTACTAAAATGCTGGACTGTCTTATGAATATTAAGTTTCCCTTGCTTACTATTATAAAATAGACACTTGAGTGGGATAGAAAGGAATGTTGTGAAACATGATTAGAGAAAACTTGTAAGCCCGTCTTCAGCCTATAACTGATTGGAATACCTAAAAGGGGTTCTAGAACTTACCCAGTGAAATTGGCCTCTTGCAAAACCTTTACAGAGTATAGGACCTTAGGTGGAATCCTGAGTCCCATCCAGAACCTTATGAGGTGGAACATTCCCACTAGTAAGAACAAGCAGACCACCCTGGAACAGTTACAGTGACAGAAGATACATCTTCAAAGAAAGATCATCAGGAAATACCTCAAACAAAAATGTCAGAGTGACTGGCTACTACAAGAATAAGCAAGCTGTTCGCCAGGAAGACATTAAGGCAAGCAATCAAGTTCCTTCAGGACAAACTTCCCTCTAAGTTTGAAACTCAAAGGGAACACAAACAAGCATGTAAGCTTCCTGGCAACCACATTGGTCTACTGGTGAGTGGAAGAGGGGGAAAGGCAGCAATGAAGAAATGAACTGAGTTCAACCACAGTCCGTTGACTCCCATTGATCTGGAAACAGGAGAGAAGAGGAAGGGATGGTTGGTCCAAAGTGTGGTAAGACCTGAAGACACTTGAGCCCATGGACAAGGACATAGCCACAGAGGGCTAGAGCTGAGAGTGAAGCATCCAAATGATATAAAGTGAGGGAAAATGCACGAGAACACCCAAACTTGCAGACAGTATCCATTTGACCTAGCCTCAATGGCTAGATAATCAACAACTTGACAAGAGGAAGATTACAAACAAACAAAAAAAATTTTTATAAAGGAAACAAGGGTAAATTGCTACAATTTGATGAACCTTACCTATATTCAGAGCAGTAGTTACTCTAAATACCAACAGAGAGGGAAAGAGTCTTCAAATCAAGTATCAATGTTATTCCCTCTATACACAGGGTAGATAGGGATGGGCAACTTAGACACTGGCTACCTAAAATGAGGGGGCTGTAAAGCACAAAGTGACTGGCTTACGAGGTTTCAAGAGGGAGTTTAGTTTAAGAGTATGGGGGGAAAGAAAGAGTCCCCACTGAATGGATTTCTTCTTGTCTAGATGGGTCTGGTGAAAAGAGATGGGGATAAGATTTGTAAGATTCAATAGTGAAAAATTGCTTTCATGACTAACTGCGACTGTCACAATTGTAAAGGTAGAAGTTTTGTAACAAAAACAGGGGCGTGTTTAATCTTACAGTCCAGAAACAGAGGA
>NW_006408534.1:17465952-17501459 GCF_000296735.1 Chrysochloris asiatica | reverse complement strand
TTATATTATCCACTGGAACATGCCATTAACTGAAAAATAAAAATTGGAATTAAAGTGCATTTTTTACTTACAGAAATAATTATAAGAAAATAAAGTTACTAATGCCATTAAATGGTAGCTCTTAAATGGAAATAAATAAAAGACTATCATAATATCTCAAAAGGGAAGGGAACATCTTTTTAAAAGACTGACAAATTTTGGGGAAAAAAAGAAATATATTCTCAGCTTTGAAACTGAAAGATAAGAAATGTAAAACCTGTAGTATAATGCCTACCTCACAAATACATGAGGCAGCAAATATTTACTCCATAAATATTTGTTATTCCCTCTATTTGACAAAATTTTAAATCATGCTATTTCATGTGAGTACATAAACTCATGGCAACCCCACGTCTGCAGAGTAGAACTGCTTCGTAGTGGTTTTCAAGGATGTGATGTTTCAAAAGCAGTCGACAGGCCTATCTTTCAAAGTGCCTCTAGGTGAGTTTGAAATGTCCGTTCTCAGGTTAATAGTCAAGCACTTGACCATTTTGTATCACCCAGGGACTTCTCATTTGAGTATGGTCATAAGAAATAAAAGTTTTCAAAAGAATTATTCATACTGACAGTAAAAGTCATTAAATATTAGTAATGTTTATCATATGTACTTTCATTCTCAGTTTACTAAACAATTTTCTATTAAGGTACAGACTGCATACCAAACAAAGTGCTAGAAACTGGGGGAAATAAAATAATCAAAACATATTACTCATCCTTCAAAATCCAACAGGTTTTATTCTAATGAGCATATCAACATAATTTTTACTTATTTTGTAAATAAGTGACGTTTATCATGGTCTCTGTCTTTATCTCATGTCCAAAGTATAACAAATTTGAGGCTAGAATTCAAGACTCTTTACAACCAAGTTCTAATTTTCTTCCCTACCAGTATCTTATGGAATTAATTTTTCTTGAGTTCACTCCTTTGTTCAAATGGTTTATCTACCTGGAATGCTCATTCACTTTCTTTTTCTCATCATTAAAATTCTGGTTATTTTTCAAGTTACGTCTCAAAACTCTCCTTTAAGCCTCTGCAATACATAAAGACTATAAGTGGAAGCCTGAACCACATCTAGATCTTCAGAGATGGGAAATTTCCACTTGAAAGGATTAGTGGACCAGCCTGGAATGGCTAGAAGAACAGAAGACACCTCTTGAAATACAGGAAAAATACAAAACAATATAGGCAGACCGACTCTTACTACAAGAATAAGCAAGCTGCTTGCCCAGGAAACATCCAGGCAAGTGGTTGGGTCGCCTCAGTGCAGACCCCCTTCCAAGACTAAGACTCAATGGGAATACACGCTCTGATCGCTGACCACGCTCATCACCGGTAAGGGGAAGTGAGGGAAAAACAGCAACGAAGCGGTGAGCGAAGCCCTACAATGTTCAATAGACTTCTGTGAACCCAGGGGAAGACCTGGTTGGCCAGCAGTGTGGCAAGACCTGGGGACTCTTGGGCCCAGAGTCAGTGACATAGTCACAGAGGACTAGAGTGGAGAGTGAAGCATCCAGTGGATAAGAAGAGATGGCATCTGTACAAGAACACCCACACTTGCAAATAATACTCACTTGACCTGGCTTCAATAACTAGATGATCAGAGCTCAACCAGAAGAAGAAAGAAGAGGGAAAAAAGCGTAATCCGATACAATTTGATGAACTTGACGTACACCTATGGATGCAGTAGTTCAAAAGAGGGAACATATCCTTACAGCAAAGATCATTCCCACCCCCTCCATACACAGAGTAGACAGGAATGGGCAACATAGACACTGACTACCCAAAATGGGGGGGGGGGGCCTACAAAGGCAAGAAGTGACTGGCTTACAAGCTTTCAAGAGGGAAGCTAGATTCATAGGGCATGGAGGAAGGTAGAATCTCCACTGAGTAGGGTCAGAATCAACTTGATGGCACTTAACAACAACAGTCCTTTAGTTATATTGCATTTTACGTTCTCTTAATGTCCTGGGGACTCCTGTGTCACAGAGGAGTCCTGGTGTATGCTGTAGGATAAGCACTGGACTGCTAACAGCAAAGTTGGCAGTTCAAACTAACCAGCTATTCCTTAGAAACCCTATACAGGGTCAACTCAACAGCACTTAACAACAGCAACAGTGTCCTTAAAGTCTGTCTTGCTCCAATCTCTATCTAAGCTCCATACAGCATATTGCGGTGTCCTGCCAAGAGCAACAAAATATATTTGATTTGGGCTGTGGAATTAGGATTCCCGAGTATGAATGTAGACCTTAGCACATACTGATTGAGTGACCTTACAGGAGGGACTTCAAAAAGTTTGTGGGAAAATCCTAGTACCTTTCATTCTATTTTCTACAAACTTCTGAAGCTCAAGCAAGTTTCTTAGTCCTCTACATAATAAAATTAACAAGAGAACATACTTGGCAGAATTGCTATGAGGATTAATATACAACTCCTGGTGTGGTGCTGTAGGATCAACACTGGACTGAGAACAACAAGGTCAGCAGTTCAAACCAGCTGTTCCTCTGAAACCCTACATAGGATCACTATGAGCTACAACTGACTTGACGGCACTTAACAATAATAATAATAAAATAAAAGTAAGCTACTATTATCATAGTTAATTTTTCTAAAAATAGTTAAAGCTCCTACATAAGATGGTCAGAATGTCCCAATGAACATTCATTATTCACTTATTCTACAAACATTCACCAGCTACCTACCACATGCTAAAAAGTATACTAAGACTACACACCATGGAGAGAGAAATAAATTTTCTCTATTAAATATATTTTCCATATTCACAGCACATATAAAAACAACACATAAATAACCTTATGAGAATTTACTATTTATACCTGTAATTTTTTCATTATAACAAACACTATAGAAAAATAAGTCTAGTACCGTCTTTCTTGTCACACTGGCTAATTTCAGCATGAGGAAATACTTTTTGCAGGACTGCTAGGATACTGTTGAAGCTTCTTTCAAGCAGTGGCCTTATGATGGGGGATAGTGCATGTCCCGAGGACATCACAGCACGTTGGGAAGCAGGCACAATATTCTGCATTGCATGATAAAAGTCTTGTGCGCTGAGCACTATCGAAGAAACATCCAGCTGTAGCTTATGACTGCTAGCATAAATCTGGGGATAACGCCTTCTCAGGGCAATCAGGGCAGCTTCAGTGCACAGGGCCTTGATATCAGCGCCACAGTACCCTAATGCACAAAATGAAAAGGGTAACAAAGGTAAGTTCATTTTCCAAGGACCAACTATATTTTGTAAACATACATATCCTTAGCAAAAGTAATAAGCAGTATTTAATCAACAACTGATGTGTTGTTGTTAAGTACCTTTGAGTGGGTTCCAACTCATAGCAACACTATATAGGGTTTCCGGGGAGCAGCTGGTGAGTTTGAACTCATGACCTTGTGGTTCACAGTCCAGTGCTAATCAACAATTACGGATGGTTTTATCAGCAAAATGGAAAAAAAAATCTAATAAGATTAGTAAATTAAAGGCTAAATAATCAATAAGACTGTAATTGTTTTGAATATTCTAAATTAATCTAAACATGAACTGGAATTCTGGTATGGCGTTGTGGTTAAAGCACTTGACTGCAAGGTCGGTTTGAACTACAAGGTCAGCAGTTCAAGCTCACCAGCCAGCCACTCCTTGGAAACCCTATATGAGGTTGCTATGAGTTGGAACTGACTCAACGGCACGTAACTACAACATAAACATGAACTAATGATATTAAAACAAAACAGGTCATGTATTACTTGTCAAAACCACTGATCAGATTGCACAACTTTCTTTAGGGAAACAAAAAACAGTTCCATCTCAATCTTTCTTCATAATTCCCTATCATTACTTTAATTCTCATGACATTAAGTTCACAAATAAAAATGTTTCCAGTATTACTAATTTCCAAACACATATAAAGTACTGGACAGGCAGAAACTTCAAAAATAGAGCTGTTTTACCAACTCTTGAGTTCAACCCACAATGTAAATTAACATCCACTCCTTCGAAAGTATAACTTAAATTTATAATTTACCTGTGAAAAAGTTCCAAATGTAGTAAAAGATTTTTTAAATTTTTCAATGATTTTCCACTAACTTCACTTACATATATTTTTTGCTTGAAATGACTGATAATCTTGCTCTAAAGACTGTATCAACACAAGGTACCATCCCTTACCCATATTTAACTAATTGTACAGTTAAACAATAGATCAAGTTCTTTATGCTTCAAAACGTTTTATTCATCTGAGTAACAAAGACATATGAAAACTGTTAAATCTTTACCACAAAAAGGGGAAAAAATTAACAAATACCAAACTCCAACTAGCCACACAGTTTTTTGTATCATCATTGAGACTACCATTTGATCACCTTTAGCAGGGGGAAACTACTCTGAGTGGATACAAATCAATAGTCCCTAAACTACTCAAGGAGATATATTAGGTTTATTTATCTCTTTATACCTCACAATGGCCTTGTGGAGTACTTAAACATTGAAATAAAAATGGTGATTAGGCAAGAAACCTATAAGTAGAGAGATAGCCCCAGACTAAAGGGCAGAAAAAGATTACAAGACAAAAGCATATAGACTAAACTGCAGGTCAGTCACATAGTCTGTAATTAACTATATTCTGATTATTAGAATATAAGATGCTATTAATAATCCTATAAATGACAAGAAAAATTTACCTTACCCTGCTTCTTTTTTTACCCCCACAGAACTTATCACCTTCTAATATACTAAATTGTTTAACCATTTGTTTACTGTCTTCCTTTGCACACTAAAATGTAAGCCCATGAGAGAAAGGATCTTTGTTTTGTTCACTACAGGTGGTCCACAGCTTATGATGCATGTAACTTATGACTAATTGCACTTATGACCCTGTGTTTTCTTTTTTTTACATCTTATAGATAAAAATAAGGAGTCCTAGTGACGCTGTGGAGCCCTGGTGTGGCGCTGTGAGTTAATGCACTAGATTGCAAAGTCTGTTTGATTCACAAGGTCAGCGGTTCAAGCTCATCAGTCACTCCTCAGAAACCCTATACAGGGTTGCTATGGGCCGGAACCGACTTGACAGCACCTAAAAACAACAGTGGCACTGTAGGATAAGCACGGAACCGACTTGACAGCACTTAAAAACAACAGTGGCATTGTAGGATAAGCACTGGACTATTAACTGTAAGATAGGCAATTCAAACTCCAGGGGAGAGAGATGAGGCTTTCTGCTCCTGTAAAGAATTACAGTCTCAGAAATCCTATAAAGGGTCTCCATGTTTGAGAATTTACTTTATAGTAGTGGGTGTTTTATAGTTAGCAATATGTACTATATATATATAATATTAAAATATATCTTTAAGGTTATATGTAATGTTTCCAATCCCTAATGGCAAATGAAGATGGAATTTATAAAGAAGTTGATAATAAAAGGCAATAGTAATGAAAACATTTTTTTTAATTAGGTATTTAACGTACATCAGAGTTATCAGAACAGAACCCTATTGTTAAGTCAGAAACTACTTACAATAATTTATCTCAAACACCTAGAACACTACCTGGCAGTCAGTAGATATCCAATAAATATTTTCTCAATATAACAATGCATAAAAAAAAGAAGAGTCGCTCAAAGATTATAATCTAGAGAAGAAAACTGATAGATTATTGTGTACTACAAAGAAAAGTATATAAATGCTATCTACTGAGTTTTTTATATTTTTCTAAATATTAATTCTTTTATTATTAAACTAACTTATTCATTGTGAGCAAAATCTTCAATGAAAAATACTGAATGCTGTAAGATTTATTCAGTTAGTAAAAAGTCTAGTAAAACTTCTAAGATTTTATTTAAGAACTTACAAACAGATAAAGCATTAATACTGCCTCATTACAGCAACCTATTACTGTTCAGATTAACCAGATTTACCATTGGGTTTCCATTTTATTTTCTATTCTCAAGAAATAAACCTGAATAAAACTCTCTCTCTTGTGGCACACATATCTGTTATATTAGTTCAACAAAATGAGGAGAAACATCAGCACAAAGCTATTACAAGCTAACAATTAAAACACGTGAATTCTGTCCTCCATTATAAGAGGAAATAAAGAATAAACTACAATCTTTAAGCAATATAAACAGTTATATTTCTATTTCTTCTCTAAATGTAGATACACAGTTACTGAACATCATACTACACGTGTAGCTCCTATTTCAAGTGTAAAACCTAAGTCTTAAAATTCAAGAGTTTCTCAACAATAATAGATCCCATTTAAACATCTTTTTCACATGGATCACAACCAACAGACTATACATCTTTTTTACAGTTGTTTGTGAGTGAGAATTACTGGTTTATCTATGTAGTTCATAATAATGAATACCCTATTCGAACAAAAAAATTCGACTTTAACAAAAACATATATATATTCAAGCCCTATGACAAATTCAGTGAATCAGAATCTCTCAGGAATTTAAAATAACATGTGTGTATTTTGTGAAAGGTCTACAAGTGATTCCAAAGGAATAAAAAACTTGAGTACTGATTTAATACACTTCCTCTAATAGACTCTAAGGAGCTCGGGTAACGTAGTGGTTAGAATTGGGCTGCAAACCTCAAGGTCAGAAGTTCGAAACTACCAGCTGTTCTGCGGGAGAAAGAGGAGGCTTTCTGCTCCTGCAAAGATTGACAGCCTCAAAAACCCTGTGCTGGGTGGCTATGAGTCGGAATCAATTTCACAGCACTTAACAACAACAATCGAGCATAAAAGAGCCTATAAAATAAAAGTCGCATTTCTGTTATAAAGTTTTAGCCTTCTCAGTGAAAATGGAATACAGAAACCTGAGTAGGTCTGAGCTCCACATTAACATTAAGCTCCCACTATCTGGATACCAAGGCATCATGTATCATTATGCTGTTGGGGAAATGTTTCAGTACTTGAAAACATCTATTGTGCTACAAAACCTCTAAATGCTTGGGAATTTTTTCAAAGTAAAAGTTACCAAATCCATAACCTCTGAGAAGAAGTTAATTATCTTTTCAGTAATTCAACAAGACTGCAATTTTTTTATTCAGCATAAATTTCATTGAAATGAACCCATGCATAATAAACTGATGATTTTTATTTTAATTTCTTACTATTTTACTCCTGTTAAAGACCTGCATTTGATTTTCTTTTTATATGAACTGGTTTCTTAAGTGGAGCAAATGTTACAACCAAAAATAGAAGTAATTTAATTATAATGGAATTTTAAGTTACTCTCCAAGTAAGTCGATTCTGCACTCCTCTCCCAAAAAAGGGCAAAAGACAGGTTTTTGGTACTGTAAGAAATTATGTCTTGAGAATTTGAAAACTTAATGAAGTGACTAAAAGATAAAATAAATCACTTGGAAAAATAAGAAGTACTGGCTTTTGGAAATGCAACAGGAAACTAAGAGTCAAGTATTTAGGATGAATTATTAAATTAGAGTCCATAATATTTCAGATGTTAGATAGGGTAATCATAATTTTTAAATACTTGTCTTTTAGGGAATTTCCAAAACTATTTTTGTTTCAGTTAAAGGATATTCTGTGACAAATTCACAGAAAAACCTACAAAAATTTCCCAGTCTGATGTAACACATTAAAATCATAAAAGTAGCAAGAGACAAAAGGGTCAATTTGAAAAAAGGGAAAAGACTGGATTTTATACCAAATACCACCCTCTAACATAAAGCAGCACAAGGCTTTGCAAAGGTTAAGCCAAATTTACATGAAATGTGTTTGGCGCATGCTCTCTTATACCAGGCAAAGCTTAAACTGGAGTAGTGCTGGAGAGATTTACGTTTTCTCCTCACCAGAAGATGTCGAGGTCTTTGTGGTTCAAAAGCTGAGGGATGCTGCTTCGGAGATGGAAGTCCCTGTGGATGAAGAGGATAATTCGGATGTAGCTAACTGAATGGACTAATGTTCTATTTAAGTTTTAAATTATTTGATGGTGGATCACAATGATTTTTTTTAACTAGTATGTCCTTTTTTGGTTTTGGTAACTTTAAAGTTTTTCCAAGTAGAATGTTGTTAGTGGATAGTTTGGGGAATTTCTTAATAATGCTTAAAGTACATGGAGAATTTTTATTTACACTTCCGAGAAAATGAGAGGACAATAGACAAAAGAGGTAAAAGGAGGAATGGCTGTGTATATATTCAGTTGCTTAATACTGTAACGATTTTTTATTTCAGACCTAATTAGAGCCAAAAACCTAAACTGCATCTCCTATGTATGACCATCGATACATATAAAACACTCTTGCCTTGTCCTTTTAGGACAGTAGTGTGCATTCACTCAGTGAAGAGAGTTTCCACTCTGTAAGTAATTTTGGGGGTTTGTTTTTAGAAAAATCAGCAGATGCCAGTAAGCCTTTTCTTTGAGGACCCCTACACCCCCAGCTCCTTTCTAGACCACATGCATGGAGATGAATCCATTGTGCAGTCTTACAAAGTAAAAGACTGCTGTCCTGCCTTTGACATTGACCATTCTCTCTCAAGTTTAAGCTTAATTTTCTTTGTAAAATTTCTGAGAGGAGAAAATTCCTAAAAGGAGACACTGTATAACACATTAATAGTTCTCATGTTATATTATGTATTCCATGCACTCAATAAAAGGTATAATAGTATTAATGAGCTTTGTTACTATAACACCTAAAGGAAGCTAAAATAAAATCTATAAGTGTTCAAACTTCAAGTAAAATATTTAAATTATTTTTAAAGATAAAGGCAGAGTGATCTGCACAATCTAAAACATAACTATACTCATCCACATTCCAAACATAAGGGGAAAAAGGAGGCTGAACAGGACAATGACAATAAAGAAATTAATAGCACTCACCAACACATTTTTCAGCCAATTCACCTAAAAAAGCATCTGATAATTTTGGATTCCAGTCCCTTGTATGAATCTGTAAAATGTGTTTTCTTGCCTAAGAGGAAAAATACGGATAAGTAAAATATCATCAATTGCTCATATATATTAAGCTACACAAAATTTGTGTACTTGGGACAAAATTATTATTTTAAAAGAAACTTAGCTTTCACATTAAATCTGTCCCCATAATCCTGTGAAATATGTAGTAGAGATTTTGTCTCTATTTCACATACTTAGACATTTAAGGTTCTAAGAGGTAAAAAAGGCTTGAATAGTGGCAAATGAAGTAACTGATCAAGTTTAAACTGAAACTAAAGCAAATTTTTTTTCACCATCTCACTTTTGCCATTTTAAAACATATTAACTAGCAATCTGAATGCATTATAATATTCATGGGTCAAGGTCAGCAATTTGAATCTACCAGCTCCTCAGCAAAAGAAAGATGAGGCTTTCTGCGAGTCCTGGTGTGGCACTGTAGGTTAATGCGCCAGACTGAAAAGTCGTTTGAACTGCAAGGTCGGCAGTTCAAGCTCACCAGCTACTCCTCGGAAACTCTATACAGGGTCACTATGGGTTGGAACAGACACGACTTTGCATCAACAACAAACATTTACAGGCTCAGAAACCCTATAAAGGGCTTTCTTTATGAATCGGAATCAACTCCACGGCACAAACCACCACCACAATATTCACAACTTTTGCACAACTTTATATTTAGAGGATCAGGAAATAAAAGTAAACCCTCATGGAGATGGACTGTTATAGTCATTGCAATAACAGGCTCAATCATAACAATTGTGAGGATGGTACATGATATGGGGCAGCGTTTCCATCCATTATACATAGGTTACAATGAGTCAGAACTGACTTGACAGCAACTAATCACAACTACATCATATTCATAGTTTTTACACAAATTTATATTTAAATTCCACAAAACTTTTAGCCACATCATATGTATAATTATGGCAAAACAATGAGATAACAATACTTGATTTAATCAAGTACAAAAACCATAATGCATACTTTATTACACTCTGTAAGTTAGTTGATACTTTGACATTTAATACTTTACAAACTGATTTTAGCGTACATGAATTGAATTTCATGGGGGAAAAAGTTTTACACCTTTGAATATTTTTTTTCTCAAAATAATACCATCTATTCCAAAATCTGACTGCATAGTATAGTACAAATATTTTACAACTTAGTTCCAAAGTACACTAAATTTTCTTTATTTCCACAGTAAAACAACAACCAAAAAACACAAAACACTAAAGTGGATAAAGATTCCAAAATTAGCTGATACTACAGTCAGCAGTTTGAAACTACCAGCAGTTCCACAGGAAAAACATGAGGCTTTCTGCTCCCATAAAAATTTACAGCCTTGGAAACTCTATGCAGGGTCGCTATGAATTACCACCACCACCATTCCCATCAAAAGTCAGACTGAGATTCATTTTCAAATTTGCTTTTCTCAGATAGAAAACAAATGTACTTTAAACTTGAGTGTACTTAACCCGTGGACATTACTACACGAGCCTTTCCAAGCTATAAAAAAGAAATTATAATCAAGATGGTAATATCTTACTAACGTTTTAAGGATTTGGGGTTCAGCACCACACCAAAAGGACAAGTACAAAATATTCAAGATAAATCTTGCTCCAAGTAAAGAAAATTTGTGCTGTTACTATTATTTCAATTTCATGTTTTAACTTAAGCATTCAGCTACAAAATCAAAGTAATTAAGATGACACTGATTTTTCCAACTTGAAGTATCTGCCTGAATACTAAAACAGTATAAAACTCAAAGTACAAGAGAAATATGTTGAGAACTTTTGTATCTGGAAGATGCCATCACGAATCCAAATAGATTTCATTAGAACACAGTTATCATTCATTAAAAGACCCTTAGAAAACACATTTTGAAAATAATTTAATCTAGAAGAACCCAAAAACAGTTTTATTCTTTTATCATTCTTCTCAACGTCTCTTAACAACAATCATTTTACAAGATAAGTAAACAAAGGGTTAGCAAAATAAAATTAATTACCTAAAGTCAAAAAGTTACTGTCAGAGCTTAAACTCCAAATCTCCATGGAGTTCTGGAGTGGCACTGTAGGATAAGCACTGGACTGCAGGGTTGGGTAAAACTGCAAGGTCAATGATTCAAACTCATTAGCTCCTCCTTGGAGCCAGAACCAATTCCAAGGCATTTAACAAGATATTTAATTGCTAGGCTCATTCCCAATCAGACCGTCCTTTATCATATTTAAAACAAGATATAAAGAAGACATTATTTGACTCAAGAAATGTTCCATTATACATTTTACTCTACATGACACATGGTGTTGTTGTTGTTGAGTGCCGTTCAACTGGTTCCAATCTATAGCGACCCTGGATAGGGTTTCTAAGGAGCAGCTGGTGAGACCTGGAACCGCCAACCTTGCAGTTCAACACGACTTTGCAGTCCAGCACATTAACCCACAGCACCACACCAGACTCCACATGGTGTACAGATATTAGTAAATCTTATGTTGTTGTTGTTCAGCTGATGGGTTTGAACAACCAACCTTGCGGTTAATAATCCAGTGCTTATCCTCCAGTGCCACACCAGGACTTCATGACTTCCCCTAACAATTGGGAAGCCACTTTCTAAACAAGAGTCAAATGCTAATCAAATCCCATGCTTTTCGGCATTAAATATACACGCAGACACCACCACCACCACTACACAATATTATTATTAGTAATAATAATAACTATGATAAATAATGGTAATGGTGATAAGGAAATTAAGAAGCATTATGGCAAAAAAATATATATTTTATGCTGACAATGAGCTAACAAAATTACTAGGAGAGTTAACAGAAGTATAGGGTACAACTCAGGTTTAGCATTAGGAAGAAGAACATAGGCAAGGTCTGGAAAGTCTGATTTTCAAACCCTTTATTTTTAAACCTTTGCTCAATAGCAAGGTTTATATTACCAAACACTAAGATCATCCTAATGACCCAAACAGGTTCTGATTACTACCCTTAGCTGTTCCCTAGGTCATTCATTATGCCTTTCTCTGGTAAGGTAGGTTTATATCTTCTCTAGTCCTGGTATGGCACTGTGAGTTAATGCACTGGACTGCAAAGTTAGTTTGAACCACAAGGTTAGTGGTTCAAGCTCACCACCCGCTCTTCGGAAACCCTATACAGGATAAGATCGCTATGGGTCGGAACCGACTCGACAGCACTTAAAAACAACAACAATCTTCACACACCATATACTGCCTTTTTGTTTCTGTTTACAGTAAAAGTCTTTTAAACTTACCCTATAACGACTGTCTAATTCCTCTCTATGTTCTCTTAACCGAAACCATTCCAGTCAAGCTCTTACATCTACCATTCGCTAAAGCCACTCTCAAAAGGTTTAAATGACATCCATAAGACTAATTACAATCACCATTTCTCAGTCTTTATCTGATTTGACTTAGTAGCATTTGACACTGTTAATAACGCTTTACTACTTGAAGGAGCTCTGGTAGCATAGTGGTTACGAATCAGGCTGCAAACCATAAGGTCAGCAGTTCGAAACTACCAGCTGCTCCGCAGGAGAAAGATGAGGCTTTCTGCTCCCATGAAGATTTACAGCCTCGGAAACCCTGTACAGGGTCACTATGGGTCGGAACTGACTCGACGGCACTTAACAACAACTTGATATATAAGGAGCTCTGGTAGCATAGTGGTTATGAATCAGACTGTGATCCACAAGGTCAACAGTTCGAAACTACCAGCTGTACGGCGGGAGAAAGATGCGGCTTTCTGCTCCCATAAAGATTTACAGCCTTGGAAACCCTGTATAAGGTCGCTATGAGTCAGAACCGACTTCTCGGCACATATTCAACCAACCAACCAACTTGATATATATTCTGCACTTGATTTCTAAGATATTCCACTGTTCTAGTTCCCCTGTTAGTTTACTGATTTGCTCATTAAGAGGCAAGACTTGTAATCTCATCTAAAAATTAGCAAGTGAACTGTATTTTTTCCACAGATCCAGATCTGTGGAAGATGACTTTGGGCTTCCCATCTCAAAACACAGTTTCCTTGAAATTGTCAAAAATAAATGTAGAAAGCTGTTCTAAATCCATGCTGCACAATATAGCAAATCACATATGCAATTTAATTTTAATTTTAAATTAAATTAAATTGCAAATTCAGTTCCTCAGTTACATTAGTCACATTTCAAGTACCTTATAATCACATGTGGCTAATGGCTACCATAATCGACAGTTCAAATGCAGATTGGACAGTACCATTCTAGACCCTGTTTGCTGCTATAGCCCTTGTGGACTACACCTAAACTGTGAGGACTATAAATTGGCAAATACTCTGAAGGCTACCTGACTAGAATATACAGAAGATAATATGGAAATAAGCCAGTGGCTTTCTGCAAGGTGTGGAGTCACCTTTGTTCTCATTCTTAGGAAAATAACTTTGGGCAGTTCCTAAATTGTTGGCTACCAATGAGAGTTCACTTTTGTCCCTCTGGCTAGACACATACTTCTTGTAACTGACAAAAATCCTGGAACACAAAAATTCAGGAACATCCTGGTTGATCAAAAGCCAAGAGCAATGGCGCATCCATTTAGGACACTGAAGTCACTTATAGAAGGCCCTCTCTGAGTTGGTTAAGAGCTGTGTTAATTAAGAGCTGTGCCATTTGAGAGATACGTAGCCAGGAAACAGTGGTCACCAAAAACTGAGCCAAGCATGGATCAGCAAAGAAAACCAAAGTCACCAACTAAGAAAAGTGGCAGTGGTAATGGCTAACAGGAAACATTTTTGTTCCAGGGCTTTTTAGTCCAAAAAGGCAGGGCTACATCCTCCACTTCACAGACCATTCAGACCTTGCCTATGTACCTCTGATGGCATTAAACTTGAGTTCTATCCTGTTACTTCTAATTGTATCCTACTATTGCCTGAATAAATCACATAATATTTAGTCTAAGAGCTTTGTGAACTATTACAATGAATTATCAAACCCAACAGAGACAAAGAATGCCTTGAGAATAGCACCTGGTGACAGATATGGAGAAGTTTGAGAGCAGGTATCTATGTGACCTCCAGTTCTTAAGAACAAGCTTTATGTTAATTCTTCTTGCCAAAGTATACATTCACTTTCCTATGCTAAAATAAGCACTACCTCCATCTCTTAGAAATAAGTGCACTCCCACTCCCCATATAATAAAAACGCTGTCTTTTAGAACTAAGCACACTTCTTATATACAGATATAGCCAAAAAGGTGTTCCTGGACCATTATCAGATGTCCCAAACAAGACAGTGGATGATTCGCCAGGTGAAGTAGACTGCACCCACTTTAGTCTTGTCTTTTATAACTAAGCGTAACTCTTTGTATTGGTACAGCTTTGGAAACTGCTATTAAGAATGAAAATGATAGTGCAGATGCTGTTTCCTGTCCTCACAAAGCTGGTTAAATTGGTGCCAATTTAAAGCCTGTAAACTGAACGGTCAATCCAAATCTGAGGAAACTGCTGGTGGCTATACAGACTGCTATTAAATTGAGGTGCTGCTGCTCTGCACAGGGAAGCCATACATGGCCTTGGTTCCCCTATACTGTCCTCATCATTAAATATTTCACATACATCAACTAAAACAATTCACATAAAGACCTAAGATCAAAGTCTTATAGGAAAGAAAAGTACCTCTTCTGGACATAGCTCTTCCCTTCAAACTTAAGTTCTGAAGATTAAAGATTATTTTGGCCAGAAACGAACAATATAAATTTTACACAAAACTAGAAAAAAAGAACTTTCTATATATATCATATGAAATAACATTTTACATAGTCAGTAACTGTACACTGTCTTGTTTTAATTTATACGCTCTTTTAAATTTTTTACACTATAATGCACGATATCTGCATTTAAATTTTCTATGAAAATTTAGGTAATGGAATATTATTTGTAAACTTGCCAATATTCAATAAGAACATTATTTTTATGGAAACAAAACCACTTTGGTTAACTACATTTTCTCAGAAATATGACCTGCCATACAAACCAATATAATCTGGAAAGCTAGAGAAAACAGCATGTAAACATCTATGGTAACATAAACTAGAGCTTATCACTTCCCTCTTTCTATTAGAAACTTTCTAGTAACTATTGTAGAAAAAGAAAAATTGTTCAATCACTACATTCTAAAAGCTTTCTTTTTTATAAGTGTTAACTAAGTGGCACTGTAGGATAAGCACGGGATAGCAAAGTAAGTTTAAACTAAACGATTGGCGGTTCAAACCCATCAGTCGCTACTTAGAAACCCTATACACAGTCACTATGAGTTGGAACCAATTCACCACTCAAAAATAACATAAATAAATAAATTCAGCACTTAAAAATAACAAAGATAGCCAATAAATATAAAATTTTAACAGTGAAAATTCATAAACTACTACCCTTAAAGTATATGTGTTTCACAATTATATTATGCATATATACACCATATACCAAATAAAAGATCTTACCTGTTGATCAGGCAGGTTAAAAAGGAATTCTCTGTCAAAACGACCAGGTCTCCTGAGTGCAGGATCTATAGAATCAAGTCTGTTTGTAGCACCAATAACAACAATTTCGCCCCTATTGTCTAATCCATCCATAAGGGCAAGAAGAGTTGATACTATAGAACTGTAACAGAATTTTTAGGGAAAATTAAAAAGAAAAGTATTTGTAAAATCTGTTCCTTATAGTAATTGTAACACTAGTATGTCTTAACATAAAAAAGATCTCTGGTAGCGTAGTGGTTACAAATCAGGCTGCTACTTCAGGGTCAGCAGTTCGAAAAAAGCAGTTGGTCCACAGGAGAAAGATGAGGCGTTCTGCTCCCGTAAAGATTTACAGCCTTGGAAACCCTGTATAGTCGCTATGAGTTGGAGCAGACTCTACAGCATATAACAAACAACAAATATCTTAATATAAGGTGAAGTAATTTTAAAAATCATTTTCAAAAGTACTCAAAGAACGTTATATAAAATACATACCTAAAGCACAGCTTGGAAACCTTATACAAGGTCCCTTTGGCTCAGAACCAACTCAACGGCTCGTCACTATTGATGTTAGGTGAGAAGCTTTTCATGTGCTTATTTGCCATACTTCCTTAGTGAAGTGTGTGTTCAAATTTTTTGCTCATTTTCAAAATATGGTTGTATATTTTGTTGTTATTCATTTTTGAGAGTCCTTACAATATATTGTAAGGTGGTGGTGCTATAAGAAAAGCCTGGGTCTGCTAACTGCAAGGTCACTGGTTCAAATTCACCAGTCACTCTGCAGGGGAAAGATGATGCTCTCTACTCCCACAAGAGTTTACACTCTCAAAAACCCTACATAAATAAGGTTGCTCTAAGTTGAAAACAACTTGATGGCAGTGGGTTTAGTTTTGATTTTAATGTACTTAGTTATCGAGATTAAGCTAGTCTCATAAAATGTGATGAAAAAATGCACTGTGTTTTTATCCTCCTTGAAAGACTTTGAAGTAATCTATTTCTTTAATGCTTAGTAGAACTCCCAAGTTAAGAGATCTTTCGGGAAAAAATTTTTGATTACTGATTGAATTTTTTTAATGTAAACTACTGATTTCTGTTTTGTCTTAAGGCAATTCTATTGCAAGTGTGGCTCTGTACTGTAAGCGCTGGACTGCTAACTGCAAGATTAGTGGTTCAAACGTAACAGTCATTCCCCAGAAACCCTATACAAGGTCACTATGACTTGACAGCACTTAACAACAACAAAACTAGAATAAAATTACATAATATCCTCTTATCTCTTAATGTTTATAAAATCTGAAACATTACATTTTGTATTCCTAAATTGCTTACTGATGCCTTCTTTCTTCATGACTCACCATGCTACAAGTCTGTCATCTTTATTCACATTTTCAACAACTAACTTTTTGGCAGTTTATTTGTTATTGTTTGCTATGATTTTTCTTTTTACTACATAGAGCTCTGGTAACGTAGTGGTTACAAATCGGGCTGTGATCCGCAAGGTCAGCAGTTCGAAACTACCAGCTGCTCCACGGGAGAAAGATGAGGCGTTCTGCTCCCATAAAGATGAACAGCCTTGGAAACCCTGTGTAGAGTCACTATGAGTCGGAACCGACTCCACGGCACATAACAACAACAACATAGTATTTAGACTCTAGAAGAGCAACAATACTTAATTCCAAACATAAAATTCCCTACTATACCTTTTCACTGGTTTTTATACTTTGTATATAGCCAAACATTATAAATTTGTTGAGACAGCTGTATGATCTTTCTTTAAATATAATTTTAATTCTGACTGCTTTTGTACCACAAAAGCAGTCAGTACATATACAGAATTATTATATATGATCCATGAGTAGCACAAAGGGTTAAGCATTTAACTACTACCCCAAAAGCAGTCAGTACATATCCATGCAAAGGCACCTCAGAAGACAGGTCTGGTAATCTGCTTCCAAAGGTCACATTCTTAAAAACTCTATGGAGTACACTTTTCTGAAACATGTGGTGTTATTATGTTTGAAAAGAAACTCCATTCTACAGTTGTTTTAGACAAGTTTGCCTAGCAGATAAAATTAATGAAATGTGCTTACTAAAATAACATAAAAGCAGTAACTGATTTTTGTTCCTCAACGTAGTCGACCAATTCTTGAGATAAATACATGATAAATCCCGTAATAGGTGTCAATTTGACTTTTATCTTTCAGTTCTGTTAACGTTTGTTTTTGTTTTTTTAAGTTTTTATTGTGAACTGAGTGATAGTTTACATGGGAGAACACTGGTTTTACACTCATCGTTTCATTGCAATGAGTACAATCTCCTCGATGTATTATCATTCAACAGTATTTGCTTCCATTTCCTCTGTTTTGCTTTGCTTTGTTTTTGTTTGTTTGTTTGTTTTTTGGGGGGTGTACATAAAAACACTCAGGAATATATAATTATCTAAACAACCAAAGAGCAAATTTCTATAAACCTGCCTCCTGGCTACCAGCAAACAGTCTTTCTCTTTCCATGAGTCTAGAATCCTCAGCTATTCTCTCTCTCCATGTCCTCATCTCTGCCTCTGGTGTCACTGCTTCCCTGGATAGGGTCCCACATTCCACTAGTGCTCTTCTCTCTTTATGGTTCTAAGGTCCTCTGTTTCTGGACTGTAAGATTAACTACTATTCCCTTTCTGTTACAAAACTTCTACCTTTACAGTTATGACAGTCACAATTAGTCATGGTAGCAATTACTCACTATTGAATCATAAGAATCTTATCCCCATCTCTTTTCACCAGACCCGTCTTGACAAGATGAAAATTGTTCAGTGGGGACTCCATCTTTCCCCATACACTCTTAAACTAAATTCCTTCTTGAAAACTTGTAAGCCAGTCACTTTGTGCCTTTATTGTCCCCTTTCCCTGCCCCCTCACATTTTAGGTAGCCAATGTCTAAGTGTCCGTCTCTATCAATGCTTTATACAATGACCTGATGTGAAGACTCCTTCCCTCTCAGTTGGTATTCTGAGCTACTATATCCATAAGGAGCTCTGGTAGCGTAGTGGTTACGAATCGGGCTGCGAACCTTAAGGTCAGCGGTTCGAAACTACCAGTTGCTCCACGGGAGAAAGATGAGGCTTTCTACTCCCGTAAAGATTTACACCCTCGGAAACCCTGTACAGGGTCGCTATGGGTCGAACCCGACTCGATGGCACTTAACAACAACAACAACAACATATCCATAAGTATATATCAAGCTCATCAAATTGCAGCAATTTATACTTATTTCCTTTACCAAAAATTATTTTTTATCTTCCTCTAGTTGAGTTCTGATCATCAAGCCATTGAGGCTAGATCAAATGGGTACTATCTGCAAGTTTGGGTATTCTTATGCATCTCCCCTCACTTCATATCAGCTAGATGCTTCACTCCCAGCTCTAGCCCTCCATGGCTATGTCCTCGTTCATGGGCTCAGGAGTCCTGAGGTCTAACTTTTTGTTTTAAGTACTTTGAAATTCAGTTATTAAGGAATTATAAATAAAAGTTTATTATATCTTACAGTAAACTGAATCTTTTGTCACTATGAGGTAATCTTTATGTATATAGTAATACTTTAAGCCTTAAAGCATATTTTGTCTAGGATTAATAGACTTAAACTAGCTTTCATTTTGTTAGCATTTATTTGATGTTTTTTCAACCATCTTAAGGATTTGTCTATTCTGAACATCACATATAAAGAGAATTATGTAATATGTGGCCTTTGTTGCCTGGCTCTTTGGACTTACCATGTTTTTAAACGCACATTATGTATGAGAACATCAGTCTGTTATGTGGTTGAATACTACTACCTTTCACAAGTGTCTATCAGTTGATACACATAAGGATTTCTCCTAGTTTTTGGCTATTATGAATAATGCTGCTTTGAACATTTGTATGTACATTTTTGTGATTTTTTTTCTCCTATAATTTTTCTTTAGACCTTTCTGTATCCTCAAAGATACATGTGTCTCTTACAGTATAACATACTTTTGTTTGCCCCAAGCCTGACAATTTAGTCTTTTGACAAGAATATTTAGTTCATTTATGTTTAATTATTGACATATTTGGGATTAAATGTAGATTCATATCTTATGATGGTTCTATGTTTTCGTCTTCTACCTTTTAATTTTTTTTTTTTGCTTTATTTTCCCTACTAAGAATTTAAATATTAAACATTATGTTTCTATTACTCTAGAATTTAAACTTGCACACTTGGCATTCAAGAATTTCACTTCCTGATACAATGAATGAGCATCCTGCCCCAGCTGACTCATTCACTGCCCCTCTTTTAATCTCTTCTCTGGTAGCGTAGTGGTTATGAATCAGGCTGCGAACCGCAAGGTTAGCAGTTCAAAACTACCAGCTGCTCCGTGGGAGAAAAATGAGGCTTTCTGCTCCCGTAAAGATTTACAGCCTCGGAAACCCTGTTCAGGGTCGCTATGGGTCGGATCCGACTCGACTGCACTCAATAACAACAACAACTGGAATTCAAGTTAAATTTATATTTGACTTATTCCCTCTTTTATGCTCTTTACTGTTTCGTATATTTCATCTTTTTGTCTGTTTGTCAGCTGCTATATAATTTCTTCTGTTCTATCTTCCAGTCTACTATTTCTCTTTTCAGCAGTATCTATCCAATTGTCAACCATTTTATATTTTTTTACATCTAAAATATGTGATACTTTTACAAATTACATAGTACCAACAGTTTTCTATTGGCAATTTTACAGGAAACTATGTAAGCTATTTCTTCAAATGTAACAAGCATAATTTTATAAACTGTGTCAGCTAAATGCTAATACCTCAAGTTTCCATGGACCTGCTTCTGCTACTTCTCATGTATGATACCTTGTTTACTTTTATGCTGGCATAATTTCTGACTGTTTGGTTTGTTCCTTGAAAACTTACTTGTAAGTTATTTGAGGCTTACAGTGAAAGTTATTTCCTTCATACCATGCCTAATTCTGTTACTTTAGAGGTACTAATAGTCTCAAACCATTTTCACTTGAAGGCTGAGGTTTGAGGGCCAATCAGTAAGGTAAGCAGCTTGTGACTACGTCTCAGATTTTCTCCATTCCTGCTTTGCTCAGTACCAAGGCAACTTTAGGTACAATGCTGTGATCTGGAAAGCAGGTGGAGGGGTGTGAGAGATAAATAGATGGTGTACTTCTGCTTCACCTTCCCTTGAGGAACAGGTTTTTTGTTTTTTTAAAAAAACATCTTAATGTCAGAAGGGCCTGTCTGTTCCTCTCACACTAAAACATCATCAAAGTTCAGCAAAATACTGTCAAACCAAAAGGAGCTTCAGCTATCACTGTGGATTCTGTTTCCTTCAACTTTTTTACTATCCTCTTAGTTCACCCCCATTATTCTGAATATCGCATATAAATGGAATCTAACATGTTACAAAGAATATTCCATGTTACAAAGAATATGTTGATTTTGTTTTATTTAAACAAGCATTTTTAGTTGTTTTTTCAGCAGAAGATGTTTAACTAGCCGGTCTGCTATATTTCGTAGAAATTGTGTCCTGAAATTAACTATTTTCAATTCTATACTAAACTTATTCATTAGTTTATCTCATCTATCAAACTCTAACATACTAGCAAAAAGAATCATCTTTTCTCTTTCTCAATCACCTATTCAAGTACTTACATAAAACTGGTGTTAACAGAAGAGCACTCAAAAATCATATTATCCAATGCCAAGCTGGGATATCAATCCTCCCAAAAAGCTTTCTGGAAGAAATACATTCTTCAGAGAGGTCTGCCATCTCCAGAATTTATTTGAAACTCTTTACAACTTTTCCATAATTCTTTCTCACTCAATCATATCTTAAACATCATTTAACTTTTCAGCTAAAACTTCTTTGAGGTCACAGGTTACATTTAAAAACTCTTCATAAGCTTTATGTCATTTAGCCAACTACAAAGGTTAAATACTGAGTCAGTTAGTTAAAAGATTTAGAAACCAGATTTGGAAACATTACCTGTGGATTTGATCTTGCCTACTAGAGCGTACTGGAGCTAATCCATCAATTTCATCAAAAAATATTATAGAAGGTCTCATCAAATATGCCTAGTATAAAAATAAAATAAATGTTATTATTGTTTTAGTTTTCATTTTGAAAATCTACCTATTATATCTTTCTATAGATAATATATGGAAATGGTACTCTGCAGTTATGAAGGATATACTATAAAATGGAAATAACATTGCCACCCATCTCCAAACACAATGTCTTCTTATAGTAAATAACCACTGTTTTCAATTTGCTTATTCTTCTATATGCAGAACTCATCCATATACACACAGTCGAAAACAGACTTTTAAACACAACAGTAACATCCCATACACACTGTTCTTTTATATGGCCTTTCTCACATAACAATATAACTGGTTATCTTCCATAAAGTACAACACGTTCTGCCTCATTCTGTGTGTGTGTTTGTGTATTTGGTAAAAGTTTACACAGCAGATTAGGTTTTCATTCAGCAATTTCCATACAAACTGTTTAGTAACATAGGTTACAGTCTTCAGAATGAGTAAGCATTCTCATTATTTTAGTTCCACTTGTTCCATTTCCAGTAACTTACTTTCCCTAACTCTTAACTTCTCATCTTTGTTGTAAAGTAATTAAGTAATTACTGACCATTTGGTCTCATGTAGATGTTTTTTTAAAGGATGGCAATACTTAAAGGTAATATTTTTTTATTTTGTGAGCCAATCTATTATTTAGCTAAATGTAGACCTTCAGGGACAGTTTCACTTCAAGGTTTAAAGAGTACCTCAAGGCAATAGTTTTAGGGACTCATCTAGTCTCAAATGGTCCAGTACATCTGAATTTTTTAAAGAATTTAAGTTCTGTTCCATATTTTTCTCCCACTCTATCAGGATCTGTCTATTGACGAGAACAATCAGCCAGGCACCATCTAGTTCTTCTGGTCTCAGGGTTGAGGCCATGATTTATGGGGACAGTTAGTCCTATACACTAATTTCTTCTCTGAATCTTGGATTTCCTTCTTTCTCTTCTGCTCTGGATGAGTACAAAACAACAGTTGTATCTTAGATGGCCACTTTGCCTCATTCATATTTAACAACTATATGATGTTCTACTATATGTACTACACAGGTACCCTACACATAGATATGAAGTCTATATTCAAACTTTTCCTGTTATCAATAGTGAAAACAATAATTGTGCACTTGTATCATTTCACATGAGTGCAAAAAAATCTATATAAAGTCTGAAAGTGAACGCTGGCTTTAAAAAAATACCACTACTAATTTAGTTATATATTTAAACATTGTCTTCCACTAATGAATGAATGTACCCAGTCATCAGTAATATTAAAGTATATTCCCTAACAATCTATCAGCAAACCTCTGAATCGTTGCTGCTTTCAGTGTGGAGAATTGGTTTTACACGGCCTATCTCACCATGGACTTGTAACTCGTACCAACTGATTCAATAAAATAACTGATTTCCCTGTCCCACACATTCATATACATTAAACTAGTAACTGATCAATAAATGTTCATTAAAAGCATATTTTTAATGCAGTCTATCTATCTCCTACATATCCTATATACATTAAACCTTGCTTGGTTTACCATACCCCTATCTCTGAGTAGTTGACAACAGGCAAGAGTCACCATTTTGCAGCATCAATTTTGGCATCCCTGGGTTTGGCCTTGTGGCACCTGAGGTGCAGCAGCCCTTAGTAGGGTTGGAAAATGTCACTATCTCTTTTCAAGAAGTTACTCAAAGATTTTCCATGGAGGGTCACTGACAGATTGCAACTCATTGTCAGACCACCAGTCTTGATCTGCCAGTCAGTGGTGGTGAGTAAGCAAGGCTAGGAATGCCGGTCAGGAAAATTAGGAAGAGTCCAAAACCCTCTTTCTGTGGCACTCAAGAACCAAGACAGACTGAATGACAATTATGCACTAACTCTCTTTTACCAGGAAACACCGCAGTCATTTATGGTTTGGACAGGGATGCAGTAGTTCCTAAGTCCTTTACAGGTTGGACAGAAATGTATAGAATCCTTATGTCCTTTACAGTTTGGACAGGGGTGTAAGAGTTCCTAAATTCTTTATGGGTTAGACAGGTACATAAATTGCTGTCCCATGAGTAAAGTTACCATTCTTATGGAAGGACTCAATTAGGCTTGTGGGCCTTAAGGCATACAGAGTATGAATGAGTTAAGTTTGTATTAAGACATTTTATTATAGCCCAGCACTTAACAACAAAGATGCCTTATGATTTGGTTTTGAGTCTCCATTTCTGTCAGTCACTTTCGCCAGTCACATTAGTTTTATGTTTTCATTGGACTTGAATCTTGATCATTTAAAGGGAACAGTGTTCAAGATATTTTTCCTCTTGCTGAAAGTGTAATGAAATTATAGCTCAGGATCAACTGCCTCTACCAAGTGAATTCAGATGAAAAGTATACAGCTACTTTTATATGTATATGTGTATTGCTTTGTTTATTATATCATGCTGTTTTAAAGATGCTACGCTGTTGCAGTATAGAATATCATAAAGGGAAACACAAACTTGTTCAATCTTATTCTTTAAAAGCATAGATACTGGTTTCCCTCCTTGAGATTGATATGAGGTTCATTTAAAAACTGTTCTGTAGAAAAATCATTTACTTTGATAAAAAATAAGGCCTTATACAGCAGTATCATTCACAAAAGTATAATTTTTGCCTCTGGATAGTATTATAGAATTATGAATATTTTTAGCACTATTTTATTTTTTTTCTCCACATGTGTATACTTATGGATTAAATTATTTTCACAATACAGAGAATAAATTTCATTTCTAAAGGTCTTCATGTCTATACTGCTAATGGTTTATCTTCTTTCTTTGTTAGAAGAAAGCTGTTCTGTCTCTTTTATATAATTGTTGTTACATGCCATTGAGTTAGTTCCGACTCATAGCGACCCTTTATAAGTGCTTCCAAGGAGCGGCTGGTGACCTGGAACCAACCTTACGGTTCAAACTGACTTTGCAGTCCTATGCATTAGTCCACAATGCCACACCACCCCTACAGTCCTTTGTGGAGTCCTGGTGTGGCACTGTGGGTTAATGTACTAGACTGCAAAGTCGGTTTGAACCACAAGGTCAGTGGTACAAGCTCACCAACCACTCCTTGGAAACCCTATACAGGGTCGCTGTGGGTCGGAACCAACTCAATGGCACTTAACAACAACAACAGTCCTCTACACAGAGTCGTGGTGTGGCACTGCAGGTTAATGTGCTGGACTGAAAGGTCAGTGGTTCAAGCTCACCAGCCACTCCTCAGGAAACACTATACATGATGGCTATGAGTCTGAACTGACTCAACAGCATTTAGCAACAACAGTAGTCCTTTATGAAGTCCTGGTGTGGCACTATAGGAAAAGCACTAGACTACAAGATCAGTTTGAACCACAAGGTGAGCAGTTCAAACCCACCAGCCACTCCTCAGAAACCTTATACAGGGTCATTAGGAGTTAGAACAGACTCAATGGCACTTAACAATGAACATAGTCCTTTATTGACTGGATGGAAACAAGTTCCTAAGTTCTTTACTGGTTGAACAGGAGCATGAGTTGTTTGTCCAATAAGCAACTTCTTGCTATGTTAGGGAGTTAAAATCTGCATAAGCATTGGTATTGCTAGTTTTGTGTTTTTCTTATGATTTTGGATAGACCAAGCGAACAATTAAGTAAAAATTATTTTGGCTTCTTTCTTTGCTATTTTCAATGTCTATGTTTTTCCTAAGAATGGTAAAAGATTAATTTTCATTGGTGAAGGCATAAAGAAACTAAAGTTTAAAAATAGAGGGCAAATTGAACAGTCTTCTAAATATTGGCAGCAGGTATGGGCAATTTTTAAGAATCTCAAGCAGCCAAATTTAGAGAAGTATAAATTTAAAAGAAATCTTAAGATATTTAAACTAACTTTTATTTTATCAGGTTTTATAATGCATGAGGAGTCCTGGTGTGGCACTGTAGGATAATCACTGGACCGCAAGGTCAGTTTGAACCACAAGGTGGCAGTTCAAATAAACCAGCTACTCCTCCAAAACCCTATAAAGGATCTCTATGAGTGGGGACTGAATGGGTGGCACCTAACAACATAGTGCATGAGTGATTTTGAGACATAAGTAAATTTACCAGTCCTATAGAACCAGGGATACAGCGGGGGAATTAAGATGACAATTTAAAGAAAATAATTGGTGAGATGAACAACCTGACAAATTTGCTACTTTTGAATTTGTGAAACATATTAGATGTTTCCCAGTGGGAGACACCCCAAAAGGAATTGCAAAATTTGGTGCCCAGATTTTTTGGCATTTTTGTCATAACAGCTATTATCATTGGAGTGCTTTTGTTGTTGCTAAGTGCCAATAAGTCCTAATCATAGCGACCCTGTTTAGGGTTTCTGAATTGCAGCTGGTAGGTTTGAATCTCTGACCTTGAAACACCACACCATTGAAGTGTTGTTGTTAAGTGCTGTCGAGTCGGTTCTAACCCATAGCAACTCTGTATAGGGTTTCCAAGGAGCAGCTGGTGAGCTTGAACCACCGACCTTGCAGTTTAAACGGCTTTACAATCTGGTGCATTAACCCACAGCACCACACCTATTAATAAGAAATGGCAGGCTGCAGTTAATATTTGGTGCTGCAGGATAATGCACTGGACTGTAAGGTCAGCCATTCAAACTAATCAGCCACTTCCCGGAAACCCAATACAGGATCGCTATGAGATGGAACCGACTTAATGGCACTTAACAACTATGAAGAAAAATTAGGATCCTGTAAGAAAAATGGGAAACCAAGGTAGCATATCCAAGGTAGATTCTCCTCTTGGAGGCATCCTTAAACTTGGCAGTTTTTTGTTATATGGTCCTGTAAAGAACAAAGGTTAATTTTCTGACTTTTAAAATCCTCGTCAAGACTTTTCTGACTCAAAATTTTCATTTTAAGATGTACCCAGTGCTTGCGGATCTCTTTCTATATTTTACATCTGGTTTTATTCTGATTCTAATTTTACTCTAGTTGATCATACTGGGATAGAGATGATTATAGTTATGTCCTTGGGAAGACTGTTGTTTGAGTAGACTAGACATCTCCATGAAGGTGTTTCTGAGTTGTTGAAGCCCAGGAATGATGTGGTTTTATTCTTATTTTGAGCTAGGCTTGTATGTGAGTGTGTGTGAGTGCTCGCTAAAAAATGGGGCATGCATTCCAGTTGAATCCTAATTGTGAGTTTTTCAATTATAATCCTATGGAAAAAAATAAAATGAAGTCTCCTTCTAATGTTGTATGACCACAACATCAACTGAGTTAATGCTGTGTGCCATCAAGTCAGTTCCAACTCATAGTGATCCTGTATGTGGTTTCCAAGAGCGACTGGTAGGTCTGAACAGCTGACCTTGTCTGTGGTTACCAGACAAGTGCTTATCCTACAGTAGCACATCAGAGTTCATAGTACCAAAGACTTAATGTACACATTAAAAAAGAAAAAGAAACAAACCTAGGTGCCCATATGCTTGCAATGTGTTATGTTATAAGCCTGAGTTTTTAAGATGAACATAATTGTTCTGTTTCACTTTATTCTGAAATTGCTGTGTCCAAGTTTCTATTTTTTGTCTTTACTATCATGACCTGCTGAATGACATGAAATACTTTACAAAAATTTCCAGCAAAAAAATGGATGATATTAGACTTAAACAGAATGGAATGAACTTGAAATCTACCTGACTGAATCAAGATTTCCAGAACTCTGGAAGGTAACGAGATTCACACACTACAGTTAATCCATATGTAGTCAAGAACAAAGATAAGCCACTGGGTTTTTACATGGAAACATTATAAGTGTTCTAAGGTTCTATTTTTTTAGGCTTAAGAAGCCATTTTTCTCCGAATTTATCTAAGTAATGAGTTTAGATTTATTATTCTAAGAATAAAGCTTTTATTGTTAATTTAAAATTAGAAAAACCAAGACTAGAAAAGACTAAAGTTCAAACTATGATTTTACAGAGTAAAATGACATAAGCTTTTTTTGTGTGCAGTCTCAGAAAAGAGTTTCATGTTTTTATTAAGTGTTTTTTATATTCTTGTTCACATATAATCTAAGGTTTATTTTGAGTCTTAGAAAGAAATTGATACCTAGAGGTCATTTTAATGTAAACTGTGATCCAGAGGGGTTATTGAGACTGTTTTGCTCTGAGCATTGTGCTCTTTTAAGGGTTCTGTTTGTTTAGAGAAACATATTCTAATGGGAAAAAGCCGTTACTGATCATCTGGAATTGAAACAACATTTACTGGTGGTCATTTTGTTTTGTCTCCAAAGTAATGTTATTGTAGGATGCCTATTTAACAGTCTTGACTGAGCTGTTGCCCCTTGCTGAATACTTTGAGTCCAGGCTCTTATGAGGGGATCCAGTCTCAACACACAGTTTTTTTAAGAGACCTATTAGGTCCTCCAATGTGGCTCTGCCTTACAGTTGTGGTGATCAAGGAATTTCTGTGGAGATTCATGATTGATACGCAGGCAGGAATTATATATATATATATATATATATGTAGGGGTGTATACACACAAAAAAATTCTTTTTCATGGGTTTTCTGGACTTAAAAAAAACTTCATGGCTACTGGTACAGAGGAGCAGTTTGCCCTTGAGAAGAACATTTGGGATGTTTTAGACCTCCCCCAAGAGGACTCACCTCATGTTATACTGCTTATCATACATTTTTTCATGGGTGAAAGAAATTTGATCCCTGAGCTTTACCTTATTTCACCTCAAGATGCGATATGCTGGAAGACACATCAGAAAGACTCATTTGGAACCCTGCTAGAATAAACCGAACTTTACTGTGTTTCACTTTAAACACATTTGGCACAGGCTGAAGAAAACAGAAGGTTCCTTTTAGACTCAGCAAAAAAATCCTAGTGATCAGGAACAGAAGATGGCTGTTTCCAAAGCCTTGGATTTCTGAGGTCATTGGACTTTGTTTAAATCTCTCATTTTTAAGGTTGCCTTACCTTGGCAGTTTAGGTAAGTATATGAACCGGACAAAAATTTTATGTTTAATATCTATTTTCATATCCTTTGCTTTCGTATATTACATGTCTTTCTAGAGACTAACAGATTGCTTTTGTTGTTGTTGTTGTTGTTAAGTGCCGTCAAGTCGGTTCCGACCCATAGCGACCCTGTACAGGGTTTCCGAGGGTGCAAATCCTTACGGGAGTAGAAAGCCTCATCTTTCTCCCGCGGAGCGGCTGGTAGTTTCGAACCGCTAACCTTAAGGTTCATAGCCCGATTCGTAACCACTACGCTACCAGAGCTCCTTAACAGATTGCTTTAGTGAATGCGTATTACTGAAATCATAAACCACCACATGGGTTAGGTCATGAAGAATAATATTTTTAATTTACATTTTGCTAATAGTAGGCTTTCAGTGACAGTGTACTAGAAGGAGAGCTAGCTCTGACCACAGTGATATGCATTTGGTTCTCTTAATTCCACAAAAGCTTAAAAGGGATGTCACTCTTGTTTGAAGGCCTGGCAAAGAAAACCAGATGGAATCTGGTGAAGGACAAACAAGAGTTTAAACTTTAAAAAAAAAGCTTGCTATAGTCTGGCACATTAACCCACGGTGCCACACCAGGGCTCCACAGGGTAGATAGGGATGGGCAACTTAGACACTGGCTACCTAAAATGTGGGATCTATAAAGTAAAGGCATGAAGTAGCTGGCTTACAAGTTTTCAAGAAAGCACTGAGTTCCAGAGAGTGTGGGGTAAGGTAGAATCCCCACTGAATAGTCTTCATCTTGTCTACATGAGTCTGATGAAAGGAGATGGGGATAAGATTCTTATGATTTAATAGTGAGTAATTGTTATTAAGACTAATTGCTATGGTCACAAGTGTAAAGGTAGAAGTTTTATAACAAAAAGGGGGGAGTAGTTAATCTTACAGTCCAGCAACAGAAGGCCCTAGGATCATCAAGGGAGAAGAGTACGAGTGGAATGTGGGACCATATCCAGAGAAGCAGCAACATCACAGACAGAGGCAAAGATGGAGAGATACAGCAGCAGAGGACTCTAGACCCATGGAAAAGAGAAAGGCTGTGTGCTAGCAGCCAGGAGGCAGGTTTGAAGAATGTGCCCTTAGGTTGTTTAAATGATTATATATTCTGGAGTGTTTTTGTGCACATCTCCCAAAAAAACAAAAAATGGGGAATAGAAGCAAAAAAAGCTTGCTATAGCTGCCATCTAGGGGTCTAGCAGAATCCAAGCTTTAGGCATCAGTCTGATTGCCCTCAATCTCTGACCAAGGAGGTAAGGAGAGAACCTTAAAGCATGAAACCTGAAGGAATGTTGCCTGCATCAGACTCCAGCTAGGCAGTCTAAGTTTCAGTGTTCAGATGCCAGTACCTTATGCACTTCTAATGGTCAAACTGCCTGAGTCATTAGTTTAATCAAAACTGAATTTATATCAGGAAAACTCTTTATAAAGTGTGCTGTCATTCTTGTGAGGTGCCAGAGAGTATGTTCTAATAGTGACCCTATGAACAACAATTTGAAATATTGCCTCACAATCACTGCAATTGTTGTAGCCTCTGTGTCAGCCCATCTACTTGAATGTCTTCCTCTTTCTCACTGACCATCTACTTTACCAAATAGGGAATGGTCCCTCGTGATGACATGTCCAAAGTACGTAAAATGAAGTCTCGCCATACTTGCTTGTAAGCTGAACTTTTTCCAAGACAAATTTGTTCAATCTTCTGGCCATTATGACATATTTAATATTCTTTGCCAAGACCACAATACAAAGGAATAAATTCTTCTTTGATCTTCCTTATTCATTGTCCAATTTCCTAAATTAATATTTCATACATTCCACATTCCAGTTATTAAAGGATATTTGCAGCTGTTTCTTCTTTTTATCACATCAGCTAATGAAGGTCCCAAAAGCTTTACTGCATCCACATCATTAAAGTCAACTCTAATTTCAGGACGCAGCTCTTCCCCAATCGTACTTTGAATGCCTTCCAACTTGAGGAGCTCATCTTCCAGCACTATGTTAGACAATGTTCTGCTACTATTCAAAAGGCTGTCACTAGCCTATTTTTTATATGTAGATTTCCAGGTTACAAAAATATTCAAGTTATGGCTATCCATAAATAAGTCTACACAATACTCACTCATCTCACTCTACTTTTAACAGCATTTGCTTAATTCTGAAGCCTTCTGGCACCATATTTACAAATTATGGACATAAACATGCTGCAATGTTGAGATTTCTTATATATATATACATTTAAATGTTTATGCCTGTTTCCTCAATGATAATATAATCTGGTGATCTATCCTAGGTTCTCAAAAACATATAACTAAGCACTATTTGTATAGTAGGTACCTCAACAAATGTTTCACAAATCTCAAATATTCAAAAGTACTCGTGAATTATTATTAATTTTATGCCTTGTATTGTAAGGCATACAAATTATTGATGCAAATTTATCATACTGATTGGGAAATATGTATTCTCATAAATCGATTGAAAATTAAAGATATTAAACATTCTAAAGAAATGTATTTCAAAATTAAATGATTTCGCTTACCTGATCAAAAAGGAGCCTAAGTTGTCTTTCAGATTCACCAACCCACTTGCTCAAACAATCTGCTCCTTTTCGCATAAAGAAAGCCACCTTTTTGTCTCCTTGACTACATTCATTAGCTAACGCTCTGGCAACCAAGGTTTTACCTGTGCCAGGAGGCCCATAAAACAAACAGCCCCTAGATAATGAAAGAATCAAGAGCAGTAAGTTCATATTATTACTACCAATGATAAAACCAATATAACAGAATACCACTCATAATTTTATACTCATGTATAGAATTACGCTCTGATAGCACAGTGGTTACGAATCGGGCTGTGAACCTTATGGTCAGCAGTTCGAAACTACCAGTGGCTCCGCGGGAGAAAGATGAAGCTTTCTGCTCCCGTAAAGATTTACAGCCTCGGAAACCCTGTACAGGGTCGCTATGGGCGGAACCGACTCAACGGCACTTAACAACAACAACAACAACATAATATAATTAAGGAGCACTGGTAGTATAGTGGTTACAAGTTGAAACTACCAGCTGCTCAGCAGGACAAAGATGAGGCTTTCTGCTGTTGTGAAGATTTATAGCCTCAGAAACCCTATACACGGTTACTGTGAGTCAGAACCGACTCCACAGCATATCACCACCACCACCACCACCACCATATTATAATTACTAGACAATGGAAGATGTTTTTAAAAAAAAAAAAGTTTCACTTTGCTAAGTCCCCAAAGGATATTCTCAAAGTACCAAGCTTTGGTCAATGAGAAATATTTACATTAGAGTTGAAGGTGTGGCACTGTGGGATAAGCACCGAACTGCTAACCACAAAGTTGGCAGATCAAACTACCAGCCACTCCTTGGAAATTCTATACATGGTCAGAACCGACTCGACCGCACTTAACAACAACAACAACATCAAAATTTTAAGTGTTTTGACTGTGACCCAGAAATTTCATCTAAAGATGTAACATGTAGAAATACTTTAAAAAATAGAGTAGATAGATTTTAAAGGAGGTTCAATAGAGCATAAATTCTAATTATGAAAAACTAAAAATCTACATGTTATCTATAAAATAAGGGATAGAGAAATATACTATGCTATATCTATATAATAAAATGCTAATGAAGTATCAAAATTAATAATATATTATTGACAAAGCAAGTTGTCTTTAATATATTGCAGAGAAAAACAAAAAGGTACAGAAGGTTATTACTGCATAATATCATTTATATTAAATGCTTATATATATATAATAAAGACAAATTTATTACTAATATAATATATACATCTATGGAGTCCTGGTGTAGTGCTGTGGGTTAATGTACTGGCCTGCAAAATCAGTTTGAACCGCAAGGTCAGCAGTTCAAGCTCACCAGCTGCTCCTCAAAAAACCTATATAGGGTCACTATGGGTGGGAACTGACTTGACAGCACTTAACAGCAACAACTTAGACATATATGAATAAAATAAATCTGAAATCAAAAAAACTTCAAAACTGCTCATCCCGATGGAGTAGGAGTACCTTGATTGGGGTTTGGGGAGGTGTCATAGTATATCTCCTCCTGCTTTAAGTTTTTCCCAAACCCCTGCTTTGTTTAAGTTTTAGTATCTTCAAAATAAGTAATAATGATTTTGAAAAGTCAAGTCAACTAGTATAAGGAACAAGCAAGCTGCTATTTTTTAAACCCAATAAAGAATCATAGGCCATCTTTTTAACCTACTTCTAATAGAAAACTCATCAAAAAGTTTCCACATTCTTAAAAACATGAAAAATAGAAACAAACCTGAACAGTACCTAATGAAAAAGTATATTTAGCAATTCAAACCTAAATATACATCTTCAGAATATTATACCTAATTTCCTTCAAAATAACTTTTCAGCTTTTTCTAATCGTTAGCCACCTAATGATAAACCATAATTGGCTTGACATAAAAATGATCAACTTTACCCTTTTTCAAAAACACCCCAGCCTCAAGTTCAAAAAAATATCTCCTTGGTATTGAGCTTCCATGGCTAAACAATATATAGAATCAAAGTCAATGCTATTAGAAAGTCAAATTCAGGGAGCTCCCTAAGGGAATCCAGTTATACCTTCGAGGTCTGCATAAAGAATCTCATCTTGTACCTGGCTCCTGAATCCTAAACTATAAACACTTTAAGAACACTCAGTTCAGTCTCTAACCATTAATTAATAAAATTTTCATTCCTATTTTTCATTGCTAAGTCATCAAATAAATCTTTATCAAATATTTACATTTATAAACATTTACTAATTAACAGAAATTTGTGAAACTCTAAATAAAAACAATAATAAATACCAAAGTCATTACTCACCTTGGAGGCTGGATTTTAAACTTTTCAAAAATTTCTGGATATAAAAGTGGAAATACCACCATTTCCTTTAGTGCATGAATATGATGGCTCAATCCACCTATGCTATCAAATCGCACCTTAAAAAAAACAAAAACATTTAATATAAAAAAGTTTAAATGTTTTAGAGATTTTTAAAATTCATAATGACTTTATGATTCAAAAATACATGGTTTCAACAAAAGCTTGTGAAATAATTACAAATAAGAGTAGAAAAATAAAGTCAGCAGCAAAATTCATGTTTATGTTTTAAATGCAGGCAAATTAAGCTACTATTTTTTAATCTCTAAGCAAGTAAGGACCAGAGTTATGGCCAATCTAAAATATCTATAAGAAAATTTATATTTATACTCTAGTACTTTAAATGCCATTCAAAATACCATGTATCACATGTATTCTCAGTAAATGTGTCATCATCCTCAATTGGGCAAAACTGTTTCTGGGGAAGAGGATAAGGAAGTACACAGTCATAGCTATTACAATGGTTTGTATTCCTACAAAGTTCAACTTCACCAAACAAAATTATCTCCTAAAGCAATCAAGTAATTTCTCTAATTAGAGATCAATTTAGTTTAACTTTTATCCTTGGTGCCAGAGAAATAATGAAAATTTGGTGAAAGATTAACTATCAGAAGAAGCAACAAAAATTGTTACTCCCAGCCAGAGCAACTTAAATAGCTGAAAAACTTCATAAAGAAAAAAGAAGTGCCTGAAGGAAATCTTGGGAAACTGTTATCAGTGATTACAAGAAAGTTGGATTAAGGAAGATTTCTTTCCTTCCTTCTTCATTTTGTTATGGTACCTGAAAATGTTTTATAATAAATATATTAACTCTGAAAAAAAAAAAAAAGCTTCAGCAAGTTAGAGAAATAACAAACAAGCTTAAGAAACAAAAACAACCTATGAGATGCTAGCTTTTCTTATATATACCAATTTCAAAGAAATAAATTACCTTGATTGGTGTGGTGTTGTGGGTTAATAAGCTGGACTGATTGGTGTGGTGTTGTGGGCTAATGAGCTGGACTGCAAGTCAGTTTGAACCACAAGATCGGCAGTTTTAGCTCACCAGTCACTCCTCGGAAACCCAATAAGGGTCACTATGGGTCAGAATCGATTTGATGGCACTTAACAACAACTGACTGGCAGAGACATCTAAAGTTACACAGGTTCAAGAAAGTAATAGTACATAGGGAAGCACAGTAGCTCTATACAATAAACACTGGATTGTGAACCACAAGGTCCATGGTTCAAAACTGCCAGCTGTTCTGCAAAGAAAGATAAGGCTTTCTGCTCCTGTAAAGATTTAAAGCCTCAGAAACCATATACAAGATTGCTATGAGTCAGAACTAACTTAACAACAACAGTACATAAGCAAATATACACAAAGCCCTCTGAGAAAATGAACTATTACACATTAGATTCTAGGTAGATTGAATACTCATAACTCTTGAAGGAAACCTGGTCATTGGTTTGACTCACCAGCTGCTCTGAAGGTGAAACAAACACTTGGCAATATCCTTCCCTAAGGATTACAGACTTGGAGAGCCCATGAGACAGTTCTACTACAAATCAGACTTGACTCAACGGGAATGGGTTGTTTTTTAACTCTACTTGATAATGTCCTTTTTAACTCTGTCATATTAGAATCAGTTAAATTATGTTGCACAGAGAGTTATACGAAGGGAAAAAAATATTAAATATGTTAACAACTGTGCCTTGACAACCTTATTCCAAAGCTGCTGTTGTTAAGTGTTGTTAAATTGGTTCTGACTTATATAGTGACTCTAGGAGTTCTGAGAAGAGGCTGGTGGGTGTGAACCACCATACTTATCAGTACTTATCCTATACACAGTCGAGGCTTGAATTTTTTCTTCAGTTCCCCTAGCTTGAGAAATACTGACCGTGTTCTTCCCTTTTGGTTTTCTAACTCTAAATCTTTGCATATTTTATTATAGTATTTGGCTCTATCTTCTCGAGCTGATCTTTGAAATTTCCTGTTCAGCTCTTGC
>NW_006408534.1:17416115-17464217 GCF_000296735.1 Chrysochloris asiatica | reverse complement strand
ACCCCCAACGAGATGGATCAGCCAGGTGGCATCAATGATGGACTCAAGTGTGGCAGCGGTAGTGAGGTTGGCCCAGGATCAAACATTGTTTCGTTCTGCTGTGCATGGGGTCGCTATGAGTCAGTTCCGACTCGATGGCACCTGACAACAACAACAATCCTATACACAACATGAGCCTTAGAAATCCTATCAGTCAATAAATCCTATCAGGCAATTCTACTCTGTCCTATAGGGTTTCTATGACGCGGACTCTCTTAACAGAAAGGGTTTTTAGGTTTTGTTTTGTCTTGTTTTGGGGGGACCACTAGGAGCAAGGATTTTGCATGGCAAGGTCTAGATCAGATCTAGTCTTTGTTTAATGTTAGTATTATGGTTAGAATTATGACTAGTGTTAAGAGTAAGCCTTGGTCTAATTCCCTCTTTTAACTCTGTGAATTTTTTATTGCAAACTGGTTAACTCTAGTTCCCTATTTTCAGTCTTGTTTGTTTGTTTTGGAGTCCTGGTGCTGTGGGCTAATGCATCAGACTGCAAAGTCATTTGAACTGCAAGGTCAGTGGTTCAAGCTCACCAGCTGCTCCTTGGAAATCGTACACAGGGTCACTATGGGTTGGAATCGACTCGACAGCACTTAACAACAACAGGTTTGTTTTACTTTAAATTCAATCTAGGTTGGATTCTGGGTGAAATTGTTGTTATGTGTTAATATCAGGTTGTTGTCTGCTGTTGTTGGCTGTCTAAAAAACTCCCTTCACTATTTTTGTAAGGTTATGGAGTCCTGGTGTAATGCCGTGGACTAATGCACTAGACTGCAAAGCTGTTTGAACCACAAGGTCAGTAGTTCAAGATCACCAGCCACTCCTTGGAAACCCTATACAGGGTTGCTATGGGTTGGAACTGACTCGACAGCACTGGTTTGTAAAAATTATTTTCATTTATCTTTATCTGAAAATGTTGTGATTTCACCAGCATATCTGATGGATGGGAAGTGCAATAGCTCTATAGCCTAAGCACTGAACTACAAACAACAAGGTTGACCATTTGAGCCTACCAGTCGTTCCATGGGAGAAAAATAAGCTTTCTGCTCCCACAAAGTTTTACCTCCTCAAAATTACTATACAGAGTGGCTCTATTTTAGAACCATCTCAACAGCACTTAACAACAATATTTAATGGACGATTTTGCTAGGTATATGATGCTGTTGTTGTTAAGTGCCGTTAAGTCAGTTCTGACTCATAGTGACCCTGTATAGGGTTTCTGAGGAGCTTGAACTGCTGACCTTGAAGTCCAGCATATTAACCCATGGAGCCACGTCAGGACTCCAGGTATATGATACTTGGGTGACAATTATTTTCTTTCAGAGTTTTATATACATCACTCCATTGGCTTTGGGGCTGCGGGATTCTGCTGAGAAATCAAAGATTAGTTTTATTAGTTTTCCTTTGGAGGTAATTTTGTTTATACTGAACTGCTCTCAGGATTATTTCCTTGTCTTTTGTTTTGAAAAGTTTAATTATATCTTGGTGATTTTCTTTTAGGGTCTATGAAGGCTTGTATCTTCATCAGTTGGGAGTTTGTTTAATCTCTTGAATGGCTATTTTCCCATCTTTCATGATATTTTCCACCAATAATTCTTGGAAATCTCTATAGTTTTGTGTGTGTTTTCTCTTTTGTTTGTTTGTCTATTCCTGTTCTGGAATTCCAAATCACACACCAGTTATTCGTCTTGATGCTGTTGTTATTTGGTTAATCAATTCCAACTCATTGCAAACCTATGTACAACAAAATGAAACACTGTCCAGTCCTGCATTATCCTCAGAATTGTTATGTATGAGCCCCTTGTTGCTTCCACTGTAACAATACATCTCATTGAAGGTCTTCTTCTTTTGTTGTTATCATTGTGACAATTATTCTAGTTGAGGGTCCTCCTTTTTTTCACTGATGCTTCACTTTACCAAGCATGATGTCTTCCTCTAGGGACTAATCCTCCTGACAACATGCCCAAAGTATGACAGACAAAGTCTTGCCATCCTGGCTTTGAAGGAGCATTCTGGCTATACTTCTTCCAACACAGATTTGCTTGTTCTTCTGGCAACCCATGGTACTGTCAATATTCTTCTGCAACAACATAACTTAAATACATCAATTCTTCTCATGTCTTTCTTATTCACTATTCAACTTTCACATGCATATGAGGTTACTGAAAATACCATGGCTTCAGTCAGATGCGCCTTGGCCCTCAAACTGATATCTTTGCTCTCCAACACTTTTTTAACAGGTCATTCTATTGCATCCGGTTTGCCTAATGCAAAACACACTGTCTGATGCTGCTTCCATGAGTGATGGTGGTGAATCCAAGCAAAATCAAGTCTTTGACAACTCCAATCTTTTCTCCATTTATCATAATGTTATTTATTGGTCCAGTTATGAGGATTTTTGTTTTCTTTAAACTGAGGTACAGTCCACACTAAAGGCTTATACCTTCGTCAGTAGGCTTTGACCTTGATCAGTATTTCAAGTCCTCTTCACTTTCCCCAGGTAAGGTTGCATCATCTGCACATCACAGGTTGTTAATGAGTCTTTATCCAATCCTAAAGCCAAGTTCCTCTTCACACAAAGCAGTTTATCAAACTATTTACTCTGCATACAGAATGAATAAGTATAGTGAAACGATACAAAACTGCCACACACTTTTCCTAATTTTAAACCATTCATTCAGTATCCCCTTTTTCTGATCTACCAACTGCCACTTAGTTTATGTATAGATTCCTCCTGAACAAAAGAAAATTTCTGGAATTCCTATTTGTCACAATGTTGTCCACAGTTTGCTATGATGCACAGTCAAATGTCTTTACAAAGTCAATTAAGCACAAGTTAACATCTTTCTGGTATTCTCTGCTTTCAGCCATGACCTATCTGATTTCAGCAATTATATCCCTTATTCCATGTGCTCTTCTGAATCCAACTTAAATTTCTGTCAGCTCCCTACTGAGGTACTGCTGCAACCATTTGTTTTCAGCAAAATTTTATTTGCATGTGATGTTAATGATATTGTTCAATGATTTCCTTATTCCGTTAGGTTGTACCTCTTTGCAAGGGACACAAATATGGAACTCTATTCAACTGAATGGAGTTAACTATCTTCCACATTTCTTGCTATAGATGAGTGAGCACCTGTTGCACTGTTATCAACTCACTGAAACATTTCCATTTGTATTCTGTGAGTTCTTGGAGCCTTGTTTTTCACCAATACCTCAGTGCAGCTTGGACTTCTTAAGTACCATCAGTTCATGATATTATGCTACTTCTTGAAATGGTTGAACATAGACCATTTTCTTTTGGTTCAGTGACTCTGTATAGTCCTTCCATCACTCAATATTTGTTCAATGCATTTATGTACTAGTGAAGTTGCAGTATTAATTTTCTGGCTTTCTATTTTTTCTGTTTTTGCATGGTTTCCAATTGTCCATTTATTTTGTCAATTTTTTCTTGCAGCATATTCCTGAACTCTTCTAAAATTTTGTCTGTGTTTCAGGCAAGAGAGGAGGTAGCAGCTAAGCTGTGGTAGTCACAGTCAACTTGAGCATTTGTGAGCAACTTGAGAGAAAACATATTCATGTTGCAGAGACCTACCACTGTGATTTTTCCCCCTTTTCTGGTGCCTTACACTCCCGTAGTGATGAAAGGTGAGGCTGGCCTCCACCAGCATATACTCCCAGGGAACCTCTTGCTTTCCAGGCAGTCAGAGCCACTCAGAGGTTGTGAGTCCCACTGAGAGAGAAGAAGCAAACTGCAATAAACCCACTCAGGTGGGCCCTGCTCCAAATCTGCAAAATCAGCCCTAGCCAGCCCTGAACTAGCTCTCAATAGGTAAAGTGGCTGAACAGACACATGGGGTAGAAAAGAGAGGGGAAAAAAAAAAAAGACTGGTTATCTGTGCACCCTGACAGGCCCAGATGGACCAACCTGAATTTTCTTGGGTGGCTATGAAGGCAAGAGGCCAGTGGAACAGAGAATTACTGCTTACTGGTAAAGAGGAAGCAGTACCCAGGGTTTTTTTAGTGTTTTTTTTTTTTCTTATTTCTGTTTTTTCTTTTTTAAATGTTATTTACTGGTTTTTTTCATTTGTTTCTCTTCTCCCTTGTGGGTGTGTTTTCTCTTCTTGCCTCACCCAAGAGGAGGCAGCTACTGCAGTCACACAGCCCAACCACAGCTGTACTTTCTACAACCCCACCAACTGGGCTAGAGTCAATACCAGCTACTCTACAGGGAATTAATGACAACAAGCAACATCAGATAAATCTACACTGAACTAAACTGCATGAACAATGAACAGACAATGTTACATAAGCTCATCTCTTGATCAGACCCACCAAGAAGCAGTTGGTGATTGCCTAACGTACACTCGTCAATTTAATACAAATACAACAACATCACAATGCCTCAAAAGCAACAGATAATTTCAGTTCAAGTGAAAAAAACAGAGTAGCTCCAACAAAAGACCAAGAGGCAGAGCTAGAAAATGTTTCTGAAGAAAAAGAGACTCTAGAACTACCTGAAACATAAGTCATGAGAATGATATGTAGGCACGTCCAAACAATTGACAGAAAGTTTGAGGACAACAAGAAAGAATTCAGAAAAGTGCCTTGCAAACAATTAAACAAAACAGATAAAGGATTGGAGACAATACAAATCCTGTAAACAGAAAACCCGGAGATTAATACTAAGATACCAGAAATGGACAATACACTGAAATGGCAAAGGAGTAGGTCTGAATTAACAGTAGCCAGAATTCATGAGCTTGAAGATAAATCTCTCAATACTAGTACGCTAGAAGAACAATCAGAAAAAAGAATGAAAAAATGTGAAGAAAGTCTAAGATTCATGTGGGACAATATAAAGAGGAGAGATCAACAAGTGATCGGAATTCCAAAACAGAAGAAACAAAGAAAACCACAGAAACAGTAGTTGAAGTTGTTGTTGTTGTCAGGTGCCATCAAGTCGGAACCGACTCATAGCGACCCCATGCACAGTAGAACGAAACAATGTTCGATCCTGGGCCAACCTCACTACCGCTGCCACACTTGATGCTATCAATGATGCCACCTGGCTGATCCATCTTGTTGGGGTCTTCCTCTTTTTCTCTGACCCTCCGTCTTACCCAGCATGACATCCTTCTCCAGCGACTGTTCCCTCCTGACAATATGTCCACAGTATGAGAGACGAAGTTTAGCCATCTTGGCCTCCAAGGAGCACTCTGGCTGCACTTCTTCCAAAACAGATCTATTGGTTCTTTTGGCAGTCCATGGCACTTTCAGTATTCTCCTCCAACACCATAACTCAAAGGCATCAATTCTTCTACAATCTTCCTTATTCACTGTTCAACTTTCACATCCAAATGAGGTTATTGAAAATACCATGGCTTGGGTCACGCATACCTTAGTCCTCAAGCTGACATCTTTGCTCTTCAACACTTTAAAAAGTTCCTGTGCAGCAGATTTGCCTAATGCAATACATCCTCTGATCTCTTGACTGCTGCTTCCGTGAATGTTTATAGTTGATCCAAGAAGAATGAAGTCCTTGACAACTTCAATCTTTTCTCCATTGATAAGAATGTTGATAAGTAGTTGAAGAGTTACTGGAAAAAAATTACCCTAATATCATGGAAGATGATAGGATAAGCATTCAAGAAGCGGAATGAACTCCAAACAAGATAGATCACAAAAGAAAATCACCAAGACATAAAATAACCAGACTCTAAAATCAAAGACAGAAAGGATCCTGAAAATGTCACCTACAATGGAAAACCAATAATATTACATTGTAATTTCTCATCAGAAACCATGCATGCCCTTGGCAATGGGGATACATATACAAAACTCTGAAAGAAAAAAAAAAGCCAATCAAGAATCACACACCCTGCAAAACTGTCCCTAAAATATGACAACAAACTTAGATCGTGTCCAGAAAAACAGTAATTAAAGGAATTTGTAAAAACCAATCCTACTTTGCAAAAAACACTAAAAGGAGTCCTACGGACTGAGAACCAACAAGAGCAGACAACAACCAGGGGATGGTATACACAACAACACCACCTAAAATTCAATTCAGATATAGAAGTACCCAGAGTAAAACTAAACTACACTACATAGAGTCTGGTGTGGCACTGTGAGCTAATGTGTCAGACTGCAAAGTTGTCTGAACTGCAAGGTTGGTGGGTTCAAGCTCACCAGCTGCTCCTTAGAAACCCTCTATAGGGCCGCTATGGGTTGGAATCGACTCAACAGCACTTAACAACAACACGACTGAAAATAAGGAATCAGAGCTATCAATCTATAATTAAGACTACTACACAGCAAAAAGAGAAATGTATAGTTACAGAATCAACATGGCAAGAAAATTAAGTATATTTCAGGATAAAACTGATTATTTTTAAACGGAGAAGAAACTAATAAAGTACAGGGTAAGCTTAAAGATATTAAATACACTTAATATCAATCAACAAAAGGAAAATCCATGAAGATTTTGTACACATTGAAACTATAATGAAATTGACAAGAAAAAGCCCACAAAACAAATGAACTCAACAAGGTAAAACATGTGGAACAAAGAAACAAGCAGCATCACAAAAAAATACACTGCAAAATGACTACAATCATTATATACCTATCAAAAATTACACTGATTATCAATGATCAGATAGTACAAGAGTGAGTAGTGCTGCTGGTCCAATAGATGGAATCACAGGAGGTACAGATGTATCTGGCCTGAATGGACACAAGTGCTCCAGTGTACATCCTGTGCCTCCAGGCTGCTGTATCAACATCTGCTCATAAAAGCTCAAGATGGTCACACTGCTCCAGGCCAGCCCACGAGCCCCCATCTTTCTTCTCTGTCACCATTGCTGCTCAGCTTCCTCTCCCAGTCAGCACTCAATCCACCTCTCTTTCTTATCTCTGAGACTCAGAGTTCCCAGATCAAGATACATGTTTGTTTCACTTGGTCTCCTGTGTCACTGTTGCAGAAGGTTATGCTCTGCACATCTGCCTACTCCAATGTCTTGTCCCAGAAGTCCTCAGGATTTTGTTTTGTTTTGTATTTCTAACATATGCTCTATCCCTGGATAGTGTTCCATGTTTATTGGAGAAGAATGATCCAGTTTGTCTATACAGTTTTGTTCAAGACTTCTACATCCTTAGTGATCTTCTGTCTAGATTTCTATTCATCACTGAAAGTAGGGTATTGAGGTCTCCAGATATAATTGTAGAACTGTTTTTTACTTCAATTATGTCAGTGCTTGTTTCATATATTGTCAGATGCTATTGTTAGATGTACATAATCTTGTAACTGCTATATTGTGGTAATGAATTGACCCTTTTAATCAATATAAAAAGAGCCCTGGATGGTGCAATGGTCATGCTATACTATTATTAATTACATCTTTATACATGTTGGGTCCATTCACATAGATTTATAACTATTACTGTATAGTTTGTCTTTTAAATTATATGAAAACTTCTTTCTACCATTACCCTACTTTGTACCATGATCACTACTTGCTCAATTATTGTTGATGTTGTTAAGTGCCATCGAGTCAGTTCCTACCCATAGCGACCCTCTAGAGAGTTTCCAAGGGAGTGACTGGTGAGTTTGAACAACCAACCTTGCAGTTCAAACCGACTTTGCAGTCTAGCACATTAACCCACAGTGCCACACCAGGACTCCCGCTCAATTACAACCATGTCCAAAACAGTCTATCTAATGCCAGCCTTGTTTCCCCCATATCCATAACTACACACTATACTAATGATTTTTCTAAACTCCAAATGTGATTATGAAACTAGGCAGCTTTAACAACAGTCTATTGCTTATCATATCTTATGAGAACTTCCCCTTGTTCATCCTTTTGCTAATTTCCTACCATGCCAAATTTTTACTCTACATTGTTGATTATTGTTAAGTGCCATCGAGTCTCAGCTCTAAATCATAGCAACCCTGTACAGGGTTTCCAAGGAGTGGCTGGTGAAATTAAACTGTCTACCTTGTAGTTAGAAATCTAGTTCTTATCCTACAGCACCATACCAGAACTCCACTCTATATTCTCCATTCTAGTAACATAGAAATGGAAAAAAGCATCACATGTGACTAAGTGTACTAAGTTCCAAGATACATATGAGGGTGCTTCAAAAAGTTTGTGGAAAGCCTTCATTATCTTTTTTTATTTTTCTACTTTTCACAGTAATGGAGTTTACTAAGAAAGTAACAGGTTACATATAATTCAGGTTCAGGAAGGTTCAAGGTACAGTTCTTTCATCAGGTCAACCTGCAAGCAAGCATATCTCTGACCTTTGGTCCCTTGACCTCTGCTCTATTCAGGCAAGTGTTATAAAACTCTTTTAGCTCTGCTGATAAGTATCCAGAGGCACTCTACTCCATCAATAAGCCTCAGCCTGAAGGCACTTAGCTCTAGCTCCGCAGGCCAGCAAAGGGATCTTCATCAAGAGCCCAAAAACACCACACTCCACCAGCAAGTCTCCTGCTCAAAGGCAATCAGTATTCTGGCTCTGAAACTAGGAAGGTTACCATACCATCGCCTGCTGGTGTTCTGCTTCTGCTGCTTCCACTGTCACCACTTCTCTGGTGGTGCTTCTTGCCATCTGCATGCCTCCTCTGATGTTACAAATCGCTCGCTCTCTCTGTTTCCTGGGTCAAGGAGGTTCTCAACACAGGGATCCCAGGTCCAAAGAATGTGTTCTACACTCATCTCTTCTTAGGAGTCATGAAGTCTCCTTTGCATTATATTTTAATTCCAATTTTCCACTAATTTTTTTAATCACTCTCATATATCAAAGTATTAACAATATAATAGTCATATCTGAATTTTCTACTTTATTCATGTTTTGTTTCAGGAGCAAGAATAAAAAATTTTTTTAAAGTAACATCTAAAAAAATCACTTCCAAAACTTACTGATTTATCAATGTTCATTGGATCAACATCGGCCAAACTTGTACCCACTTTCACTCGTTCTCGGAGAATGCCACTAGCTAAGTCTTCTGCTCTGAAGTTCATAGGCAAACATCTGAAATATATAAAAAATAAAAGTAAAAAAGTATTAAAAGTTTCACATTTTTAAAGTCAAATTTATATCTTTACATTTTCATCCTTCTTTCTCATAACTCAAAATATACCATTATAACATTTCTTATTTTTAAACTGTTTTAAAATTATTTTCAACTGAAAACTATTCACTAGATAATTCAAAGTAGGTAATTTATCTACTTGTCCACAGGGCCCTTTCTACTCTAACCTTGAAAAACTTCTTCACACGTCTAATAGCCCATATCATGGAACTATAAACTAAAAAGATCTATTATATTTACTGTAATGTTGTTGTTGTTATGTGCCGTTGAGTCGGTTCCGACCCATAGCGACCCTGTACAGGGTTGCCAAGGCTGTAAATCTTTACAGGAGCAGAAAAAGCCTCATCTTTCTCCCACGGAGCGGCTGGTAGTTTCAAACTGCTGACCTTGCGGTTCGCAGCCCGATTCGTAACCACTGCACTACCAGAGCTCCTTATTTACTGTAACATATACATTAAAATGAACTTAAGTTGTATTACAATATTCAAATTTATCCTTGCTGATGCTGTTGCTAAGTCCTGTCAACTTGATCCTGAGAAGCAGCTGGTGGATTTGAACTACCACCCTTGCGATCTGCAGTCCAGTACTGCTTCTCATTGTTAAGTGCCGTTGAGTCAGTTCTGACCCATAGCAATCCTGTATAGGGTTTCCAAGGAGCACCTGGTGAGCTTGAACCACCAACCTTATGGTTCAAACAGACTTTGCAGTTCAGTGCATTAACCCACAATGCCACACCAGAACACCAGTACTGCTCAGATGGGTATAAATGGGTATATCTAGTCAGTTCAAGTGAGTCCTGGTATGGTGCTATGAGATAATGCACTAGACCACAGGTCGGTTTGAAACACAAGGTTGGCAGTTCAAATTCACTAGCTGTTCCTAAGAAACCCTATACAGGGTCACTATGAGTCAGAACTGACTCAATAGTACTTAACAACAACAACAACTCAGTACATGTTATCAAACAAAGTACTTTACTTTTTGTTCTTAAACAAAACAAAACAAAAAAAAAGTCTTAGATCTCATAGCTTAAGAACTAAAATTTGTCTTCTGTATAATGATCTTTGGAGTCCTGGTGTGGTGCTGTGGATTAGTACGCCAGACTGCAAAGCCAGCTGCTCCTCGGAAACCCTATACACAGGGTCTCTATGGGTCAGAACCGACACGACGGCACTTAACAACAACATAATGATCTTTTAAAAAGTCTCATGTTACCTAAAATTCTGTACTAAAATTTATCCCTTAAGTAAACATAACCTTCTTCTTTCAACTTCAAGTGAACACAAAAGACAACACAAATAGCCATATTTTTTAAATGCATATTCTACAACGAATTTATCTTCAATGACAACTCCAAATCCTAACTTACCTTTAAAATATATTCCCGAGACAGATATCAGAATAACCAAGTAGGCTTTAAATTCTTTCAAAAGTATAACTGATGCTTTTAATTATTTGCTAGACAAATACAAACAAAAACTCATCAGGCTGAGTGAGCCATCTAGTACTGAGTTATCATGGTTAAGGAGCCCTGGTAGCATGGTGGGTTATTTGGTGGGCTGCTAACAACAAGGTCAGTAGCAAGTCAACCAGGTGCTCTGCAAAAGAAAGATACACTTTCTGCTCCAGTAAAGATTTATAGCCTCAGAAACCCTATACAGAGTAGCTATGAGTCGGAACCAACTCAACTGCATACCACCACCACTCAATGGCACTTAAGAACAACAACTTACAAGTAGTTAACTTAGGGGAACTCTCCAAAGTTTAGATCTCCAATATAAGAATTACTAAGCTGAATCAAGTTAGTGCATTATTCTAGTACAAAACATAGGTGTTGATATTGAGTATCAAAATGACTGAAATGCCAGTATTGATAAGAAACTCATTCAAAAATACTGCTCTTCTTTTTTTACTACCATTGGGAGAAAAAAACCAAAAACTGCTAACCTATTTCTTGCTCTTGTCATGCTCTTAGATTTCCTTCTTTCAAAGCGTTCTTCATCAGAAGAAGTTGTGTCACTACTGTGAATGGCATGCTTCTTTCTCCTATTAAAACAGAATAAAATCCTTAAAACCATTACAGTAGCAAATGGCTTTTTAAAACACACTGTAAAATTCATTGTTAACCCAGCAGAAAATATTCACGCATACATTCAGCAATTATCTATTGAGTGCCTATCATGTGCCATGCAGTTTATGAACTAAGGATACAGAAGTGAAACAAACAAAAATCTATGCTCTCAAGTAATTAACATTTAGTGAAGTATAAAGGTGGCAATACAGAGATTAAAAAAAAAAAAAATGAAAAAGGGGGGATACATTTTTAGATGGAATGCTAGCTGAATTTGTTCAAATAAAAATATATAGTATTTTTGAGACAATAATAATTATTTATAATTGCTGGAATTGATTCCAGTAAGCGAAGATGAATATGGTAAACCCTAGACCAACCAATAAGAAACAATTCAAAGTAGAGAAAATATTGTTGTTGTTGTTATGTGTTGTGGAGTCCGTTCTGACTCATAGTGACCCTGTACAGGGATTCCAAGGCTGTAAATCTTTATGGGAGCAGAAAGTCTTATCTTTTTCCCGCGGAGCAGCTGGTAGTTTCGAACTACTGACCTTAAGGTTTGCAGCCCAATTTGTAACCACTACACTATTAAAGAAATTAAAATGCTACATTCAAAAATTCTCATTCAGTACAAATGAAAGAAGTAAAGGAGCAAATTGATGAACAAAAAAGACATTAGACATAAGTACAAAAAGTAAAGAGGCAGGTGGAAACCCAACTAGCTCAATAATAACACTAAATGTGAATGGGCTTACCCATCTCAATTTTTAAAACAAAAGAAAACAGAGATTGTCAAAATGTAAGAAAAAAACAAAAGCCAATTAGATGAAATCACTGCCAGTGACATTTCATATTAAAAACAAAACAAAAAGACTGAACATAGAACAATATATCATATAAATAGCAATCATAAGAAAGGTAGAATGACTATACTAACATCAAGGAAAATATAAAAGGAAAAATGTTTTTCGAGCTAAAGAGGGACACTTAATAATGATAACAGAGTAACTTCACAAAGAAAATTAAAAATATATATGCACCTAATAAAAGAGTAACAAAATACATTAAAATAAAATCTGACAGGAATGAAGGGACTGCAATACTTCATTCTCAATATTGAGCAAAACAACTAGGCCTAAGAGCAATAAGGAAATAGAAGAATAAACAACTTTATAAATCTAATATACAGACATTGATACAACATTCCACTGAACAAGAGCAAAATGCACATTATTCTCTGGTACACATGGAACATACTCTAAGGTAAATTATAAAATAAAATAGGCCATAAAATAAGTCTCAACAAACTGAAAAGGACAGAACTAATACAAAGCAATTCTCTAACTAAAAGGAATAACATTAGAAATTTTTTAAAAATTTGAGAAACTCACAAATATGTGGACACTAAATAACATTCTCCTACATAAACAAAGAGTCCTAGTGTCGCACTACAGGCTAATGTGCTGGACTGTAAGGTTGGTTTGAACCATAAGATAGGTGGCTCAACCTTACAAGCCACTCCTCAGAAACCTTCTACAGGGTTGCTATGAGTTGGAACTGGCTTGATGGCACTTAACAACAACAAATAAAGGAAAATTCAAAAATACTTTGAGATGAGGAAACATTTCAAAATATATAGAATATATCTAAAGCAGTGATTAAAATGAAAGTTATACCTGTAAATGTCTATATTAAATAAGAAAAAATGTCTCAACTCAACAATCTAACCTTCCATTTAAAGCACTAGAAAAAAAGAAGAGCAAACTAAACATAAAACAATCAAAGAGAAGGAAATAATAGCAGAAAGTAATGAAACTGAGAATAGAGAAAATTAATGAAAACAAAGGCTGGTTCTGAAAAGTTCAACAAAATTGACAAACCTTTTGCTATATCAACCAAGATTTTAAAAAGAGAAGAAGGCATTTTCAAATAACTAACATCAGAAATGAAATAAGTTACAATACTACCAGCCTTACAGACATGAAAAAGATTACGAAGACAGTATGGGTTGAATTTTGTACCAAAAAATATATGTTGAAGGCCTAATCTCTGTTACCTATTAATGTGACCTTGTTTGGAATAGGGTCTTGAGAATAGAAAAGACAGAGCTGTAATGACGGAGTTATGCTACAACTGTAAACCAAGGAACTTCAGAAGCTGAGAGAAAAAGAAAAGAAAAAAAAAAAAGAATCTTCCCATAGAATTCTCACATAGAACATGGATGGCTCTGCTAACACTCAGAAATCAAACTACTGTCCATCAGATGTAAAACTACTTTATGGTATGTTTATATGGCAGCTGTAGGAAAAACAAAGAATATTTATGAACAGTTTACGTCTAATAAATCACATAAAACAAATTGAAACCAAGTATTGAAACTGACTCTAGAAGAGATTAATAAGCTAAACATACCTATAACAAGTGAAGAGATTGTATTAGTAATCAAAAAACTGCATACACAAAGGAAGGGACATAGAGAACATAATTCCAATTCTCACAGATTCAAGACTTTCTTGAGTGATGGGGGACACATGAACCCCTGAAGCTATTATTCTAAAATAATCTGTAAACCTTAAACCAAAATATCTCCTAACGTCATCAACAACTGCTGTTAAGTGCTCTTGATTCAGTTTTAACTCACAGCGACCCTGGCTGGTGGGTTAGAACCTTACAGTAAACAGTTCAGTGCTTATCCTAGAAAACACACCAGTAGTTTAATTAGTGAAAACGTTCATTATTGCTCTTTTAAGAACTATCTGTATGAGAGGTCCTTAGAAAGGAACTTTAGAGGGCACTGAGTTGACATTAATGAAGGAGGAACCAGATAGAAAAGGAAGGTGAGAATGGCTGTATAACTCTTTTAAGACTGCAATCAATGTCATTAAATTATACATGTAGAAACTATTGAATTGGTGTATGTTTTGCAACATACAAAATAATAACAGAATAGAATTTCAAAGTAAAAACTACCATCAAAGAAAATCTCAGGGCCGGATGGCTTCACAACTGAATTCTACCAAACAGTTAAATAATTAATATCAGTTCTTCACAAACTCTTCCTCAAAATAGGAAGAAACACTTTCCAATTCATTCTGTAAGGCCAGAATTACCAAATGCTAAAGACACAAAAATACATCATAAGAAAAGAAAACTTCAGGCCAATTATGTCTTCTGAATATGGGCACAAAAATCCACAACAAAATACTAGCAAACCAAAACCAGCAACATATATAAAGAATTACACCTCATAACCAAATGTAATTTATCCCAGGAATACAAAGGTAGTTTAACATCCAAATATCAATCATTATAATATGTTGTTGCTGTGTGTGCATTCATTCAGTTAATAATGAACAATCCAAAAACAAAATTAAGAAAACAATTTCATGTACACTCACATCAAAATTGATGTACATATACAATGTAATTCCTATCAAAATCCCAGCTGACTTCTTTGTAACCAATTCTCAGCTTCATATTAAACTATTAGAAACTCAGAATAGACAAGACAATCTTGAGGGTAGGGGGTGAGAGATGGGCGGGGGAACAAATTCAGAGGACTAACAATTCCTGATTTTAAAACTTACTACAAACCAACCATAATCAAAGCAGTATGGCATTAGCATAAGGATAGACATACAAATCAAAGGAACCAAAAAATAAATCTATGTGTCTAGGGTGAACTGACTTTTGACAAGGGTGCCAAGACTATTAAAAGAAAGAATGCCCTTTCAACAAACAGTATTGGAACAACTGTCTATTATAGAGTGAGTTGGAGAGAGTTTCCTCCTATTTTGAGGAAGACTTTGTGAAGAACTGGTATTAATTATTTAATTGTTTAGTAGGCTGCAGTTGTGAAGCCATCTGGCACTGCATGGTTTCTGCTGAGAAATCAGAGCTCAGTCTTACTGGTTCCCTTTTTGTTTTTCCTGAGCTGATCTCATGATTCTTTAGTTTTAGAAAGTTTGATTATGATATGTCTTGGTGATTTTCTTTTGGGGCATATTCTGTTTGGGGTTCATTCAGCTTCTTGAATGCTTATTTTCTCATCTTTAATAATGTTACGGAAGTTTTCTTCCAACAACTCTTCAACAACTTTCTTTGTGCTGTTTACTGTCTCTTTCTGTTCTGGACTTCTGACCACTCGTAAATTGTTCGTCTTCATAGTGTATCACATAATTCTTAGGCTTTCTTCTGACCTTGTGTGCTTTTTTTTTTTTTTTTTAAGTGTTTTATTGTGAATTATATGACAGTTTACATGGCAGAACATTAGTTTTACATTTATTCTATCGTACATCGTATCATTGCCATGGTTACAATCCCCTCCATGCATCCTCAACTGACCAAAGGGTACACCCTGCAAGCCTGCCCCCTACACCTTGTGTGTTTTGTCGTTTGAATATCTTCCTTAGATAAATATCTGTTCATATCCTTAGTCCATTTTTAAACTGAGTTATTATTGAGCTGTAAGAGTTGTTTATATATTTTTGATGTAATTCCTTTATCAGGGGTATGATTCTCAAATATTTTCTCTCATTCTTTGGTGTTTGTTTTCATTTTCTTAATATCGTCCTTTGATGTATGCAAGTTTTTGTTTTTATGAAGTCCATTTTATTTGTTTTTCTTCTATTGTGCTTTTGGTGTCACATGTCAAGTAACGATTAAGGTCCAACTCTGAAATTATGAAGATATACTCTTAATGTGTCTAAGAGTTTAAACAGTTTTGATTTTTTTCACATAAATTTTTAAATCCATTTTAATTTAGCTTTGTACGGAGTGTGATATAAGGATACAATTTTATTTTTTTCCATATGAATTGCCAGTTGTAAAGCTGTAGGATAAAGCACTAGACCAAAAGGTTGGTTTGAACCACAAGATCAGCAGTTCAAACTTACCAGCCACTCGTTGGAAACACTATACAGTGTTGCTTTGAATCAGAACTGACTCAATAGCACTTAACAACAACAACAGACCAACTTTACAAAAATATGCTAATGGTTGTTCTTTGGGCAGAAAACCAACAATATCAGACAACAACCTGAGATTACCATACATGACAACACTACGCAGAACTCAATCCAGATACACAAGTATTTAAAGTAAACAAACCTACAAGACTGAAAACAAGGAACCAGAGATATTAGTGTATAATGAAGTCAACTACAAAGCAAAAAGAGGGAAGAGTGTGGATACAGAACTTCCAAAAGGCAAATAAGTCAAGCAGATTTCAAGATAAAACAGACTGTTTTAAATAGTGAAATAATATTAACCAACTATAGGGCAACCTCAAAGAAAAGGAACACACATACATATCAAAATAAAATTTAAAAAAACAACAACAACAGAGAAAACTCAAAAAATGTAGTAAACATTAATACAACAGAAATGAAAATGAAAAGCAAACCCACACACAAAATGAACTCAGTGCAGAAAATTATGTGGAACAAAGAAACCAGCAGCATCACACACACAAGAAAAGAAAAATGACAGCAATCAATTCATACCTCTCAATAATTGCACTGAATGTAAATGGATATTCCATGAGCAGTCAAAAGAGAGAAAGAGCAGAATGGATAAGAAAACACCTCACAACAAGGATGAACCTGAAGGACGGACATTATGCTGAATGAAATTAGTAAATAACAAAAGGGCAAATAATGTATAAGAACACTGTTGTAAAAAGTTAAGAAAAGGTTTTCTTGATAAAAGAAGTAATCTATGAAGATGATGGGGTGAGGAGGTAGGAAAATTATTCATGAACTAAAGGGAGACACATGTAACAATGGATGACAGAGCAGGCAATATAAAACAAGAGGGAAGTTAGCAGAGGAAGGCTGAAGATAGTGGGAGTCACAGGGAGAATGCAATGTTAAAGTGAATAGAGGTAAATACTGCTAAGTGTTGGTATGTGGAAAGGATTCCAATCATTTGAATGAAACAAACTGCATAATTTGTTGATTGCATAATTGATGATCTGTTCTGTAAACCTTTATTCAATTCACAATGTGGTGGTAGTGGTTATGTGCCGTGGAGTCAGTTCCAACTCATAGCGACCCTGTACAGGGTTTCCGGGGCTATAAATCTTTACAGGGACAAAGAGCCTCGTCTTTCACCCATGGAACAGCTGGTAGTTTCGAACTGCTAACCTTAAGGTTCGCAGCCCAATTCGTAACCACTACACTACCAGAGCTCCTTCAATTCATAATAGAAAGTTTAAATAAAATGCTCTTTGTGTTGCAGGAATAGGCTCCACATCATTAGTCATCACAGAATGAAATCAAAAGCACAATAAAATACTACTTCACACTCATCAGGATGGATAGAATCAAAAAGTCACATAACAACAAGTGTTGACAGGATGTGGAGAAATTGGAACACTCACACACAAGAGAGAAAATGTAAAATGATGTAACCACTTAGGAAAAGTACATGTAAATTTCAGGAATAGTTAAACAGAGTCAACCACTGCTCAATAATCCCTGATGTGGTGCTACAGGATAAGCACTGATCCACTAACCACAAGGCTGGCAGTTCAAACCAACCATCTGTGCCTTGGAAACCCTATAGAGAGTCAAGATGAGTTGGAACCTACTCAATAGCAATTAGCAACCAGATATATATCCAAGAGCTACAAAGGCATATGCCCACACCAAAATTTATACACTAATAGTCACAGCAGTATTAGTCATACGAGACAGAACCAACCCAAATGTTCATCAACTAATGCATGGATCTTAAAAATGTGAAATATACCCATACAATTAAAATATTGTTGAGTCGGTTCCGTCTCATATTGACCCTGTACAGGGTTTCCAAGGAGCAGCTGTTGAGTTCAAACCAATCTTGAGGTCCAATGCTTTATCCTACAGTGCCACAATAAAGTACTGATGCACACTACCACATGGATGAACCCAAAATTGTATGCTAAGTAAAAGAAAGTAACAAAAGACCACATATTATGTGATGACATTTACATGACATGATGAGAACAGGCAAATCTATAGAGATCAAAAATAAATTAGCGGTTTCCTAGAGCTTGGAGGATAGGGGGACAATACAGCAGTTGACAGCTAAAGGATGGGTTTCTTTCTGAAATCATGGAAGTGTTCTAATTCTGTGGGCTGCTTCAATTAAGTTCTACTAGGAGTTTTGGTGTGGTGCTGTGTATTAATGCACTGGACTGCAAAGTCGGTTTGAACTTCAAGGTCAGCAGTTCAAGCTCACCAGTAGCTCCTTGGAAAACCTATACAGGGTCGCTATGGGTTGGAACCAACCCAACAGCACTTCACAACAACAACAAGAGACAATTAAGTTCTACTAAAAGATAAGGAGTCCTGGGTGTGGTGCTGTGGGTTAATACACTGAACTGCAAAGCTGATATGAACCACAAGGTCGACGGTTCAAGCTCACCAGCTGCTTCTTGGAAACCCTATACAGGGTCACTGTGAGTGAAACCAACTCCATGGCACTTAACAACAAGAGACAAAAGAGTTGTGTAGCTTTAGCAAACAAGAACATAATTATTAATCAATGGTCCTGGTGTGGCGCTGAGTTAATGCGTGTCAGATTGCAAAGCCAGTTTGAACTGCAAGGTTGGTGGTTCAAGCTCACCAGCTGCTCCTCGGAAACTCTATGCAGGGTCGCTACGGGTCAAATATGACTTGACGGCACTTAACAACAACAACATTCCAAGCAAACTGTGAAACAGAAAGATAAACAATCACATATAAGATAATATGGAGCTTAAAATTAACTTAACTCAAAGAATTTGGTCTTTGTCCACGGTTCCTAAAGATAATATCTCAGATCTCTGAGGGGCTTTAGGATAAGCACTGGACTGCTAACCAAAAATTTGGCAGTTCAAACTCACTAGGCACTCCACAGGAGGCAGAGAAGGCTCCCTTCTCCAGTAAAGATTTAGAGCTTTGGAAACCCTGCAAGGGTCACTAGGAGTCGGGATTGACTACAGAAACAAAATGTGTCATATACCCAGAGACAGTCTCAAAAAACCCCTGGAATGTCCTCACTAATCTGACTTTGGTGAGAGTTTCAAAACACATCAAACCTAATAGGTTATGCTGATAAAGTGACTCTCAGGTAGGGGCTACCCAGACCAGAGGGGCCCATATCATGATACCATCTCAAAATGACCTTCTCATGATGACATGGCAAAAAATCCTTAATAAAAGCTGTGGACACTGACACTTAATTGCATCCTGATTGATGAAAGACATAGATGAAGTGGGAGGGTAGCAAATCCCTTTTTGGGACATAAAAATCCTGTGTTGGGAACTCTCCCAGTCATTTCTCTATACATTTATATCCTTTTTGATTTAACAAAATTGGTATTATAAGTATGGTGGTGTTGTTAGATGCCATTGAGTCAATACTGACTCATAGTGACCCTATGCACAACAGAATGAAACACTACCCACCCAATTCTGAGTCAACCTCACAATCATTACATTTGTGCCCATCCCTGTTGCCACTGTGCCAATCCATCTAGTTTGGTGGGGAGGGTTCCCCTTTTTCGACTACCTTCCATTTTACCAAACATGATATCCTTTCTCCAATAACTGGAGTGTGTCCAAAGTATCCGAAGTGTGAGAGACAAAGTCTGGCCATCCTGGCTTCCAGGGAGCATTATGGCTATACTTCTTCCAACACAAATTAGTTTGTTCTTTTGGCAATCCATGGTACTTTTAATAAATATTCCCCACCAACACCATAACTCAAATGCATCAATTCTTCTATGGTCCTCCATATTCACAGTCCAGCTTTCGCATGCATATGAGGTTACTGAAAATACCATGGCTTGGGTCAGGGGCACCTTAGTCCTCAAACTGACATCTTTGATATTCAACACTTTAAAGAGTAAAGAGGTCTTGTGTAGAACATTTGCCTAATGCAATACATTGTTTGATTTCTTGACTGCTACTTCCATGAGTGTTGACTGCTGATACTAGCAAAATGAAGTCTTTCACAACTTCAGTCTTTTCTCTATTTAAATGTATGTTATTTATTGGTCGGTGGTGAGGATTTTTGTTTTCTTTACACTGAGGTGCAATCCATAACAAAGGCTGTGGTCTTTGATCTTCATCAGTATCTTAAGTCCTCTTCGCCTTCAGCAAATAAAGTTGTATCATCTGCATATCACAATATGGTGGTGGTGGTGTGCCGAGGAGTTGGTTCTGACTCATCAGCAACCCTGGTACAGGGTTTCGGAGGCTGTGAATCTTTATAGGAACAGAAGCCTCATCTGTGAACAGCGGGTAGTTTCGAAATGCTGACCTTGAAGTTAGCAGCCCAATTCGTAACCATTACACTCTCAACAATATGATGCATTCTGTGAATTCTGTGACTAGTAATTAACAGACGAATAAATTAGTGTAATAATGAAAGAAAAGACAATGGAGTAAGTAGTGGGAGTCAGCAAGTCAGAGGTGAGGGAGGCTGGAACCCCTGATCTGAAGTCCTGAGGAGGTAAAGGGTACCTCCAAACTAGTAGCTCCAAGGGCCTCAAGCTTGCAGCTGACATCCTATAGGGATATTTGTAGCCAGCAAATCAGAAGTAAGCATGTTGTGGTACTCCCCTGTTTATGACTGGTATCTGAAGTCTTGGACAGACTTAGCAGTCTGAAGGTCTCTGATGTCCTTTTTCTTGTGAGATTTGTTGTAGTACCTATTGGTTAGGGTCAGAGGAAGAAATACTACAAGCTCAGTCAGTGTCAGAACAAATGTGGCAGAAAAGTGAAATGTGGAATCTGATTTTTCTACTGAGTTGGTACAAAAATGGGGATTTTATATAATTCATACAGATAACTATAAATGAAAGATGCTTTTAACCCATCATTAATATTATCATTAAAGGAATACTGGTGGTGTTGTGAGATAAGCACTGGACAGCTAACCACAAGGTCAACTATTCAAACCCACCAGTCACTTGACAGGAAAAAGATGAAACAATGTGTTCCCATAAAGATTTAGAGTCTTGGAAACACTTTATAGGGTCGCTATGAGTAGGAATCCACTCAATGGCAGTGAGTTTGTTTATTTGTCTTTTGGTTTAGCATTACTATTAATATCATCAATACATATATTCTAATTATAAAGCACTATATTAAACATTGGAGTCCTAGTGTGGCACTATGGGATAAGGCACTGGACCACAAAGTCAGTTTGAACCACAAGATCAGTGGATCAAACTCACCAGCTGCTCCTTGGAAACCCTATACAGGGTTGCTATGAGTCACAACCAACTCAACAGCACTTAGCAACAACAACAACAACAATATTAAACATTAATGTGCCCTGGTGGTGCTGTAGGTTAGGTATTGGGCTGTTAACCCCAAGGTCAGCAGTTTATACCCACCAGCTGCTTCTCAGAAGAAAAAAGAGGCTGTTTGCTCCAGTCAAAACTTGCAGTTTCAGAAACCCTATTCAGGGTTGCTATGAGTAGGTTTTGGTTTATATCAAACATTATTTATAACTTAAAGTATATCTTTTCTCCTGTCAAAAAGTAAACAAAAGTCACCTGATATGGCTTCTTCTTGCTGGAGATCTATGAATATCAAACAATGTGTTTTCCCTCTTTTTTTGATGAGCTGGTACTAAAAAAGGAAAAGAAAAAAAAAAAAAGGTTAACAGTAATAATTGACACCCTAACATATTAAAGAACAGAAATTACTTCTATTAAATTTTTTAAATAGAATCTACAGTGTCATGGAGCCCTGACAGTATAGTGGGTTATGCGTTGTACTGCTGATCGCAAGCCCGAGTACACCACGTGCTCCACAGAAGAAAGATGAGGCTTTCTGTTCCTGTAACAATTTACAGCCTTGAAAGCTCACATGAGCAGGAAGCTACTCAACAACACACAGCAAACCAACCAGAGGTGTCAAACAACAAGTTCCAAATGTTGTCTGGAAAGAACATGACAAAACTAAACACTTTGTATAGTGCTATTATCTTCTATTTTAATTGGAGTTTTTTTAAATTAAATTTTTCTGCTTTATGAAAACTGCCAAAAGAATGAAAAGACAAACCACAGGCAAGGAACAAAGAGAAAATATGTGCATACCACATATCTGATAAAGAACTGGTAAGTAGACAGTATGAGGAATGTTAAAAATTCAATATAAGTAAACAACCCACTTTTAAAACAATGGTTAAATGATTTGAAAAGAACTTTCACCAGTCACACCATTGGCAAGTCATTAAATGAAAAGATTTTCAGTATCATCAGATACTAGGAAAATGCAACTTAAAACTATATTAAATACCACTGCTGCTGGTGGTGGTTATATGTGGTGACATCGATTCTGACTCATCGCAACCCTATACAGGGTTCCCTAGGCTGTAAATGTTTAAAGGAGCAGCAAGCCTCATCTTTCACCCACAGAACAGCTGGTAGTCTCAAACTGCTGACCTTGAGGTTAGCAGCCTGACTCATAACCACTATGCTACCAGAGCTCCTTAATAAATATCACTGCATATCTATTAAAATGAAATTTTAAACACTGGTCATACCAAGTACTGACAAAGATATGAATCAACTGGATCGCTCATATATTCTTACTGAAAATATAAATGGCACAACCACTTTAGAAAACAGTTTGACAGTTTCTTAGAAAATTAAAAATATACCTAATCATAAAATCCAACCATTCCACTACTAAGTATGAAAGAGCTACAAAAAGTTTGTGGAAAATCAAATTAAAAGATACTTGAATTTTCCCATAAACTTTTCAAAGATCTTGTGTTCATCAAGAAAATTAAGACTGTATGTCCACACAGTTCCTCCACACATTTGTCAATTTGTTGTACTGTGGTGGCTGACATGTTGATGTGATACAAAAGCTAAGCCACTGGCTTTCAAATACCAGCAGGTTCAAAGGCACTCAAAATACGATCTATAATGAAGGACCAGGGAAACTTCCGGCAAGATGGCAGACTGGGCAGACTCACTAAATGGACCCTCTACAATACATATAAGGAGCTCTGGTAGCGTAGTGGTTACGAATCGGGCTGCAAACCTTAAGGTCAGTGGTTCGAAACTACCAGCCGCTCCGCGGGAGAAAGATGAGGCTTTCTACTCCCGTAAAGATTTACACCCTCGGAAACCCTGTACAGGGTCGCTATGGGTCGGAACCGACTCAATGGCACTTAACAACAACAACAACAACCCATATACGAGAGTACAAATAAAACAAATACAATGAAAATTCTGGCACCCTGAACTTCAGAAGGTTAGAAAGGTGGATAGAGTGTTTTCTGGGAGGAGATGCTCAGCAGGGACAGCAAAAAACAGAGATTGACTGGTAAACAACTGGCCAGATGTGGCTCAAACATCTTGTGAGCAGTTTTGGCAGCAGCAGGAGGCCCGGCAGAGCAGACTTGCAGGGGCAATGGGAAAGGTCCCATTTCTTCTATTTTGCCATGCTCCCCTAGTGACCAGAGGTATGGTCAGCTCCCAAACTCATTCACTCTCTAATGCAGACTCTGCTCTCCAGGAGTTTGGAGCCACGTGGATGGGAGCCATGCCAGTGTGAGCTAGGGTCTGGCTGCACCATTTTGGTGTGCCACTTTAATATCAGGATTCAGATGGGCTTGAGGACCTACAAAACAGAGAACCACCAGACCAGCTGCCCCCAGTTTCCCTAAGGTTCTAACAGACACTGAAACCAGCTCCATCAAGGGCCCCCACAACTGCTTCCAGATTTAGTGTCCTGAACATAAATAACACTGAGGTCAATAGGAATTCCATCTAGGTCCAGGAACTCTTCTGTCACATCCCTTTCACAACCACCTTGTGAGCTCCTTGAATTGCAGTATCCCACCAGATCTCCAGGTCCAACAAATGCACTGTGTATTTTACAATAAAACAACCCCACAATATCCCAGAGACAACAGACAGTTTGACTCACATGAAGAAACAAGAGAGAATGGCTCAAACAAATGACAAAGATACAGAGACAGCAAACATTTGTGAGGAAAAGACCATAATGGAACTAATTGAAAAAGAATTCAAAAAATTTTTGATACCTTCAAAAGACTGACGAATAGATCGAGGAAAGCAAGAAAAACATAGGAAAAGTTTTAGAAGAATTCAGGAAAACACTACAAGAACAGACAGACAAAATAAATGCAAATTTTAAAACAACATAAAATCTGCAATTAGAAACCCATAGAATAAATAAAATACTAAGATTTCAGAAATGGACAATACATCAAAAGAGAAGAAGAATGATTCAAAGCAATGGAAGCCTGAATTAGCGAACCTGAAGAGAAATCTCTCAATACTAGTATGCTATAAGAACAATCAGAAAATAGAATGAAGAAGTCCAAAGAAAGCCTAAGAGTTATGTGGGACACCATGAAGAGGAACAACTTAAATTCTAGAACAGGAAGAGAAAATAAAAGGCACAGAGAAAATTGTCAGTTGTTGGAAGAAAACTGCCCTAATATTACTAAAGATAAAGAAGATAAGCATACCAAGAAGCTGAACAAACCTCAAACAGAGTATTTCCCAAAAGAAAATCACCAAGACATATTACAATCAAACTTTCTAAAATCAAAGACAAGGAAAAAAACATGAGAGCAGAACAGGAAAAACAAAAAGTTACCTACAAAAGAGAACCAATAAAACTGAGCTCTGATTTCTCAGCAGAAATCATGCAGGCAAGAAGACAATGGGATGACATATACAAAACTCTGAAAGAAAAAAATTGCCAGCGAAGCAAAGAGTATGGTTTGTTGAATGCAAAACTGATGAGCTGATCTGTAAACCTTCCCTCAATTTACAATAAAAAGTTTTAAAAAAAGTAAAAAATTGCCAACCAATAATCATATACACAGCAAAGCTGTCCGTCAAATACAAGAACGAAATTAGGACATTTCCTGAACAACGGAAATTTAAGGAATGTGTAATGACCAGACCAACTTTAATAACATTGCTAAGGGTGTACTTGGACTAAGAACCAGTAACAGTAGACAACAACCTAAGATTACCATATATGACAACACCACCCAGAACTCAATCCAGATATACAAGCATTTAAAGTAAAATAAACCTACAAGACTGAAAACAGGGAACCAGACATATCAATGTATTAAGAAGTCACCTATAAAGCAAAAAGAGGGAATAGTGTAGATACAGAACTTACAAATGGCACAAAAATCAAGTAGATTTCAAGATAAAACAGACTCTTAAATTAGGAAAAATATTAATAAATTATAGGGTATTATCAAAGTAAATAATACACCTGTATATCAAAATAAGAGTAACATCTTATTTTCTACAGAAATATTTAGTAAACAGTAACACAACAGAAATGAAAATGAAAAGAAAAGCCACAAACAAAATGAACTCAACATAGAAAATTACATGGAATAAAGAAACCAGCAGCACTACAAATAAAAAAGAGAAAACTGACAGGCATCAATTCATACCTACTGGTAAGTATTGTTGTTGTTGTTAAGTACCGTGGAGTCGGTTCTGACTCATAATGACCCTGTACAGAGTTTCCGAGGCTGTAAATCTTTACAGAAGCAGAAAGCCTCATCTTTCTCCCACAGAATAGCTGCTAGTTTCAAATTGTGGACCTTGAAGTTAGCAGCCCAATTTGCAACCACTACGCTACCAGAGCTCCTTACTGAATGTAAATAGACTGCATGTGTCAGTCAAGACACAGAGAAAGCAGAATGGACTGAAACAATGCCTATCCGTCAGGTGGAATTCATAACTGCCATCAGATTTGGCAGCATTAAGATACATTTTTCATTACTGAAAAAAAAATGTGTAACTATCTAGGTTATTGGCCAACTTGCAGTACTGCACCACTACTTTTATGATTTTAGTTACATTATCCGATAGCTGCACTAAAGAGTTACTATAAATGAAAGTGTTTAATAATAAAGTATAAGCAGATTATCAAACTGAAGGTTCTATAATAAAATGTATATACTTTATGATTCGATATTATTACTGTGTATTTTAATATGCTTTCAGTTGAGTATGTGAGAAGTATAAGTATATACTTAAATATATATATGTATATACTTCAAAAAAAAAAAATATATATATATACATACAACTGAAATATATAAGGAACTCACAAGGCTTCACTCTTCTAAATTAAGCAATATAAACATTTTTAAAGGGTGAAGAATAAGCTATTCAACTACAAAAAGGAAAGAAGTTATTTAGATCTCCTACCTATTGGAGGTGCTTGGTATCGATCTACTGTTTTTCTTTGTCTCAAATTATATGGTCTATCATTTTCTTCTCCTTCTGCCTCTTCAACTTCTATATCTCCATCCTCTTCTTGAGATTCTAGTTTCCCCACAAAAAGAAAAACAGTATTGGTTTCATCCACAAATTCACTCTATAACTGAATATTTACATTTCATCTTTTAAACGTTCTGCACAGGTGACATCTGATAGTGTCAATACTTTATGGCACAGCATGTCAATATAATTTTAAATCAACCTAAATCGATATTTAAGAAAAAAACTTTCCTACCAATCATCGGTACAGTTCTTTGTTAAATAAACCAAGTGGTCATTCATATTTGATCTCTTGACATACTTAGGATCTTCCAATTTCTCTGGTCATAACAGTAAACCTCAATCAATGCTTAATTAATAACTAAATAATGATAGTAATCAAATACCTATTGATGGTTCAGAAAATATGCTCACAAGGTAATTATTAATGTTACAGCAAGAGCAATGTTTGGTGGCAGCGTAATGGTCTGTTAAACATGTTGACAACAGTTACATGGATTATAAGGTTACATTTGGGTAAGATAATGCAAGTGGGAGCTGGAAAGGTATATGAAGCAGATTTCTGAAGTGTTGAAAGTTTACTTCTTGACATGAGTGATCACTTTATAATACTTTACATAGCTGTATACTTTGGATTTATGTACATTATAATCTATTTTTTAAAGTTCTTTTTTTTTTTTAATTAAAGTAGTCAGGCTATAGCTATGATCTGACATCTACTTATAGCTTTAAATAAAATCATTAGATAAAAATGCATATGCATGTGGTCCCCAAATGCTATATACCAGGGTGAGTCAAAATAGTATTACTACAAAATTATAGAAGCCTTTATTTACAAAATTATCAAAATGTAAAGCTATTGTTCCTGTACATATCCTCCTCCATGTAGGTCTACACACTTCAGAAGATGGTGTTTCCATCCACTAACCCTATCCCAAAGAATTCTGCACTCCTCAATGTACATCAATGCAAAACAGCAGTTTGGTATCCTTAAGGGACTCAAATTGTGTTCCTTTAAAATGTTCTTTGAGTTTTTGGACTAAAAAGAAATCTGAAGGGGTAAGATCAGGGCTGTAGGGTAGGTGGGGTCAGGTTTCCTAACAAAATTCTCATAGGACAGCTCTTGCTATCCTTGAAGAAAAGCAAATGCATTGTTGTGATTTTTTTTTTGCCCCCTTGGCACAACTTTCCTGGCCCTTTTTCATTAATGCAGTTTTCCATTTTATCAAAGCCCCTTTGATCATCCTGTGTCCTTCAAGAAAACTTACAAACATTACCTTTTGGAATCTAAAAAAAACACAAAACATAGCCTAACCTGATCTCTCTGCCATGAATTTAACTGGTCCAACATATCCTCTCAAAAGCCACTGTTCTAACTGGACCTATTTTTAAAGACATCCTAACTAGAATATCACAAGTATATTCCTGAGAGAAATTATCTGCACCATCTATTGGTCACAGACACATTTTGTTTATCCATATTTGTTTGGAATAAACCTAAGCATATATGATCTAGAACCCTAGTAGCAATACTTTTTGACTTACCCTCATATTTTATGATTATCTTTTTAATTATAATAATTACTGAAGTAACACAATCATATCAAGGCATAGGGAAAAAAATTTTAACTGCCAGTCATGTTGAGTAAAGCAGAAGACGAAACATGCAAGCAAAGGATTTCATATTTAGTTGTAACATCTAAAAGCCTATTCCGAGTTTTAATTTTTTATCATTGTACTGTAGAAAAAAATCAACAAATACAATATTACTATCTAAATTACACTATAGATTATTTGCCTTGAAATAATTCAAAACACTACTTTTTGAAATCAGTTTGCACAATAATACACTATTTATTATGCAAAGAAATTCTGTACATAGAGTATCTACTTTGGAAACTCTACAAAGATGTTCAGTTAATGAAAAGGCAAAGATCACATTATAAAACTGTCTCACCTATACTGCTTTTCTCCAAAGGAAGCAATATAGAGGTTCTAGCTGTAACAACAATAATATTTACTCAATAAAATACCTTCATTAGAAATACCAGCTATTTGAAATGTGTAAATAGTATATTAATTGCAAAATTGATAAATAAATCTATTCTTCTTCATCTAAATTATACAAATAGTGGGAACTAGTAAAATATCTTGGTAAAATGCCCTGAATTTATAATACATCATATATTTTGAAAACTCTTTATCAATTAAATTGATAAATGCCTAAAAAATTAAATTCTCTAGGTATACTTTCATCAATTTATAATCCTCAAAGCCAATGTGTTTCCCAGTTATAACCCTTTGAATTCAAACTGGTTTCTTAGGTTGAGAACCCTGGCAGGCCTTAATAAGGAAACAGTCCAACCACCACCCCTTCACTAGAATTAATAGTTCTTCTTTTTCTAAACTTCACTATTTATTCCAGAGTCCATAAATAAACTTAGTATCTGAATAATCAGATATTTATAGGCTACAAATAGCAAAATAATGTTCTAGTTAGAAAATTTCTAAATACGAAAGAAGTTTCACCTAACAAATTTTGTTCATGGCAAATGCCACAACAGATTAAAGTCTCTTAAGCATTACCAATGGCTACAATGAAGATATACTATACAACAATGTATGATGCTTAGAATCACTCACCCAGCAATAGTATGCATATATTACTTTTATGTACTTTTTTCTTCCCTCCCACAAGAACTTTGCAGTATTTAATTCATAAAGTGGTTTACAAACCTTCTTCTTCACCCTCAGTAGACACTTCATGATGATTTTGTATCCCATAGCTATTTCTTCTCAGTGACTTTCTTCTCCTCTTCACTCTTGAATACATATCCATATTTTCCTTTTGAAAAATGAAATACATAAATACTTCACATTTAACAAGAGGGAGGCTGGCAAATTAAAGATAAAGGCAGCCAAAGATTCAAGGAGCAGTGCAAAGAATAAATACTGTTAACTAATGATACATGGAAGGAATTGCAATCATTGTAATGACTTGTTGAATGAAAAACTGATGATCTACTTTTTAAATCTTCACTCAATTCACAATAAAGTTTATTCCCTGCTACAAATATAACTAATCCAATGGGTTAAACCTACCCACAATAAAACTTTATTGAGCACTCATTTGTAAGGCAAATTCATGAAAATGGAGCTTCCTGAATTCAAAAAGTTTAAGGGACAAAGAAAGAAAGTAAATCATAAGAAATTCTAAAGCACTGAAATCAATTATATGAAACAAAATATGTATGAATTGTTGAACGAAAACTGATTTCTTCTATAAACCTTCAGCCAATATACAATTAAAAAAAAAATAATTTAACTGAAAACTTTTAAAAGCATGCCATGGGCATAATCTCTCCTCAAGTAAATCACAGTCCAGTAAGAGGGAATAAAAAATAAAGCAAGTTGCAAACAGCTATAACAAAAAGCAAAACAAATTAAATAACAAAGAAAGGTACAAAGCTCAAAGAAATGGCATTCCTCTTGCTTAGGGAGGCAACATTTCAAAAGAACATGGAACAAAGGTAAAATAATATCAATCACTAACCAGAAGTAATAATCAAAATAAAAGGTATTGGCATAAGACTATAGGTAGAAGCGTGAACCACATCCAGATCTCCAGAGATGGGAAATGTCCACTTGAAAGGACGAGCAGACCAGCCTGGAGCGGCTAGAAGAACAGAAGATACAGGAAAAATACAAAACAATAGAGGCAGACGGACTGTTACGGCAAGAACAAACAAGTTGCTTGCCCAGGAAACATCAAGGCAAGTGGTCGGGTTCCCTCAGTGCAAACCCACTTCCAAGACTAAGACTCAAAGGAAATACACACTCTGATTGGTGACCACACTCATTACCGACAAGGGGAAGTGAGGTAAAAACAGCAAAGATACAGCCAGCTGAGCCCTACAATGTTCAATAGGCCTCTGTGAACCCAGGTGGAGACCTGGTTGGCCAGCAGTGTGGAAAGATCTGGGGACTCTTGGGCCCAGAGTCAATGACATGGCCACAGGGAACTGGAGTGGAGAGTGAAGCTACCAGCTGTAAGAAGAGAGGGCATATGCACAAGAACACCCATACTTGCAGATAATACCCACTTGACCTGGCTTCAATGACTGGATGATCAGAGCTCAACCAGAAGAAGAAAGAGAAAAAAAAGAGTAACCTGATACAATTTGATGAACTTGACCTACACCTATGGATGCAGTAACTCAACAGAGGGAACAAATCCTTACAGCAAGAATCATTCCCACCCCCTCCACACACACAGTAGACAGGGATGAGCAACTTGGACATTGGATACCCAAAATGGGTGAGGGGCATACAAAGGCAAGAAGTGACTGGCTTACAAGCTTTCAAGAGGGAACCTAGAGCCAGGGGGCATGGAGGAAGGCAGAATCTCCAGTGAGTATTATCCAATTTGTCTAGGCGGAGCTGATGAAATGAAATGCAGATGGGTCACTTGTGATACAATAGAGAATAATTGTTATCCGGACTGATTGTGAGGGTTGGAAATGTAAAGGTATACGTTTTATAGCAAGAAAGGGAGTGATTAACTCTCCACCCTAGGAGCGGAGGTCTCTAGGACCATAAACGGAGAGGAGCCAAGCACGGAACCCTACCCAGAGAAGCAGCGATGCCTGAGATGGAGGCAGAGAAAATGACATGGAGGGATGAAGCGGCTGGGGACTTTGGATCCAGAAAGGGAGAGGGACTGTGTGCTGAAGACTGGGGGTGAGGGGTGGGGGGAGGTAGTATAGGGGCCGGGTTTGAAGGGTATATCCTTTGGTTGGTTGGTGATGCATGGAGGGGATTGGAATCATGGCAATGAAACGATATACGATAGAATGAATGTAAAACTAAAGTTCTCTCATGTAAACTATAATTCACAATAAAACATTTAATAAATAAATAAATAAAAGGTATTAGGCAGGAAAGACTTGCTACATTTGGACAATAATTTATGACAAAATAAAGTTGAAGTCAAATTATGATGATCAAGGTATTTTTGAGTAATTAGGTACCAATAAAACCTATCAAAGGTTCAGGTCAGAAGAATGACAGAATCAGAGCTATACTTTAAGATCACTCATCTATCTGGAAAAAAGTGTAGTCTTTATGGGCAGGTTGCAGCAGGTGAGGTACGGATAAAAGAGTGAAAGCACATCAAGGGAGAAGAGCAGAGAGCGGGACCCTACCCAGAGAAGCAGTGATGCCTGAAACGGAGCCAGAGATGATGACGTGGAGCGATGGAGCAGCTGGAGACTTTAGATCCAGAGAGGGAGAGCGACTGTGTGCTGAAGACCTGGGGGGTACGGGGGAAGGATTGCATGGAGGGGGATTGTAACCATGGCAATGAGACGATACAGGATAGAATGAATGTAAAACTAATGTTCTCCCATGTAAACTATCACATAATTCACAATAAAACATTTAAGAAAAAAAAAAAAGAATGAAAGCAAGCAATAAAATCCCAAACTAAACTGTAAATAAAGAGGAAGAAACAATTGCTGTTTACTCTTCCCTTTAAATTCCTCGATCAACATCTACAGAAAACAATCTTACAAATGTTGTTACATTTAATAGACTCACAAATTCTGTATCTGTCCACATACGAAGTCGTTCTACTTCTCCAGATCGACGATTCCGTCTGATATTAATGTTGTCCATTTCCTGTAGTACAGCTTCAGCAGTACTACAATCATATAAGAAAAGTACAGTTTAAGCAGTGATGGGGCCATATAATGTATCATGTAAAGAGTTCTTCATCAAAGCACAATTAAATCTATTGATGTGTAATTGTACATAACATCCCAATTAAAATTTCTTTAGTCCTCAAACTGATAATCTTTGCTCTTGAACACTTTGAAGAGGCCTTATGCAGCACATCGGCCTATGCAATACGTCATCTAATTTCTTGACTGCTGTTTCCATGAGTGTTGATGGTGGGTATAAGCAAAACAAAGTATGTGACAACTTCAATCTTTTTTCAATTTATCATGATGTTACTTACTGACCCAGTGGAGAGGATTTTTATTTTCTTTACATAGAGATGTAACCCATACTGAAGGCTGTGGTCCTTGATCTTCATCAGTAAGTAATTTAAATCCTCTTCCCTCCCTTTCAAGAAGCAAGGGTGTATCATCTGCATATTGCAGGTTGCTAATGAGCCTTCCTTCAATCCTAATTCCACGTTTTTCTTCATATAATCTATCTTGTTGGATTATTTGCTCAGCATACAGATTGAATACATCCTGTGAAAGAATATAACCCTGGTGCACACCTTTCCTGATTTTAAACCATTCAGTGTCCCCTTGTTCTGTTTTAATGACTGCCTCTTGGTCTAAGTACAGGTTCTCCTCTTGAGCACAACTAAGTATTCTGTAATACTCATTCTTTGCGATGTTGTCCATGACTTATCATGATTCACACAGTTGAAAGCCCCTGCATAGTCAATAAAGCACAAGTAAACATCTTTCCGGTATTCTTTACATAGAATCCTTCAATATTTCAAGGGGAAGCTTGAATTTTTCCTTCATTTCTTCCAGCCTGAGAAATGCTGAGCATGTTCTTCCGTTTCGGTTTTCTAAATCCAGGTCTTTGTACATTTCATTATAATATTTGACTTTGTCTTCATGAGCTGTGCTTTAACATTTTCTGTTCAGTTATTTTACCTCCTCATTCCTTACATTTGCTTTAGCATCTATAATCTGGGGACCAAGTTTCAACGTCTCTTCTGACATCTATTTCGGTCTTTTCCATCTTTCTTATTTACTTAATGGCCTTCACCTTCTTCCTATATAATGTTCTTGATATTATCCCACAATTCTTCTGGTCTTTGGCCATTAGTATCTACTGCATCAAATCTGTTCTGAAGATTATTTCTAAACTCAGGTGGGATATTTAAGGTCATGTTTTAGCTCTCAAGGACTTGCTTTAATTTTCTTCAACTTCAGCCTGAACTTGCATATAAGCAATGAATGGTCTGTTGCACAGTATGTCCCTGGCCTTGTTTTGGCATATAGTATAGAACTTTTCCACCATCTCTTCCCACACAGTTGAAAGCCTCTATTTGATTTCTATGTATTCCATTTGGTAAGGGCCATGTGCATAGTCATCTTTTATGTTGTTTAAAAACAGAGTTTGCAATGAATAAGTCATTGTTGTTGTTGTTGTTATGTGCCGTGGAGTCGGTTCCAACTCATAGTGACCCTGTACAGGGTTTCCAAGGCTATAAATCTTTACGGGAGCAGAAAGCATCATCTTTCTCCCGCGGAACAGCTGGTAGTTTCGAACTGCTGACCTTGCGGCTTGCAGCCTGATTCGTAACCACTATGCGACCAGAGCTCCTTAGTCTTGGAAAATTCTATTATGTGATCTCCAGCATCATTTCTATCACCAAGGCCATATTTTTCAACTACTGATCCTTCCTCTTTGTTTCCATCCTTTGCTTTCCAACCACCAGCAATTATCAATGCATTCTGATGGTAAGTTTGATCAATTTCAGGCTGAAAAAGTTAGTAGAATTCTTCAGTTTAATCATCACTGGCTTTAGTGGTTGATGAGTAAATCTGAATAATAGTGGTATTAACTGATCTTCTTTGTTGCTATTGTTAGGTTCCCTCAAGTTAGTGCCAATTCATAGCAACCCTGTACAGAGATTCCAAGGAGCAGTTGGTGAGTTTTGAACACTGACCATACAATTCAAACCAACTTTTGGTCCAATGCTTATCCCATAGCACCGCACCAGGATACCTTGTAGGTATCTGAATATTATCCTATCACAGACAGCATTATACTTCAAGACAGTACTTGAAATGTTCTTTTTGAGGATGAATATGACATCATTCCATTTCAATTTGTCATTCCTGGCATAGTACACAATATGATTTCCAGATTCAAAAAGACCAATACCAGTCCATTTCAGCTCACTAATACCTAGGATATCAATCATTAAGCATTCTATTTCATTTTTGACAACTTCCAGTTTTTCTAGATTCATGCTTCATACAGTCCGTATTCTGATTATTAATGGATGTTTACAGGTGTTTCTCCTCATTTTGAAGGAACATCAAAAAGTTCATGGAAAAATAAAATTTAAAGATAAATAATAAAATTTAAATATAAATTTTCCATGAGCTTTCTGAAGTCCCCTCATATACACAACTGGGCTTGAAAAGTCAAATAATTAAATGATCTTGCTTACTGATTAAAACATTCATACCTGTTTACTAGTTGATCAAATAACAAACTCTGGTTCACGCTTTCGAATCTGTTTTTCCTGGAACGACAACTTTTTCTGACTTCCATGTCACCATTCATGCAAGAAAGCTCTCCATCTCCCTTCTTTTCCCCACGTAGGGGGTGGCTACGAAGGGCTACAAGAAGAGAGAGATTTCAATTTCAAAGCATAGAGTAACAAAAAAAAAGGGAAAGAACAAAAATCAAGAAATTACTTTTTAAAGATTACAAAAGTTGGATATACCATGTAATGGCTTTAATAATCAACGATCTAAAATTTCTATAACTGTTTTATAATCTGTTATAATTTAAATTCAGTTCTGATTTATATCTTAAAATTTAATAATTATGTATGTTTTACTACGAATGAAATTCAGCCACCACTAACTGTATACTGAGCATACTGTTAAGTTACCCTACTTTTCCCCGCACTAACGCTTATTCTAACACCATTATAATAATTTCAATATTAACCAATTTATAGCAGAATACTCACATAAGCTACTATGTCCGTTTGGTAATGTAGCACCAGGCTGAGAAGTTAACCTGGAACACAATTATATTTAATATGCAAACACATCAACATTCATTTTTAAAAAGCAAGAAATATAATACTGCTGAGATAATTTTAGTTATTAATATGTCAGTAATTTATTATGACCTTTTCAAGAATAAAGATTTGTTTCACTCTAAGATTGACAGAATATACTACAAGTTAAGATTAATTTCATTATTTAAGAAAATTTTTAGTAATAGACTATAAATTTAATTTACTGTCTCTGACTCGAAAAATTAAAATGCCAATGAAATGGCTATGCTTAGCATGTATCATAAAGTTACCTGATATCCTCAGGAGCAAGAGTTACAGACTATTTACTTTTGTTGACAAAATACAATTCAAACAATGACAGATTTAGTTAAAAAAAAAAAAAAAAGCTGTGAAAAGAACACATAAGCACCAGTAAAATTTAATAATTTTATCAAAATATTTTATCACACCTTCTAAACTAATGAAAACTTTTCTCAATACAATCATTTCATAATTCTCCCTTTTTAGTAGAGGAAGATATATGTAAGTCACTATGAAAATAATATAATAGTCATCAAAACATAAAAACTTCAGAAAAAAAAAAAACTATATCGTTAATATAATCAGAATGTTCAAAAACAAAAATTAACTTGCTATATAAAACAAAATGAGTCCTGGTATGGCGCTGTAGGATCAGCACTTGACTGATAACCGCAAGGTAGTTCAAATCCACAAATCAGCTTCTTGGAAACCCTATACAGAGTCGTTACTTAACACCTAACAGCAATGACAACAACATAAACTTACAAAAATATTTCTGAAGTACCCAACAATTATTATTTTCAAAGATAACTCCTCCAAAGAAAAATTTTGACTAGGACAGCATAAAATAGCAGATATGTGGCACTGTGGGTTAAAGTGCTATTCAGCAAAGTCAGGATGAACCATAAAGTTGAAGGTTCAAGCTCACCAGCTACTCCTTGGAAACCCTATACAGGGTCACTATGGTTCGGAACCAACTCAACAACAACAATCATTTTCTGTTCTACTACGTGGTTTATATAAATGTTTAACTAAAACATTGTAACAGTCTGGTTCCTCCAGCACTCTTCATGTTAAATGGCAAATAGGTATCACAATGCCCCTAGGGTTGATGGAAGAGTATAAAAACAAAAACTCCAACTATCATATATCTTCAGTCTGTTGAAACCAAGATAAATACTTTATCCTTAATTTGATTCTTCTCTGAGAATCTTTTTAGCAAGATTCTCAGAGTATAGCCGCAAAGTAATAAAATTGAAAATATAATAGGTCAGATCATAGAACATTATGTATTTATCCTAATGATGCTACCACTGTTTTATGCATATCTAGAACTCTCTACGATCATTCTCAAAATACTAAAGCCTCATAGAAAAATCAAAGTTATTATTTCATAATTGCACTTTGGCTTTAAACTAACATAGTATGAATTCAGTTTAAAGAATGTATTCACACATCTTGTCTCCAAGGGCAGTTTGGATGTCGGCAAAATGAAAAGGTTAAAATTATACAACATTTAAATTATTCAAAAGACTACAAATCATTACACACACACAAAAAAAAAAAAAAAATCTAAAACTTTTCTTGACAATGTCACCATCATTGGAAAAAGCACAATAAATTTTTTGTTCACTCTCAAGAAACAAGGTTTAACTTTGCTTTTATTTGGTTGCTAAGATCTATTTAAGAAAGAAAAACCTTTTCCCTCAATCAATCCAATTATCTTTCAGTCATATTACTGTCATCATTTCACCTTTATCATTTATTTCTTCATATGGAAAAAAAGAGAGAGAACACGAAATACTATAGTTTCAAGAAATGACCCGTACATATGCAGGGGTTTCAAAAAGTTCATTGAAAATTTTTAAAGAAAATTGACTTTTTTCACAAACTTACTGAAGACCCCATGTACAACAACACATATGCCAGAAAAGTCTTTGTATATTCATGTTCCCAAAAGCTAATTGCCTAAAATGAAACCGGTCAATTCACTAATTAGATGACTCCTTCAATAAAACTTTTATAATAAAGAAGGTACTTCTGTTCCTATTTTGAGAGGGTTGTTGTTGTTGTTAAGTAGTGTTGAGTCATTTCCAACCCATAGCAATCCTGTACAGGGTTTCGAGGAGCAGCTAGTGAGCTGGCCTAGCAATTCAAACCGACTTTGTAGTCTAGTGCATTAAACCACAGAGCCACACCAGTACTCCAAGAGGGAGGGTTGTTGTTGTTAAAGTGACATCGAGTTGGTTCCAACCCATAGCAGCCCTTTATAGGGTTTCCGAGGAGCGTGCAGATCAAACTGACTTTGCTGTCCAGCACATTAACCCACAGCACCACACCAAGACTCCAAGAGGGAAGGTAGGAGGCAATTTTCTTTGCCTATATATCTGTTTCCGAGTCAGTATCACTTAATATTACATGATTGCTATGTTAAAATTTTCCACAGCTTTAATTATTCAGAGGTGTATTATCAATGTAATACCAGACTTAAAAATCAGTATTCTCTTTTTCCCACATAAGCCCAAGTCTTTTCATGATTTATGAAGATTCTAAACCTCAATTCAGAAAATGTCTCAGTTCTGAAGGACCTTCGCTAAGCACTCTCATTCTTGATGAGCCTCTATAGCAGTCCAACATAGGTAGTGTACCTCCATTTCTGTCTAATCTTACTACTCCCTCCACATGACCACAAAAGAAAACTTTCAAGCATTCCACTTTTAAGTGTTCAGTTAGTCTTGTCAAAGATTTAATTTTGTCTGTATTTTAAGAGTATGCCTTCTTATTATCCTAGAGAGAAAAATGCATGCCACATTCTTCAGGAAGCCTCCCCTAACAAACCATATACACAGCCCTCATGATAACTAAATGTCTAGTGGCTAAATGTCAGCTGACAAAGGTCAATTAAATGGTATCCTCTACTAAAAATATTTGTTCTTTATAATCTATAACATCAATCTAAGTTATGAAGCATATTTGAGAATTTCTACATAAAAGATAAAGAATATATATTTAAGAATACGGGGGGGGGGATTTACTTACTGAAAAACACTACTAATCATTAAAATTATGTTAATATATTTGGGACTTCAGTTATATAGTAGAGCTAAAAGAAAACAAAACTCAGTATCTATCTCAAATCACTTATGACAACTCAAAAGGTACTGTGCCCAGTTTTACCTCTACCTTCATTCAATTACCTATGTCTAAAAGAAGTTATTTCACCAATCAATAGTAATTTCTTTCAATAATTTAGCAGTCTTAGTAAAGTCCTTTAGGATTAATTATTGTTCACAACGAATACTAATGCTTATCTATATTCATTTTTCTCTCTATGAGTTCTATTTCTAACAAATTATTTTTTTGAAAGAACATCAATAATTTTATTTTAGATGTTCATAAAAGCTTAGATTAACAAAATAAACGAAATAGGATTCTCAGGTTCATAGCTTAAAAACAAATGTAAGCTTCCAAATAAATTCTGATTTTTATAAAACTGTAAGTTTTCCTTAAAGTTCAATTATTTGGAATCTAATAGGCCAAATAGTATTTTATTTTCAGACTATCTGAAATACACATACACATATCTAATACTAACAGATTAGCACGTATTCCTAGAATGAAAATTTAACTCAAAAAACTTTTTACATTGTTTGAGCCACTAAACATTATTATTTTGACAAAACAATCAATAAATCTATTGGTAGAATGTCTTTAGCTTTTTATCCAAAATATTCTTAAAGGAATATCACAGACTAAGGTGCCTAAATGGAAGTGACAGAAATCTCCATACATCACTCCCCTTGAAGAATTTTTTTTTTCAATCACTGAAAAGAAACAAAGTATATGATTTGTTCAATGTAACACTGATGATCTGCTCAATATACATTCACTCAATTCACAAGAAAAGTTTAAAATTTTTTCTTCCCTGTTGTTGTTGTTGTTAAGTGCCGTCAAGTCAGTTCTAACCCATAGCGACCCTAAACAGGGTTTCCGAGGCTGTGAATCTTTACGGGAGCCGAAAGCCTCATCTTTCTCCCGTGGAGCAGATGGTAGTTTCGAACTGCTGACCTGGAGGTTCGCAGCCCGATTAGTAACCACTACGCTACCAGAGCTCCTTAGGTCTTTTTAAATAAAAAGCTTGACAAAAATTGATTTGAACAAAAGGTTCTCAGAGTTGAGAAGGAAGACAGAAGAATCTAGTGTATTACATATTCTTATACTTGAATAACTTAAAATTACCTTTTAGTTAGAAGTCAAACTTAACAGTGAAAGAACATCTAAACCATATATTTAGAAACAGAAGCGTGATTCACTCATTTAATAAATATAGGGAACAGAGTACAACTGGTAGATCAAGTCTAGAAGTGCAACTAAATAGCAGTAATCATTTAAAATAATGTCATTATGATGACCTAAACCTATTTCATCTCACAGATGAATGGCTATAGGAATGGAGGGAAAGGGGCAGGGAATCAAGAAAGTATGTCTCCTACATTTTCTATTTTGTTGTCAGACAATGCAAAATAAAGCTGCACCTTACAGAACAGGTTGTACTAAGTACAGATCCATTGTAGACTATATATATATTTGAGTATATATAATATATATACGTGTTTTTTTTAAATACCCGAGAGCACAACCCCCAATTTATTCCTTTTTTGTTTTTGCTTCTGATGGATTGAGGGGAGGCTTAGGGGATTTCATAGTAAAGAGAATATTTCCAAAATATTTAAATGTGAACATTTTAATTTTCTTCTTTGTTTTACTGAGAAAAAGCAGTTTCTTTCAAAATGACAAGTTTATTTAAAAAATCAGTTGTCTCATTCAAATCTAAGTAAAAGATTGTGTATTTATGATATAAATGATAAATTCACAAAGTTAAAGTTGGCACATGTAATTTTCATGTTTCTATGTTTAATATGGAGAGTCCTGGTGTGGCACTGTGGTTAATGCACTAGACTGCAAAGTCACTTTGAACCTCAAGGCTGGTGGTTCAAGCTCATCAGCTGCTCCTTAGAAATCTTATACAGGGACGATATGGGTCAGAACCAACTCTACTGCTCTTAAGTACAACATGTTTAATTTGTAAGTTTAAAAACCAATTCTATATAACTATCAAAATTGTTCGGAATCTACTTTACACTAGTGATGTGAAAAATAATTTTCTGGGTTAAAATCTTTACATATTTAAAAAGTAAAATCCATTGTCTCTTCAAGTAATTAGATTTTCCACTCATTTAATGATACCCATGTAAAATTCTGCCAAATGATGAATCGTCTATATATATATGAGGTCTTCAAAAGTTCATGGAGAATGTGTATTATGAAAAAAACTGCACACATCTAAACGTCTTTTTGAACCAAAATAAACTCACACTAAATCATTACTGATGAAGATCAAAGACTATGGTCTTCAGTATGGGTTACACCTCAATGTAAAGAAAGCACAAATCATCACAACTGAACTAATAAATAACATCATGATAAATGGAGAAAAGACTGAAGTTATCAAAGATTTCATTTTGCTTGAATCCACCATCAACACATGGAAGCAGCAGTAAAGAAATCAAATGTTGTATTGTGTTAGGCAAATATGCTGCACAAGACCTCTTTAAAGTATTCAAGAGCAAAGATAACAGTTGGAGAACCAAAATTTCAAGTTATGATATTCTCAAATGCCTCAAATGCATGTGAAATACAATGAATAAAGAAGATCAAAGAATAAATGATACATCTGAATTATGGTGTTGGAGAAGAATACCAAAAGTACCATGGACTGCCAGAAGAACAAACAAATCTGTGTTGGAAGAAGTACAGCCAGAGTGCTCTTTAGAATCGAGGATGGTGAGATTTCATCTCTTGTGTTTTAGACGTATTATCAGGAGAGACAAGTCCCTGGAGAAGAGCATCATATTTGGTCAAGTAAAGGGTCAATGAAAGAGAGGAATATCCCCAAAGAGATGGACTGGCACAATGGTAGCAACAATGGGCTCAAACCTAACAACCACGAGGATGACACAGAACAAGCAATGTTTCACTCTGTTTTCATATGATTTCATATGCTTTCGTTTGATTTGTTCAATGTAACACTGATGATCTGCTCATAGGGTAACTATGAGCTGGAACTGACTCAACAGCATGTAACAACAACTTGTCATAACATGTCTGAACAGGAGGATCTAGTTTGAAGCACTTAGAAGGTAAGACATCAGTTTGAAAAAAAAGTCCTTATGAGAGCAATATGAATTCTGCTAAAAGTAGAGCAAGAGCAAACATAAAATTTATGGTGAAGCTTGGGTGGAAGAATTGTGAAATCACTAATGCCTCTGAAGTTTTTATGGGGAAATTCCTCAAGAAATGAACAGTTTACAAATGGATAATGTATTTTAAGAAGGGTCAAGATTGTGGTGACGATGAAGCCCACAGAGGCAGACCAGTCACATCAATTTGCAAAGAAACAATTAATTAAGTTCATGCCCTAACTGAAGAGGACCAGTGATTACCAGCAGGTACAATAACCAATACCATAGACTCTCAACTGATTCTACTTACACATTCTGACTGAAAAATTAAAGTTGAGCAAATTTTCTGCTCGATAGGTGCCCAAACTGTTGCAACCAAATCAGATGCCGACAACAGCAGTTTTCCATGGAAATTTAAATATGTGAGATCAAGATTTTAAAGTATTTCCTTTAAGAATTATAACAGAAGATAAATGTACTAACTTCACTAGTACAATTCCGAAGACAAAACAATATCTGAGCAATGGATACTAAGAGGTGGAAGTAGTCCAATCAAAGCAAAAGTGGATCAGTCAAAAGCAAAAAGCAAGTTTTTCAGGATGTACAAGGCATTTTGCGCGTTGACTTTCTGGAGGGGCAAAGAATGGTAACATCTACTTATTAAAAGAGTGTTTTGACAAAGTTAGTGTCAGCTGTAGTAGAAAAACACCTAGGAATACTCTACCACAATGCTCTTGCTTATTCTTCTCATAAAACGAGGGAAATTTTGCAAGAGTTCTGATGGGAAACCATTAAGCATCAACTTTACATTCCTGATGGGTTTCCTTCTGACTTCTTTTTGATTCCTAATCTTAAAATATCTTCAAAGGGCGCTCATTTTTCTTCAGCTAACAATATAAAATAAAATACAAGACTGCACTGCCATGGTTAAATTCCAAGAACCCTCATTCTTTAGGGTTTGGACTAAATGGGTAGTATTACCACTTACAAAAGTGCCTCGACTTGATGGAGCTTCTATTAACAAATTAAGGTTTTTTTAAAAATTATTATTATTTTTGTCTTTTAATTCCATATTCCACAAACTATTCTAAGTCCTCTCATATGTAACTCCAAAAATTTTTTCACTGATGCATTACAGTATTCAAAATTTGCTTGTACATATAAAATCAGAATATTTTAGTACTTCCAGAGGAAAAAAAGACAAAGGATTTCCCACCTCCCATGTGGCACTATGGGTTAATGAGCCAGACTGCAAGGCCGTTTGAACAACAAGGTAGAGGGTTCAAGTTCACCAGCTGCTCCTCGGAAACCCTGTACAGGGTCGCTATGGGTCGAGATCGACTCGACGGCACTTAACAACAACAATCCATTTGCAGTTACAGCATATTCAGAACTTGTACAACAAAAACTCTGGAGGAAACAGAAGCTAAAGTATAGATTACAATTTTTAATTTCATATATACACATAGAAATGGAGTAACATTAAGTTGCCTTCATATATACTGCATAAGTTGACAATTTAAATTGAAAACAAAACAAGAGATGAAAAAAAAAAAAGTTTCAAAAACTAACTTATTATATTTTAATGTACCAACTCAAGGAAGAATATTCAATAATTTTAGAAAGGGGAGATTTAAAAAATTAAATATATATAACTCTGATCCTATTTTTATTTACATTTTCAGGACTATAAATCTGTATGGTCTCCTGGTATGGCGCTGTGGGATCAGCACTGATATACAAATCACAATGTCAGCAGTTTAGAACCACCAGCTGCTCCCTCAGAAACCCTGTACGGGGTGGCTCTCAGTCAGAACTGACTTGACTGCCCTTAACAACAACATAAATAAGTATGCATATTGAAGACCTATTAAAATCCTTACTGTTTTGTTAATAGCCTCTATTACTATACTGTGTATCCTTATAAAGCAAATATATTTCATTTTTAACATATTTGGAGAAAATCAAATTACATACCAAAATTGTAAAATAAATTTAACACAACTCATTTATAACTACTTATAGACACTAATGGTTTACCAAGTTAAGAAAATTAGCATTAATAACATCCCTGAATCAAAGTAAAGAATTCATATGAAAACCATTCAATGAGTTCTCTCTTCTAACCTGGCCTGTCCAGTTGATATGTTCCATTCCTCTCGCTGACCAGTACTTCGTGATTTTGATTTGTCTTTGCAAACAGAATCAGGTTGTTTCAAAGTGCGTTTGGCTGGTGGAGACACGTTACTATCACTTAAACTACCATCAACTTCAGCTTTCTGAAAGACAAGATTAAAAATGTATGTCATTATCCCTACTAGAACATACAATTTTTAATGTTTTTGGATAATCAAGTATGATATTTATTCAAGCGGTAAGTATTTACTGAATGTATCACTACAAACATAACAAGATGCAATAATCTGTGAATATAATGTAGCTTCTTCTTTTTGAGTTTCAAGCCTATAGAAAAAGAAAATGTGTTGTGTTTGTGTATGTGTGTATTTATGTCTTTTATAACCTGACACCTCAGTATACTTCCCCAAGCAAGGACACTTTCATTACCACAATACAACCCTCCAAATCAGGAAATTAGCACTGACATAACACATATACAATCCACAGACACATTAAGATTTTCCCAAATGTCCCCAAATTGTCTATCCTCTCTTTGAGGTCCAGGATCACACAGTGTATTTAGATGTCAAATCGCCTCAGTTTCATTCAATCTAGAACACTTCTTCAGTCTTTTCCTAGCTTTCATACCCTTGGTTGTCTTAAAAATACTGACAGACCTTTCAATTTATATGATGACTCTCAATCTGGGTCTATTCTCATTAACCAGGTGTATAAGGAGTCCTGGTATGGCACTGTGGGATAATGCACTCAACCACAAGGTTGGTTTCAACCTCAAGGTCAGCAGTTCAAATTCACCAGAGGTTCCTCAGAAACCCTATGAGTCAGAACGGACTCGACAATACTTAATAACAACAACAACATAAGGAGCCCTGGTGGCACTATACGATAAGTACTGGACTGCTAACCACAAGGTTGGCAGTTCAAACCCACCAGAGACTCTTTGTTCCCATAAAATTTTACCATCTTGAAAATCCTATAGAGGGCAACTATGAGTTGGAATTGACTAGATGGCAGTGAATTTTTGGTTTATTTTCTTAACATACTCATCATGAGTTGGAATCAACAGGATGGCTACTAATGCTTTGTTTTGCTTTTTATTCTCACAACCAAACTATGACTATACATTCTCAAAAGGATATACAGAAATGATGATGTGTTCTTCTCCGTATAATACAAATACAAAAGTATAGTATATATCTACCTTTCCCACTTGGTCAACTTGGTGTCTGCCAGATTTCTCCACTGAAAGGCACTATTTTTCCCTTTGTATCTGATAAATACTTTGTGGAGAGATATTCTAATGATTCACCAATATCCTGTTCCTCATCATATCTCCACTCACCAGCAAATGCCACTATGAAGGTGATTATCTAATTCCATCGTTCCTTCTACATTTTTTCATTAGCATTCAATCACAAAGAACAGTTTTTCCTGCCCTCATGTACATATTTGTTTATATCATTATGGACTCATATATTCCTATTTTATTCTATGGGTTATAATCTGTACTCTCCATCTTTATTTTGTTGCTCAAATTATATGCGAGTTAAACAATGGAAGTCCCTACAAAGTGGTTCCTGTATCTTTTTGACAGATCTCCATCATTTTTTGAGCAATGGCACAACAAAAAGTTCTAGCCCATTTTGTACTCTCAATGTCCAAGCCCTAGAATTAGTCATTACTCCAAGGAGCCCTGGTTCCTTTCAATCAAGATAGAGTTTAGAAACAAGATCCTGGCACTTGGTGTGGTCACGGTTGCTGGAGTTTTGCTGCCTGCTCAGCATAACAAACAGGAAACATATCAATGTATATGCATGCACACACAGGCAGTCCCTGGGTTAGAAACATCCAATTTACATAAAACCTGTAGTTAAGAACCAAACCCCATAAAGTCTATTACATTAAAATTTTTAAGTACATACAATGATTCATAACTACAAACAGACACTACTTTGCGGACACCAAAACATTATCATTACTACTATATTATTATGTTAAAGATGCTTTGTGTATATGCAAGTGTTCTTTAATGCTTTATGCCTAGAAAGGTACATCATTTACTATATACTAAGACAAATGCTATAGGATAAACACTTGACTGCTAACCACAAGTTTGGCCACTCAAAACCACCAGATGCTCCTCACAAATCCTATAAAGGTTTGCTATGAATAGGAACCAACTCGACAACACTTAACAACATAACAAGAAGACAAGCATTTTGACTGATGTCAGCTATGAACCATCCCAATGCACAAATCCAAATTAAAGAAAGACTTAGGGACGCGAACTTGTTTGTAATCTGGGGACTGCCTATATACACACCAGGGTAAGTAAAAAAAGTATTGCTATTAGAGTTCTAGTTCATACATGCATGGGTTTATTCCAAACAAAATGTGTTTAAACATATCTGTGATTAGCAGATGACTGCAGACATGCACTCTCAGTAATACACTTGTCTTAGTCACTTTAGGGTGCAGTCAGAGAAAAAGGTCCAACCAAAACAGTGCCTTCCAAGGGAATCTATTAGGCAACTTCAATTCAAGAGAGAGAGGTCAGCTCAGAAGGTTACAATGACTATTTTTGGAGATTCCATATAGATTTTCTCAAAGGATAATGGACACTAAGACTCAAAGAGAATACACAAGCAGACATGTGTTCTGACTGGTGACCACACTGGTCACCGATAAAGGGAAGTGAGGGGAAAACAGCAATGAAGCTATGAGCTAGGTCCTACCACGTTCAATAGACTCCTGTGAACCCAGGTGGAGACCTGGTTGGCCAGCAGTGTGGCAAGGCCTGGGGACTCCAGGGCCCAGAGTCAGTGACACAGCCACAGAGGACTAGAGTGCAGAGTGAAGCATCCAGCTGATAAGAAGTGAGGGGATACGCACAAGAACATCCACACTTGCAGATAATACCCACTTGACCTGGCTTCAATAGCTGGATGATCAGAACTCAACTAGAAGAAGAAAGAAGAGGGAAACAGGGTAATCTGATACAATTTGATGAACTTGACCTATACCGATGGATACAGTAGCTCAAAAGAGGGAACAAATCTTTACAGCGAGGATCACTCCCACCAGTCAATATACAGGGTAGACAGGGATGGGCAACTTGGACATTGGCTACCCAAAAGCGGTGTTGGGGGGGGGGGGGGCCTACAAAGGCAAGAAGTGACTGGCTTACAAGCTTTCAAGAGGGAGCCTAGATCCAGAGGGTACGGAGGAAAGTAGAATCTCCACTGAGTAGTATCCAATCTGTCTGGGTGGGGCTGATGAAAGGAGGTGGGGATAGGACTCTTGTGATACAATAGTGCATAATTGCTATCAGGACTGACTGTGAGGGTTGGAAATGTAAAGATAGGCATTTTGTAGAAAATGGAGGGGAGGGGTTGACTTTGCAGTCCAGGAGTGGAGGGCCCTGGGATCATCAAGGGAGAAGAACAGAGTGCGGGACCCTACCCAGAGAAACAAGTGACGCCAGAGATGGAGGCAGAGATGATGATGTGGAGAGATGGAGTGGCTGGGGACTCTAGACCCAGAGAGGGAGAGGGGCTGTGTGCTGATGACCAAGGAGCAGGCTTGCAGGGTATACCCTTTGGTTGGTTGATGATGCATGGAGGGGATTGTAATCCTGGCAATGAAACGATATACGATGGGATGAATGTAAAGCTAATGTTCTCCCATGTAAACTATCACATAAGTCACAATTTTTTTGAAAAAGGGCACTGGACCTTTTTCAAGAGAGCTTACTATAAAGAAGTTTTTTTAAAAATTGAAAACTACAATGATAAGAAAAAGGTCAGGAAAGTTGCTCTGAGGATTTTTTTTTTCTATCACAACAATTTACCTGCTCATACTTCAAAGATAACAAAGGTGGTCCTACAAGAATTTTGTTGGGAAACCTTACCTCATCCATTCTATATCCCTGATCTTGCCCCTTCAGACTTCTTTTTTATTCCCCAAACTCAAAAAACTCTATTTGAGTCCTTTAAAGGTGCCAAAATTGCTGTTTCAACGTAGTATAATTCGAAGAGGGCAGAATTCTTTGGGGAAGTGTTAGAAAGAATAGAAACACCACCTTCAGAAATGTTGTTGTTAAACGCTGTCAAGTCAGTTCTGACTCAGTGACCCTGTATCTGGTTTTCAAGGAGCAGTGGGTGGATGTGAATTGCCAACCTTGCAGTTAGCAGTCCAGTGCTTATTCTATAGCGTTACATGAGGACTCCATTCAGAGTGTTGTTGTTGTTGTTAAGTGCCATCGAGTCGAGTCCGACCCATAGCGACCCTGTACAGGGTTTCTGAGGGTATAAATCTTTACGGGAGTAGAAAGCCTCATCTTTCTCCCGCAGAGCGGCTGGTAGTTTCGAACCGCTGACCTTAAGGTTCACAGCCCGATTCGTA